>NC_089795.1:11905801-12226300 GCF_040412425.1 Macrobrachium rosenbergii | reverse complement strand
TAAGTCTTCCTGCTTCCCTCTTCCTGCATCGATTTACTATGCTGTACTCCTCTTCCTCATGACCTATGCTAAGCTACACCTCCCAACTTTCTCTTTCGCTTCCTAGGGAGGTCTGGTGGCATTGTGCCTGTTGGCGCCGCATTCGAAACCATCCCAGTCGTAGACATGCCACAAGGGTGACCACGCCAGCCCCATTCTTGATGGAATACTGAATTTAAGGCCAATGGCCAAGCACTGGGACCTAAGAAGTCATTCAGCGCTGAAAGGGAAATAGTCAGTAAGAGGTTAGAAAGGTGCAACAGGAAGGAAATCTCGCAGTTGAAGCACGATGAAACAGTTGTTGGGAGAGGGTGGAAAGTCAGATGGAAGAAGAGAATATGAACGGAGGTACAGCAAATGAATGAAAGAGGTTGCAGCTACGGGCCATGGAAGGGACGCTGCAAAGAACCTTAAATAATGCCTACAGTGCACCTCGCATCCATTCTCGATGGGACAAAACTCAGGTCCATCGCAGCTCAGTTTCGAGGCCCTGAGTGTGTCAGTGATCACATTCTGGGTGTTCCTGACCCTAAGGGGGCTCTTCCTTTTGCCTCCCAAGTCACTGGGAGGACATAGTACCTTTTTTCACATACCAAAAAGCTCTCCTCGACCGACTCAAGGTGGTGGTGAAAGTGTATGACTACATGAAGCCTTTTGACTTATTGTTAATAATCAGATTAAACTCAGAGGATCTTTTTACGCATACTTTGCATATGAGGAAGCATTTTGTGCCAAAAAAAAAAAGCCCTTGAAGCTTTTACACCATCAAAATGATTTGAAATTAAGGGAAAAGTGAAGCTGTTCGATACAAGAAATTTTGACGAGACTGAGGGAGATTTCATTCCAAACAATCAATGTCATCCTGTGGGAACATTCTTAGAACTTCCGGCGCCATATTTGCAAATGCCTTTCGGCAGTCCTCAACAGATGCTGCACCACTGAACTGCTGACTGTGGACGAAATCAATTCCTTGCTTTAGGGATCAGAAAGTTCTGGGTATTTCTTGACTGGCCTCTCTTTGAATGCCCCAGTTCAGAGCATTTCACTAAAGTCGCAGTCCATTGTGAGATCAGATGAAGGGAAACACTCATTTCAATACTCTGCGGCACTAACAGTGACCTTGAAGAACCTTGACCTTGACCTAAACCTTGAGACTTAAACCTCATCCTTGACTTAGAACCTAGCTAAGTTTATGGGCATACAATGGCTACCAATCCTAGCTACGTTTATGGACCTTAAGGAGACAGGCCACCGTGCAAAAGGTGGGCAGAAATCCAGTTTTGATGACAGAGGCAAAGTTGCCTATGTCTCGAACTGGTATACCCAACCTTAAGTGGCCCTGACAGCTACTGATCTCCTTAAGGAGACAGGCCACTATGCAAAAGGTGGGCAGAAATCCAGTTTCGATGACAGAGGCATAGTTGCCTATGTCTCGAACTGGTATAGGCTCGCGAACTATTGGAAAGGCCTTTGAACATGTCTTTTGAAAATACCTTTTGAAATGCCTCCTGAAAAAGGACTTTTGAGTATGCCATTTTGATAGGGCTTTTTGAAAGGCCTTTGAACATGTGTTTTGAAAATACCTTTTCAAATGCCTCCTGAAATGGAAAGAGCATTTGAAAATGCTTTTTAAAAAAGACATTTGAAAAGCCTTTTGAAAATGACTTTTTAAAGTGGCTATTGAAAATAACTATTAAAAATGCATTCTGAAACTAACTTTTGAAAATGCCTTTTGAAAAAGACAATTGAAAAAAAATTATGCATTTTGAAATACCTATTTGAAGTGGCTATTGAAAATGCATTCTGAAAGTAACTTTTGAGAAAGCATTTTGAAAATGGTTTCTTGGAAAGACATAATCGAAAGGCGTTTCTGGTGGAGGACTTTTGAAAGAAGCCTTTTTGAAAGGACCTTTCAAAAGTATTTTAAAAAGGACTTTTGAATATAACATGCACAGAATCCATTTTCTTCTTCATTAATTTATTATTATTATTATTATTATTATTATTATTATTATTATTATTATTATTATTATTATTATTATTCTGAACATAGACCCCTCTGCATAATAAACAAGCCCACCAAAGGAGCCATTGACTTGAAATTGCAGAAGCTTCCGAAGGAATGGACTGTGGAGTGTTTGTAGGAGAGAGCAAATCATATTATCGAAAGACCTTTGTTGGTAAAAGCGAGGAGAGAGAACGTAGCTGTTCTTCGTGTTTCTTAATGACATTATATAGGGAATTAAGTTTTCCCCAAACCACACTATGCCATGGTGAGCTTTTGATAAGATGTACAGAATTTGTGAAATGGAATTCTGTACTTAACCTAAAACTTTGACCACCGATACTCGCAAATGTTGCAGACACTTTGTCAATTTGTTAACTGAAAATCTCTCTTCATGGATTGAGGATCAGTTCTGAAATGCAAGAATGAATGAACATCATTGACTTTCGTCAGCTTGTGGCAATATAGCTTAAGTTAGGTCAACAATCCACTTATGTTGCCAGAGAAAAACTCTAAATGACATTCGAATGTCTTTTAGAATTGTATACGTATTTTACTGCGATAAAAAGTAAATTCTATTCGGAAATTGAAAGGATTGGGATGAACATTTTTTGATAGATTCTGATTTGGCACAAGGCCTCTCTCTCTCTCTCTCTCTCTCTCTCTCTCTCTCTCTCTCTCTCTCTCTCTCTCTCTCTCTCTCAGGCTTCACAAAGGAGCGATAGTTCTGGTCTTCTCTCTCTCTCTCTCTCTCTCTCTCTCTCTCTCTCTCTCTCTCTCTCTCTCTCATGTTCCACAAAGGAGCGATAGTTCTGGTCTCTCTCTCTCTCTCTCTCTCATGTTCCACAAAGGAGCGATAGTTCTGGTCTTTCTCTCTCTCTCTCTCTCTCTCTCTCTCAGGCTTCACAAAGGAGCGATAGTTCTGGTCTTCTCTCTCTCTCTCTCATGTTCCACAAAGGAGCGATAGTTCTGGTCTTCTCTCTCTCTCTCATTCTGCGGAAAGGAGCGAAAGTTCCGGTCACTCTCTCTCTCTCTCTCATGCCATACTAGAGAGTATTAGTCAGTGCTACCTTAGGTCCCGGCGAGGAAAAACGTAACGATTTTGCTCTCCATAAAAAGTGAAGTTAAAGGCAATGTGTAAATACACCAGTGACTGCGAAAGCAACCTGAAGAGGATTTAACAGCGGATGCAAGCAACTAAACAAGTGATAAAACGGTAAAAGGACTCGTGCGATATTTCGTGATAAATAGTGAATGTGATAACCATATGTGTGGATGTGTTATGAAACATCTCATCCTCAGGCTTTAACTTTTTTCATATTTTAATATTTGTTAATGGCATCAGGTTTAGTGAGAATTTCCACCTCCCTTTGTGTCCAAGAATAACATATATCAAATAAAAACTCCACTGAAGAAGTATCTGTGTTTTGAAATGTTTTCCCAGTCAATAACATTTCTACTCTTTTTGCAAAAGAATTCGTTACACTGTTATTTGAAATGACCACAAAATCGTTCGGTTACAAAACACAGATATTTCTTCAGTGGAATTTTTTAGGTACTGGTTAGACCGGGCGAGTTTAGGAAGTGAAAATCTGTACTAACAAGTATTCATACACCCTGGGCGCCTATATTTTGGAATGTGAATCACAGTTTTATTTAAATTTGGCAAATAGGCGGAAAATCATTTTAGATGAGGGAAGTTCAACCCCGTGGGTTGGTTATTCAAAGGAGCAAGTGCTTACTCTGTCAACGAGACCACTCTCTCTCTCTCTCTCTGTCATGCAACTCTAAAAGTCTAAATAGTAAAACTCAATGTTAGAGTAATTCTAGAGAGTGGAAGACGTCGAATTTTGTCAAAACAAACTAATAAAGAAGTTGACAGTGAACACAAGGAGCTCAATATTCAATAATACGTCTCTGGCAAAGGATTCACGAGATATTTCATGATAAAATTTAAACACTGTTACAGGTGAGGGTAGTTAAGCAGAGCCATCATTCCTCCTTGGATTTGTGCTTGTCCAAGCGCTCAAATAAACATAACAATTAACAGGTCCAGGATGAAACTCGGTAGTAACTGAACGCCAGTACTCTCTTTCTCATCCTGACACAAATCAGTCATCATAAACACATTTTACGAGCAATTTTATAATAATTTCGACTCTACGTAAAGCCCCTATAGTCTTATCAAACACTTATAACATTCATTGTAACATTCCTAACTAACTTTTTTATTACATCGCATCAGCCAACATCTAAAAACGTCGTATTCGACACATTAAAACCTTAACTCCTATGTGAAATGTGTCAGCAATCTCATCCCCACATCTCTCTCTCTCTCTCTCTCTCTCTCATCCTGACACAAATCGGCAGTCATTTCCACATTCTACGAACAATTTCACGATTATTTAGAATTTTCAAACCTTTATATAACTCCTGACTAACTTACAAAACACTTATATACAACTCCAAACTAACTTTTCAAAAACTTATATCACACCTAACTTTTCAAAAACTTATTTCACACCTAACTTTTCAAAAACTTATTTCACACCTAACTTTTCAAAAACTTATTTCACACCTAACTAACTTTTTAAAAAACGTATACATCACACCTAACTAACATTTAAAAAACTTATATCACACCTAACTAACTTTTTCTTAAAGGTTCCGCGTCAAAAACATCTAAAAACTTCGCATTCAACGCCCGACGTAATTCATATTTCGCGCCTCTTAATTAAAAAAGAAGAAAAAATATAATATATATATATATATATATATATATATATATATATATATATATATATATATATATATATATATATATATATATATATATATATATATATATATATATATATATTATTCACTTTACGGGGTCAGGAACACTATGGCCACCTATTATCGAAAAAAAAGAAACCAAATTCTTCTCAGAGGCCGGTTTTCCAAATGCGCCTGAAATACGCTCGTTATGACATTTACGCCATTTCCTGCCATCGCGTCTGATTCTGCATCGTATTTGACGTGTTTTGAAAGAGATCGCGACTGAATTACGTTAATATATAAGGAGAAAATGCCATTTTTCAAACTTAAGCTTTGAAGAAGTGAAGGCATTCGATATCTAACGGTAATAAACATTCAAAATGGTCTTCGATTTAATTCAAATTCGAATGTTTAAGATGTTTATTGTTACGTATTTTGGAAGAGATCGCGACTCAATTACGTTAATATATAAGGATAAAATGCCATTTTTAAAGCTTAAGCTTTGAAAAAGTGAAGGCATTCGATATCTAACGGTAATAAACATTCAAAATGAAGTCTTCGATTTAATTCAAATTCGAATGTTTAAGATGTTTTTTATTGTCTTGGTCCAAAAACGCAACGGATTCTGTACCTTATTTAAGCATGATTTCGTCTTGTTACGTGCTTTATTTATCTAAAATCGACGCTTAATTATTCTTTATTAACTTAAGTTCTCATATATACTAATATTCTTCGGTTTTATCGTCGTTGTTGCTCGAAATACGACCGAAATACGTCTTGAATAATAGCTTTTTCAGATTTAGTTGAGTTTGCCATATTATCTATCATAGAAAACGTGGTGTAAGAGAAAACGTACATTAACCCCTTTACGTATTTGAAGGCGTATTTTCGCCGTATTTTGGTCTAGAAAAGCATCATATGAAGGAAAATATGCTTCCCGAATCTGCATAAATCATTAATGAACAATTCTATAACGATTAAAAGCCGAAAAAAGCACGTTATAAGGTTAAACACAGCGAAAATAGCTTAACGTTTTTATTTCAATTTACGTACTTGAAGGGGTATTTTCCCCTTATTTCGAGATAAAAATACGTTAAATTAAAGCAAATACGCTTCCAGAATCAGAGTATATTAATTAGGAACAATTCTATGTCAAATAAAAGCAGAAACAAACCTGAAATAATATTTGATAAAGGGAAAATAGCGTAATCTTATTATTTCAATTTACGTCTTTGAAGGTGCATTTTCTTAGTATTTCGGACTAAAAAAGAATTATATGAAGGAAAATATCGTTTCAGAATCTGCATAAATTATAAAGGAACAACTCTATAGCAATTGAAAGCTGAAAAAATCGCGTTGTAACGTTAAATAAAGCGAAAATATCGTAAAATCTTCATTTCAATTTACGCCTTTCAAGGCGTATTTTCTCAGTTTTTCGACTTATATGCTTCTAGAATCTGCATAAATCATTAAGGAACAATTCAATAACGATTAAAATCACCATAAATCATTTTTAACAAAATTGCAGTTCGATCTTTTGAGAAATTCGTCTGCCTCCTTAATTACCAAAACATTCAGAGCAGAAAGCCCTTAAAATGATTTATTTTACAATAAAATACGGGTTTATTTGTTATAGAATTAATATCTATATGTTTATTATTTATATATAACTCATCTAAAAATAAAAATATACAAAATATCAGTTTTTGAAGCATAGAAGACAATAGTCATTTTTTGAGAATTCCCAGCAGACGGTACATAGCAGACAGATATTTTTAAGGTAAACGAACTTAAAATAAAAATAGGACAATGAGATGAAACTTTAAAAATCTATAAAATATATAATTTTTTCATATAAGCATATAAACTTTTGTTAATTTTAGATTCAATATGGATTAGACTGATGCATTTTGGGATTAAATTATTATAAATCAAAAGCCTTTAAGTTGCGTGAATTGTTAAGTTGCTATGAGTTATATAAAAATATATTTTATAAATAGTCACAATGATTTTCGTTAATTAATCTTAATAACTAATGAGACTTAGATAATTTCATAATTCATATTTTATATTAAACAGGGAGATATTTAACAAATAATACTTTAAATCGTAGATAATATTCTGGATAATTACAAGATACCGCCATAACTTTAAAAATAATTATTTGAAGTAAATATTTTAAATGGTGTGGTCCTGACTCATTTGTGGGCCTGTAGATATGATTTTATAAATATCTAGTGCCAGCTTATTCCAAAATTGAATACATTTTCTACGTGACGAATTCAATGCTATTTTATTCCTGTTTCCCATTCAATGACGTCTGGGAAATATTTTACAAGAGGACTCAAAGAAATCTCTCAAAAATATAAAGTTTTTAAGGTAAAATCTGAGTTTTAAAGGCCTAATATTTATTAATAATTTATATTATTTGATTTGGTGTCCATAAAATTTTTAGTTATTGAATTTTAAAATATGATTTGATGTTTAACTTTAAATTTTCTGTCAAGTTTCAAAGATTGCCCGACCGTCTATTTTACCAAACTGTGAAGGGAAAATACCTTTTAAAATTCTTGGTTTTATCCAAAATTCTTCTTTATTAATAGCTTTTGTTATTAATCACTATAATATTCATTTATTCTTATTATGTTTAATCCAATAAATTAAAATAAATATTTTTATATACCAATTAGTAATAATTATACAATAGCTATACACAGGAAATACCACGCAGTTCAATAGTTGCTTTATGATGATTTTAATATCGATTTATTTTAGAGTTTTCAGCCAATGTAAAGAATAATATTTAATACAAAAGAAAATAAAAATAATTTTCCAATACATATCTCATATTAAATTGTTAAAATTTGCCGTCATTTACGTAAAATCGAAGGTGAAATGTTTACGTAACCAAATAAAGTTGTCAGTTATTATTTATTTTTTTTATTTTTTTATTTTAGTTACTTAAAGTGCCAATAGGAGGCTATAGTGTTGCGGACCCCGTAAATTTCGTGATTCTGACGAACCTAAAGTTAATTAAGAAGAATATCAATCTTAAACACAAGATGAATATGATATTGAGTATAAATATTAAATATGATAATAAATACATTCAAAATTTATATGGAAATGATTCAGATGCGAGCGCAGAGGGAATTACGAGGGTTTTTTTTTAGGTTCGTTGTCACTCATCCCTGATGTAAACAATGCTGTTATTTTACTTGAGTTTGCCATTATTCAGTTTTCTTTGATTCGAAATTCGAATTAAAAATAATTATTGTTTTACCGCTAAAACTAATTTTCAGATATGTTTTACATTTCGCAAATTAATTGTATAATACGATAAAAATATAGGCGTGGAAATAAACGTGTTAAATTTAGATATATGCAAATATATGGAATGCAAGACGAAGGTAAATAGAAGAGGAACCAATATACTGAAGAGAAACAGAAGAAGAGTGTTTAATCTTCCGCTAAAATAAGTCTAGAATGTTTATACTTCTTTCTTTTCTTAATTTATGAAGTTTATTAGTCGTTAACTGGCCATAAAATTTATTATAATTGTTATTTATCGTCAATATTTCAAACTCGAAAGCTATGAAGAACGTGGTCCTGCAGCAAAATGGATGGTGGCTTTCTAACGTTTTCGAGTAGTTATAGCGAGTTTCCGCCATTTTTTGGTAAAATACTTTTAAATTATTAATTTATTATTAGTTATATTTTATTATTTTGCAACAAAACAGATCGGAATATCTTAATTATCTTCGTATTTTCTTTTGATTTTCTCTCCCATTGTCCGAGAACTAGTGAGTGGTACGATAACATAGGGTGGCAATCTTTCTAAAGTTGGGATGCTTGTCGTGTGTTCGATCCCGCATACGGTTAAATATACCGAAGAATTATGATTATTATTAATTATCCCTTATAAATGTTACAACTAATCGCGTCTGAATGTCTTAACTATCTCTCGATTTCCTTTTTTTCTTTCATTTACTTTCAAAAAGTGTTTTCCCCCCGCGTCTTCTCCCGTTGCCTAGCAACCATCCTCCCCATGACGTCACGCGTTGTTTTGAAAGTGTCACGCGACGAATTTCGGCTCATATTTGCCGTCATTTCGCAGAAAAAACAACCTTTATCAGCAACCAAGTATTCATAAATATGGCGGAATTAAATAAACACGATGTGAATGTGATAAAAACGACGCGTTTAGGTGATATGAGGCATAAAAAGCCGCCGAGTTCGGAGAGACGGGAAGGGAGACATGGCCGCTCTGCCTTGGACGCTAAGCTGGAATTTGTCGTGAAATGAAATTTTGAAGCGAATGGAGGATGTCATGTGAATGTAATGACACCCGCGTGAACTAATGACGTTTAGTAATTACGGCAGGTGTGTAATTAACGTCCAGTTGGCGTTTTAGTGTCGATTTTAAGTTTTTGGGTTCGTGGTTAAGGAGACAATGGCCGGTGTCAAGCGTCGTGAGTCGTGGTGAGTCCTTCGTTGCGTCGTGAACCCCAGAGTCTTGACTCGAGGTTTCATGAGTCGGTAAAGAGTGGTGAGTCCTTGGTGTTGCTAGACGAGTCATGCCCTCCAGAGCCTTTTGACTCCAGTCAATGTCCCTTGCATTGAGTCATCATGCCCGCCAGAGCCTAATAGCCTACTAAATTATAAGCAGCCCAAGGATTAATGGTTGTGGTAACAAATGCGATATATGCATCAGAGGTGACGGAGACGTCGTGTCTTTTCTTTGTTCCTTCATTTATCTGCTTGCTTGCGTTTTCTTTTCGGTATTATTTTACGTATGGACACTAATTGGTTTTTCTGTTGTATTATGATGTGATCTGAATGATTTTGAGGTTTATTTCCATCGCAAATGAATACTTATCCTTCCCCGGCAAATGATATATATCATTTCCCATCGCAAATGAATACTTATCCTTCCCCGGCAAATATATACAAAATTAATCAGAATACTGTCACCCCCTCTCCATAGCTAATACGGCAAAACTGTATTTAGTAAACACAGTTTTGCTGTATTAGCTATGGAGAGGGGGTGCAGTATTCTGACAAGTCGTCATTTTATTAATTATGTATACAGTATATCATTTGCCGGGGAAGGATAAGTATTCATTTGCGATGGAAATAAACCTCAAAATCATTCACATCGCATCGTAATACAACAGAAAAACCTATATTTTATGTTGAAAGCAATTAAATGTCCATAAGTAAAATAATACCTTCTTTTCTGTTCTGCCCTCGTAATTCAGTTGGAAAGGTTAGGCCCTAGGTGGTTAGGCTATTCCAGAAATGCTTTATTGTAGGTTAGCTACTGCAGACTTTCAGTGCCATGTTTCAGATGTCTCCATCTAATTGATATGTTTATCCACAGCCCTTTTTTTTTTTTGTAGGTTAAGTTGTTTTAGTTTCCTGTTTAATTTTATAATGGTGTCGATACCCCAGATGCTGCGACACCAGTCTTAGCGCACGTTGCCCATTAGTGGAAAGGATAGGCCATGATGTGTTGCCCGCCAGTGGGGAGGTTAGGCTTTAACATGTTGCCTATTAGTGGTACATTGCCCGTTAGTAGGAATTAGTGGAAAGGATAGGCTGTGATACATTGCCTCCTAATGGGAAGGTTAGGCTTTAACATGTTGCCTAGTAGTGGTACGTTGCCTGTTAGTGGGAATTACTGGGAATTTTAGGGTGTAGCACATTGCCTGTTAGTATCAATTAGTGGGAAGGTTAAGGTGGACACATGGCCTGTTCAGTGAGAATTAGTGGGAAGGTCAAACTGTGATACATTGGTGAATCACATTGCTACCAAGGGCTGATGATGCCTTAACATCCCCAAATGGCATTTTGAAGTACCTTCGCTCGCACAATCATATTGACTTGGAACTCCCTTGTGATAACTGGCCAGCATCCAAGCCTCAGGGATTCTGTAACTTAACCAGCAGTAGTTGCAGATCATTCTTGCCCTGAGAATCCCTGTAGGTGTATCGTAAGATTTGGGATGTCGGGTCCCTTGATGCCACATAGCCTCTGTGCTGTGCTGTCCACAGCAGTCATGGGTTCTTGATTCCACCTAGCCCCTCTGTACCATGTTGTCCACAACATTCTTAGGTTCTCAATGCCACATAACCTCCTTACAAGTTGTTCACAACAGTCTTAGGTTCTCGATGCCACATAACCTCCTTACAAGTTGTTCACAACAGTCTTAGGTTCTTGATGCCACATAGTCCCTGTGCTGGGTAGTTCAGTCTTGGGTCCTTGATGCCACATAACCTCTTGTACTGTGTTGTCCACAACGGTCTTGGATTTTTTTATGCCACATAGCCCTCATATCATGTTCATAGTCTCTCATCCAGCTGCTGCTGTTTGGAGGTATATTCAAGCACCCTTTTCTAAGATTTATATAATTTAATGTTGATTATGCATATTCAGCAATGTTTGTCATATGTACTGTACTCAGATCTCTATGTTGCCATATAATGCACACTGGATAGACACATTTCTCACTCCATCTCCCTTTTTTAACATTAGCAAGTGGGAATGTTGAACAGGTGTGTTATTTTCTCTCTCGTTCAAAAAGTTTTCATTAAGAGAAAGTTTCCAAGTGTATTTTAAAAAAATTATATAATGCTTTTCATCTAGTTTTAAAGTTTGATCCTTGCTATGTTTCTATGATCAAAAAACAATTTGCAAACGATTTGAACTTTGCTGGTAAGCACTGAATCTTTTGTAGCATTCAGGTGTAAATATAATTTTATTTGTGATTTCATTTGTGAATTTAGTAAATATGTTTATGAATTAGGTGAAATGTGAAATAGACTCCCCTGCTGTAAGTAGGCTATGCTTGTGAATTAGGTTGAACGTTGTGAAAGAGACACCCCACCCCTTTTCGGTACAGCAGTAGACCCTTATAAATCCAACACAGTCTCTCTGTGCTGGGAAGGTTTTTCCTGAAATCTCAATTTGTCTTTGTTTAATATCTGTTCACACCCACTTGGCATTCTGTCCTAGCTGACATTCAGGCATATATAGAGAGCTTGTACTTGTAGTTTCACGGGCCTATATATGAATTAGGTGTCATTATGTTTTCTGGTTTGGTGAAATATTTTTGGTGAACTTCATTTTTATACCATTTTTGCTTTCAGAAATGAGAAAGGGTCCCGTGGTCGCATTCAGAATTGATGCAGTACTTCTCATCAATAACTCCGTGTTGTGGATTTGTCGGACCTGTGGAACCTATCAAAGGAGCGTGTTACTGCCAATGAGGCTATAGTAAGTAACTAGATTGCTACGGCAATCAGCTGAAGCCTTATATTAATAATTTACTTGAAAATTATGCACATCGGACAGTCCAGTTCCATGTGACAGCACAACCCTGCCTAACCAGATTTTGATGGCCCTCAAATCCTTCTTAATCTTAACACACTGCCTTACTCTAACAATCTTGCCACTAAGCAATCTTATTTTGAAGTATTTTTTTTTTACAATGACCACAAAAGATCCTTAAGTCTAAATGCATAGACTCACTCTTAATAAATAATATAGATTATAAATCTCCTGCATCAAGGAACCAAATATCCCCAATACTTTTATATAGTAAAATGCAAACATACAATGTAGAGAGTTCTTCCAATCCTTTAGAACTGTTCTAAATAAAAGTGACGTTACCCGTCCACAAGGGGTTAAATGACGATGGCCATGCGTTCTTGTGCTTGCTCCTTTGGATTTTCTTAGCCGAGGGCAAAATGCAACCAACTTTTGGGTGTTACTTCTGTAAGCAGGTGCATTAATTTTAGACAGGACTTTGAGGGTGTCATTTTGATATGCTTTGCACTGTAGTCAGCCCATGTAGGGCGGTACTGCTGTCAGTTCCCGAAAGCTATCTCTATTGATTTGTCTTTAAATATATGTATATACACATAACTGTGGATTTACTTCTCCAATTGTCTCATATTGCAACACTGAGGTTTCCCTCCAGTTACACACGTGAAAACTTTTTGGGGGGTTTGTTTTTGAGTTGAATTTACAGCAGGAATTCTGAAGACCTATTGCTATAAAATGTTGTTTAAAATTGTCATAGCTTGGAGCAGTCCTCATCATTAATGTTTTTTCTGCTATTTTTTGCAATGGTTAAACTTGAAGTAACTTCCTTTTTATAATAAAAATGATCAGAGCCCTCCCTCCTCCCCTCAGATGGGCGCGTGGCAGAAACAGAATGAGCTCGTTGGCTACTAGTTCCTGAGATTCCCGTTAGTGAGTGGAACCAGTCACCTGCACTAAACTTTGAAGCATTACCTGCCAATTTTTTAAACTGCCGTGCAAGGGAAACTAAAGCATTTCAGTTACTTGGTAAGTATATATAAAACTTTATTTTATTCTAAAAATGACATTTTTAGTTTTTATTTTAGTTATATTCCATTTTTGCAAGTTTTCAGCTTCAAAGTGTAAAATCAATTTTCTGTGCGTCATAAAGAAAAATTTTAATATTTATGCAGTAAGCTGTCGGTGTTTTATTTGCCGCATAGGAGTTTTGGAGTTCCCCAATGTCTCCAAGTGTTATGAGATTCTTCTTCAAACACTGGGAAGTGATTTAAAGTATTGCAAGAGTACGTCTGAAATCGCAAAAGGTTGTACTCTCTCTAAGCCTAGGGTTACATAGCTTGTCAACAGCCTGTTCCTTGAACTCTGGAATGGCAACCTACCTTCCATTTGCTTTTTGTTAACAGCACTTTTTTCTCAGGCCTGTCCTAGAAAAAGGTATGAAATCACCATACCACTGCTCTTGACAATTTTTTTTTTTTTTTGCCAGAGGTAACAGAAGGTATCTGGATTTGTCATTTGTATCAGTTCACGCTCCGACTGGGTCTTGTATGTTGATAAGACTGCTGTCGCTCACTTAAATCCCTGTTGCCAAGTTGTCCTTGTGTAAGACTGGGTTGCAAGCATACCTTTTTGTGGCATGTCAAGTGACAGTTGGTCGTTCAAAATACTTCGGCTGAATGGCTATAAAAACAAATTGATCATGAGTAATTACTTAGAGACATTTTACATCAGGGCATTGTATTATACAAGTTATGGCAGTTTATGACATTCTGTTTACTATTTGCAGATGACCTCTTACTTGTCGTTGGTGTACAACTCAACTGTGGCAAGATGTGTGGACGCCTAGAAACAGGCCTTCTGTTAGCAACTTGTGGTTTGAGGTCAGCTTTCTTCATTAAACACAGTTGTGTTTTCAATGTTCTCTAGTTAGTTATAACATCACATGGATTCCCCCACTTGCATAATTTCTAGAAGAATCAAAAGTAAGCTGAATCATATATAAAAGGCAGTTTGGCAGATATCATTATAACTTTAGGGCAGTAATTCAAGCAAAATATCTTTTTTTTGCAATGTTTTGTGGTCTAAATGTCCACCCTCAATTAGAATAAAAGCAATATATTTAGCCTGTTAAAATGCTGCAATTTGATCCGGATTAGTGTAGCCATCTCCAAAACAGTATGCAGTTTCTTTAAGCAAATCAGATATGACCATTTCAGTTAACATCATAAAAACCCACTATTTTAAATGTCATGGATAGTGTCTCAAACAACTGCTTCATAAAAAATATTTTAGATATGATTGTTAACGAAACGGTAAATAAAACCATGGTTATGGAATCAAAAATGTAAGAAGTGAGAGACATTTTGTTTGAATATGCTATTCTAAGCCAGATTATTTGATGACAAGGCAGGGAAGCCATGGTTCAAAAGCTGATAGGCTCTAATCTTTGGAAGTATAGGTTTTGTGGTCACTAAGTAACTGGAGTTAGGTATTTTTAGATAACCCAGGGAGAGGGGGCACAATCATGCAAGTAATCTTTAAGGTTTTGAATGTATTTCAGTAATTACATGAAGATGTCTAGTACATTTTTAAACTGAATTTTCAGTTATGGCAATAAGAGATTTCTGCCACTTTCCATAAATTCGTGTTGATGTTTTTTGAGGGACAAACTCAATTCTTGAAAACTTTTTTGAGATAGTGTGCAGTATATTTGCTTCATTTTTAGAATGAGAGAATTGTTTTGGGACAGTTTAATAACTGAATTTCTGCTGTGCCATCAGCCTTGTATTTACTTGCTCTGCAAAGTATCAGAGTCCTGTTTCTTTTGAGGTGCTGATATGATGCGCTGACCAGCACTTTCTTCTGTTCATGTTTCTGTAAAATTGCTGAATGGTTTTCATACTTGTTGGTTTGGGATGGTGTTTTGTTAAAGAGTTGAGTGTACCATTGCCATGTCTTTCATTACGATTATTATTGAAAAGGATGGCTGTAATTCACTTTTCAGGCTCAGCGATGTTGGTCAGGAACTGGCCCATATTCATATTGGAAAAAGGATAGTGTGTGGAATGCGGGAAGTCTCTTATTGAAATCTTCAATCAGAAATCCGTGGAATCCTCCGTGGTGCGGATTCAGGTTCTTCTACTTCAGGTTGTGGTACCTACCACACGAAGGAATCCACAGATTTCTGTTTATTTCAGTAAAAGACTTCCCACATTCCACACACTATCCTTTTTCCAATATGAATATTGGCCAGTTGCTGACCAACGTCGCTGAGCCTGAAAAGTGAATTATAAGGAAACTAGAAAAGATCCCGTGTAAGATAAATTTGCACAGTACAGCCATCCTTTTCAATAAGACCTGTTTAAGAGAGGGTCCATTTCCGTCATATTATTTTTCAGAAGATGAATCATATTCACATGGAATAGGCCCACAGGTGCCACTGACTTGAAATTCAGGCTTCCGAAGAACACTATGGTGCTCATTAGAAAGAAGAAGAAGATAAAAATTAACAAATTAATAGGTGATTGTTATTCAAGTTAATTGTTATTTTTGTGTACATTCGTCTTTTTATTGATTTGGGTTTAAATTTAATCAAAGTTGCTCTCTTAGTTATGTTCAAATATGGACATTCTTTCTTTGCAAGTTTGCATAATAAAGTGAATCTATTTCCATGTGAATGGTTGCCCAGTGTGAAGAATGGTATCAAAGTGAAATCTATGCTTAATTAAACTTCAACTTTGAGATTTGAATGCACCAAATTTTGCAGATCTCCATCCATGAAGAACCAACTGGACAAAAATGTCTGAAGATGTTTTTATTTTCAAGACTGAAGTTTTCCAACTTTAATCAAGTGGATACAGTTTCCTCTGAAAACTCTCTGGACTAGGAACAACTGCAGGGACTTCTTCTAATATTGTTTGCTCTGGAGTTGAACATACGAATGTGTATAGCACAAAAGTTTTTGTGTAGAATTATGCATTAACTAGAAAAAATTTTTACATTACTCGAAGAAGGGTTTAAATCAGGGTTCCAAAGCATTGAGATACATCAGTGGGCTCTTTTGCTTTCATTTTCATTAAATTCAACAGATGTGCTTCTTTACTAGAAATATCTTATCAAAATGGAAAGCATCTGTAGTAAATTTGCACCCTTTTAAAAAGTTCCAATTTGCCGAGTTAAGTCGTGTCCTTCATTCAACTCTCAAAGTCAAACGTATCTTTAGTGGTTCTCCAACTTTCAGTCCAACAGTGTATATCAAGGATTAGAAACAAATGTCAAATCTTCAAACTCTTCAAACTGCTAACTTTTCTCCTTCTCACTTACTCCCACTTCAACACTTTCACTCAGAGGAAACTCGCACGCACTGTACGTACCGTCTTTCTCATGGCTCGGTGTTCTTTCCAATCCAACCGAATCTTGCGTATCCTCGTCCACATTCCTTGTGTATCCTCTCCAAGTTCACTCCTTCCACATCCCACTCAGATCCCTCACAGTCAATTACACCCTAATTCACACTACCACCAAACAACACTGCAAGGGTATTTTCACTCCTTACGCTTTCCGACTTATCAGACCCCTCAGAATCAAACAACTCATCATGTGCTCTCTCCAGACAACATAGTAAACATACCCTTGGTCTTTCTTCTCCTCCTTTTAGACCTTCTCTTACATTCCACCAACACTGGCTGTTGATCTCCCCAATTTATAACTTATGTTTCTTCACTCTCCTTCTCTTCCCTTAACTTCCTAATGGGATGCTCCTCCATTCTGTATTTAGGTGGTTCTCTCCATCTTCTCAACTGATTATAGTGTGCTTGCATTACCTTTACATTTCTTTCTTCGTTCCTGTCTTCCAACACATAACTCAGCCTATTTGACCACAGCGTTTTCACGACATACGGACCTTCATACTTCTCGCGCAACTTCCTTACTGTCAGTGTTCCCTTCTCAGTCACCTCCTTCAACACCTTATCACCTACCTTGAAACTCAGACTTGTCATTTGCCTGCCTCCACACATGCCTCACTCTCACATACCCCTCATAATTCATCACGTATTCACTTGGAGGCATACAGTACTTTTATGCACTGACCCATTATTCATCGCTACCACTCTTCCTAAACAAAAAATCCCACCATTCTCTCTATCAGTCAGCATTCGTAACATCTCACTCAGGGTCCTTATAGTTTGTTCAGCCAACCCATTTGCACTCGGCATGTATGGAGTTTTTACTACATGCTTGATGCCCCACTCTCAACATTCGCTCAAACGGTCTACCAAAAACTCTGGTCCATTATCACTAACCGGCTTCCTCACACCTGCAGGCAACAAGACCATACTGACTGCTCGTGCAACATTCTCACTAGTTCTGTTCTTCACAGCTGCACAAATTACAAACTTTTACGTTCCACCATACCAACTGCTATATTTCCTCTTGCAGTTACTGGCAAAGCCACACAATCAATCGCCACTAACTCAAACGGTTCTCTCATACTCAGCTTCGAAACAGGCGGACTAGCATACACTCTCTGATATTTTCCCTTCTGACACACTTCACAAATATGGGGAAAACATTTGCTCTTTCATACACTCGACTAACTTAAAAACTTCCCCATACATCCATATTTCTCATGGACAAACATGCACGTCCCTACCGCTCCACTCATTGAACACTGGAACATGCATCAACTCTCCCATCCTCTCTCTTCCAAAATACACCATTCCTAGTTCCTTGTTGGGTGAGTCGGTAGAGTTGTCGCCTAGCACTCGCTAGAACCGAGTTCAAGTCTCCGGGTGGCTAATGAAGAATTAGAGGAATTTATTTCCAGTGATAGAAATTCATTTCTCTGGTATATTTGGTTCGGATTCCACAATAAGCTGTAGGTCCCGTTGCTAGGTAACCAACTGGTTCTTAGCCATGTAAAATAAGTCTAATCCTTCGGGCCAGCCTTAGGAGAGCTGTTAATCAGCTCAGTGGTCTGGTTAAACTAAGGTATACTTAACTTTACACCATTCCTTCCCACGACACAAATCTCTCGGTAAACTGTATCCACTCACTCAACAACAAAGGCCACCTTCTCTCAGGTACTCCCTCACCAATACGCCTCTTTCATTCACTCACTATCAGGCATTTCTGCCGCATCTCCTCAACTTCCTCTGTTGTTAGCAATTTATTCTCACTCTTACTCAACTCCACTATATCCTCCTCCCCTCCCAGACTCCTATCAATCATTCCCACAAACCTGGCCATACTTACCGACTCATTTTGAATTTCTCTGATCACAATCTCAACCTCATCTTTCAACAGAAATCTCTTCCCAACATCCGCTACCAATCCATTCTTCCTCAAGAAATCCATCGCAAACAGAAAACAACATGGCATTTGCTCATCTCCTAGTACCACAAAACATGCTTCCACCTCAAACTCTGCCAACTTTACCTTCAGCCACACTTCCTCCCATCCAACCCATCTTCCTGCTGTACCTCTTAAACCCCGTCCACACTAGCGGGCACTGCCCGACGGGCAAACACTGTTCCCATAACCCGTTCCACTATACGTACTGAACGACCGAGTATGGAGCCAGAACGATGCGATTGTCTGGTAACACTGCTTCAGAAGCGGGAGAATTTAATATAAACAGCTGGAAGTGTTTGAAGGGCAGCATATGCCCACTAGTGTGGACAGGCCATTACTGACACATTCACTGCTCTCCTTTTAACGTTCCATTTCACACACTCAACATCCCTAATCACACGTGCATTCACCAACAACATTTGGGCTCCCTTGTCAACCAAAGCATAGTATTCCACTGTCCTCCACTGATATCTACCCCCACGATCATTGTATACTCCCCCTCTTGTTATATTGAATGGAATCATAATTATAATGTGGTAACAATGTGAGAGTCTGTTGTCCTTTCTGTCCATCTGAGATGTATATAGACTTGGTGTACATTTGAATTAGATAATGGATAAAGCAAAAATGACAAAAGTGCTTTCGAATTTGTTAAAAATGTTATCACATCACATGGGAGGAGAATTCTAGTCATCATTCTTGATTGTAAACTCACCCAAAGTGTCTTTCAGTCTTGTCATTATTATTATTATTATTATTATTATTATTATTGTTATTAAGTAGAATCACCAGACTACTGAGCCAATTTATTTAGCTCTGACAAGGCTGCAACAAAGGATTTGTCACTGTTAATGAAAAGGTTTAATTTTATTTATTAAATTGCACCTCTATAAAAAAAACTTTGTAATAGGGTTCATTGAAAAAGATGAAGATTCTGACAAAATTCCTTTAACTGATTTGTTTCCAAAACTTGACGTTTGGTATCATTTGTATCTTGGGCATTCACACAAAAGTTTAAACTAAACTCCAGTCTGTACGCATAGGGAAGGAGTCCTGTCTGTCCTGGGGAAATGTTTCTGTTCTTGAATGTTTTCAATATTGATTTCGGCAGCTAACGTGCATCATGAAATTGTTGAAAAAATCTGAATTTGTATTTAATTTCTGATCTCTGATCTTGGTATTCATCTCTGGCACTGTCATTCAGTTGGGTCACCGTATCAGATTTTTCCTGATAATGATCGTCGTTTGCGTCGAGATCCAAACTGTTATTTCTGAGTCTTGCCTTTTTCTGGAAGGTTCAGGATGACCCTGTGTTCTAGAAGTTTTATTCCTGTTGTGACCAAATTATGGAATGACTTTCCTAATCCTGCAGTCAGATAGTTGGAACTTCAGGAATTCAAACTAGAGGCAAACATTTTTGTGTTGAGGAGCTGACATGAGTCTCACCTCACAGTTCATTTGTTATTTGTCCTATTCTATCATGAGCTGCTTCCCAACAGGGGTCCTTGGAGACGTATAAACTACTGCAATGTAAACATTGAAATCGGTTGGATTCCTGCCCAGATGGGCATGAATACAGGAAATGGAGATGCTGGAAGGGTATCTGAAGCCAAAAGTATTATGCTCAGATAAAAAAAAACCCATTCTGATCAGTGAATATTTAACATCTCTCAAACCTGTCTCCTACAAATGGCAGGTTTTTGTGGCGTTATGAACCGAAAATAAATGAAAACAGGTCAGACGTACTGCTGGATTTTGACATTTTTCAAAACAAGAAAAGTTCTGTGTTGGAGCAATTCTAATCTGTCTTTGAATTGGAATCGTGAATATTTAATAAAAAAAGATGCACATAATCCATTTATGCGGTAATTGCAGGTCTATACTGACAAATAAACACATTTTCTGTGAATGTCCAGACTCCAACCAACAGCAAATGTCAAGTTTTGGAAGCAGAAAATTTGTCAGAATCTTCATCAATTTTAATATTTTTAAAGAACTGCTGCCAATTATATATTTTTTAATCTCGGACTGTCGATTTTAAAGTAAAAGTTGTTACAGTAAAATTTGGATATAATGAAACATCATTTTATCATAAAATGTCATTTTCCCAATAATTATTTGTTCAGAAGACACATTACAATTCACATATGGACCAAGGACCATTGGGACCATTGACTTGAAAGTCAAGCTTCCAAAGAATATGGCCGTCATTGGAAAGAAGTAACAGAAAGTGATAGGAATTACAGAAAGAGGAGATCAATTATTAGAAAAGAAAAGATAAATTACCAAATTAAAAAAAGTTAATAGATAATGTAAATAAATTATTAAAATACAAGGGAATTGTTCTAAGGTAGTAAACGAACCTTTTGCCCCAAAAGAGTTGAGCGTTTTGTCCTGGGGATTTGCCTAATAACAGGTGGTAATAATTCAAGAACTTAACCCAGGGCAAGGCCTGGGATTTTGTCAATATTTGTCTGTTAGTAATTGTAATGTCAAGAGCATTTTCTCATTTTTGTATTCATTTTTAATGACTTTACTTTTCTTTTGGCACTTCTCTATCATCTTTTTGTTTTTGGTTAGAGGAACAGTTTAGTAATGGTGTAGTTTTTGTCATTGCTTGATTGCAATTGAAAACGGTGATTGTGCTGAGATGATGAAGATGTGCTGTGGATTAGTACATCTTATTTTTTCAGCTGTAATCTAATTTTTGTGATGTTTTTCATAAGTTGTTCACATACTGTACATTTCAGCTTTGGCGGTGTATGTCAGCTCTATGTGTATGTGACATAATCATGAGTTTAATTTATCAGTGATTATGGGTTATGTAAAACACAGTTGTTAACTGTCAAGTGTGGGTCAAGGTACGTACAGATCTCTTGTGTGAGGTTTTAAGAGTTTTTCATTGAGCAGTAGCAGATATATCAATCTCTTTATTCAAATGTGTTCTTTGTTTAGTACATTATTTTCGTTTGTTTATTCATAGATGCATTACATTAACCTGGCCTTATTTGTATGACCTTTTAGACACTATATTCCACTGCAGAAAGAAAGGAAATTACTGGCCCCAGTAGCTGACTTACGTAGGCAAGGTGCTGCAGGGTTGATATTTGTACACCAGTGTTTGCCATTTCTCAGTTGATTGGTGATCGCTCTGCAGTTTTGACTGGAACGCATGTTATTGGATAGGTAGTAGGCTTTATGAACCCAGATCCTGTAGATACTAGGTTACCTCATGGCCTACTTTTGATTTTGTCTTCTCAGACTCTTTTCAAGTTCCTACCTCCCTTCAACCCTTTTAAAAGGCATATTAGTTTATTACTTTTTTTCTGAAAGATTCAATTCAGGTTTGGTCTCTTTTCTGGAATTTGGTTAAAAATCCTTCATTTTAGGATTACGTCTCAGGAGTTACAGCTGTTACTGCTTCATTCTGATTAAAAAAAAAGCCTTCATAACCCAGTTACAACTTGCGTATTTCACCGGCTGTTCTCCGAGTATCACCACCAGTAGAGATGCTTCACTCAATTTTGGTTTCTCAGGCACAGCATCTACAGCAGAACATGTTTCTGTGTCAGCAATATTTTTCATGTCTCATGTAGCCAGCCTGTTTGCAAGGCATTTCTGTGTTTGTATCCGTCACACCTAATCTCACGTTTTAATACATTTTTATTTGTTTATTAATTCATTTTTCCTTTTAACAAGTGGGGTATCTTAGATTCTTTATGTATTTTCGTTTACTATTTCAAGTCAATGGCCCCTGTGGGCTTGTTCCATATGAATAGGTTTCGTATTCTGAATAATAATAATAATAATAATAATAATTAGAAGTCATCCACTTGTTTTGTGAGAATTTCAGTCCAGCTCCTGACCCCTTATCCCCATGGAGTTCAGGTCCCTTTCACCTGGTTGAAATCATAGAAGCTCAGCTGTCTTCCACATAGGATTTTAAGGAGGGGTAATGTATTCAACAGGCTGTAACATATTTCATCAAGAACAAATCCTGTGGACTATCTTAATGAGAGTTGAGAATGTTAACTCAGTGGTCTGGGTACCCCCAAAACTCCTTTGTTTACTTTTGCCATCCTATGGGACCAGGCTGTCCTTTTTTTGTCTACAGTGGATTATGGTGTCTGGGACTTGCACTGCACATGATATAGGCCAGGGTAAACCCAGCGGGTTATTGTAGGAAAATTAATTTAGTTTTTAAAAGAATGACATTTTTACATTTGTTTGGCCTTTGGTAAAATGCATTGTAAGAGAGATCTAGTATATTTTGTAGCCTTACACAGGGCCTCTCTCTCACTCTTTATGCTGAGTGATTCATGCATTCCATTCTCATTTGTTTTTCACCTGTTGCCTGAAAACAGATCCTTCAGGTGGGCCAGAAGAGGGAAATTGTTACTCAACAGTCCCTATAAACTGCAGTTTAGTAATAGCAATAATTATACTAATTTCCCTCCATTTCTCTTTTTCTCTTTCATCTCAGAAATTACGTTAAAACCACACTCAAGAGACTGTGATGTTGGATTCCTCTGGATAAGATATAAAGTTTACTTTACATATACTATAATACCTGTTTTAAGAATGTGTAAAATGATTCAGATTTTTATTATATTTTTTGTTACACTTGAGGTTATGTGACTGAAATATTTATGGGTTTGTAAAAATTGTGAAAGTGCTGCTTTGATACCCCCATTTTTTTTTTTTAATAAAATGTCTCGTGTTTTATTTATTGGTAACGTTATAAATGATGTGCTCTCTCTCTCTCTCTCTCTCTCTCTCTCTCTCTCTCTCTCTCTCTCTCTCTCTCTCTCTCTCTCTCTCTCTCCCATACCAGAACAAACCTGTTATGTGAAGAAAAGCCTTTATTGTCATTTTCTTCCATTTTTGGCAGTGACCCAAAATCTTGTCCAAATTAACCATGGTGACCCATACCCTCATAAACATTTTCTTTTTATATATGGTAAGATTTCTAAACTCAATTAAATGTTCTATGTCTCTATAATGTTCTGCTTAGATATTAATGAATTATGTATTTTTAATGCAGTATTTTCTCTTAATAATTAAATCAGTTTACTGAGAAAGTCCCATTTGTAACCCTTTGGTGACTCATTGTTTTCTGCAATGTTTAACATTGAAATGGTTGTTTTCCTGGCTACAACTAAAATATGGAACATTGATTAAGATGGTTTGACAAACCCTACCCCTGCTGAACAGTGTCCTTACTTGTCTGTCAAACTGTGATGTACAACTTTGTGTGTTTTTGCTCTTCCATTTTGGTTCACATTTCATCCCCACTTGTGTTGTGCACGGTCAACTCCCAGTGAATAGTCGTGGGTAGTTCAGGGTATTCAGTCGTTTTGTCTCCTCTCATGTCCACAGCATATTTTCATCTTCTTCTTGGAAATTGGGTTTTTCTAGCTGCCAGTCATTTAACATTTTTCTTATCTGTTCCTCATCAGTTCTGCTTGCAGAAGTCTCGTTGCCAAACATGGAAGAAGGTCATTAAATCTCATCCTGAGATATAAATGCCAATCAATATTTGCGAGTCGTTTGTGAACTTGCCTACTCCTCAGAAGTTATCTTTCCATTTCAACTCCTATATCTGCGCAACCTTCTGCCTCTCTCTCTCTTCTTCTACTCTTGCGTCTGACCTAGCCTATTGCATCTGTTACTCACATCCAGTGGTGTCATTATCTTTGTTGGAGAGCACCTTTTACCCCTCACCTTCCTGCCTAGGTAGATCTTTGGTTCTTACGAGGCCATTATTTGTACTTCATACAAATACATCAAAACATTTGATTTATGTAAAGGTCCTTTGTCTCTCCCTTCTGTTGTTGGTGCAAGAGTAGTGTGTCGTCAGCTTGAGAATGAAGTTTGAAATAGAGTTGGGGGAGGGTTTGCAGGGAAGGTGAATAGCATCCCCATTGAAGAGTTGTCCCTAGTGCCTATGTGAGCCTGGGATTTTCTTAGCTATATTTAACGTAGTCATTCTACCCTAGGGTGCCTAAGTAACGAGTTGCATATACTGTAAATGCAATGATTTGAACATAAACGAGTCTTCGAAAATTTGTTATTGTATTTTATTTGCATGCTTGTATTGTTGGGTTATTATTGATACAATTGTAGATATGCATTCTTGTGCAATTATGGTCAATTGGTGTGATGTTTTTGTCAATTTTGTACCAAGTGTTGATCATTTCTAACTGTGCCGCCTTTCATGACCTATTTTGTGATAGCTGTAATCGGTGCAATTTTTGTTTACTTTGGAAGAGATCAGGCCTGATGTGTCCTTTTGATAGTCTCTTCTCAGCTGAATCCTCCCCCAGTGATACTAACCCATATCTACATTCCAGCCATCTAATGCACCTTCTCTTTCAGGATTTTCTTTCTTTTCACATGTCGTTCCATTCATTTTGCCATCAGATCATCCGTCTCTAACCTGTAGACATATCCAGATTAGAAGTTCTTGACCTTTCTGTGCATTTAGAGTACACTTGGCATCCCGTCTCAGTCACTTCGTAGTCTCTCGATGGTCTGGTTAAACTACTGATCGATAAATTTAAAATCCACTTTGGAAGGCGGTTAGGCTCCACCTCAGCTTTTAGATTTATGCTAGAATATTATTGCCTCTTTTTCAAGACTCGGAATTCTGCATTGTACAGCAAGGTGGTTGATGTCTTCTTGAAACTTTCACTCTTGGCTTTCTCTTTCTTGGCCTTACGCCATTGTGATGTCTTGAAATATCATCCGGGAAGATTTTATGGTATCTGTAACATACGCCATCTGCTTCTCTTCTATTTTTGTTATATCTTGTTATAGCTGTTGCTTGCCATACGCCCCTGTAGTCTCTTTAGTAATTATGGTATACCATCACGTGATTACAATGTACACATTAAAGTCTCCCTTTTTAAACTCTTGCCCTACCTATTTCTTTCCACAACTCTCTTGTGATGTCTAAATTATGGACATAAAAGTGGCTTCTTGGAAATGAAATTATCATTTGTGCCAAGTTTCGCATGAGCAGCGTCCTTTCGTCCCCTAGATGCACCCACATTTTAGCCTTTACTTGACATCCGTTCCCACTCCTGCCCTCAATCTTGCTCTCCAACCAGTCCAACTTCCTCCTTTCATTCCCTGAATAAATGTAAGCACTTGGCTTGAAAGCCAAATTTTCGTGAATCCAATCCAAGTTTCATGTGGTAACTTTTTCTGATTGCAGAGTTTTCCTGCAGTGTACAGCGCATTGTTTTCAGCGTTTAAAGCATAATGGAGGTCTCTGTCTCTTATCGGTGAGGTGTTTTAAATCTTTCTTGAATTGCTGAATTAATACTGTATGTAATTTCCACTGTCCTAGTGATTATTTCCCACTTTGTAGACTGGCAATATTCCTCCTGCCTAACCAGTCTTCCTCCTTAGCGTGAACAGTTGGTTTTCATCTGCATAGCTAATTCTGCATTTACAAGGTTGTCACATCAGCATTTATTGCTTCCAGTACTATGCACACCATTTTAGGCCTTAGTTTTGGTTTGGTTTTGTTAGCTAATTTTGAGTATGTATGGCCTGCTGTGATCTCATGTTGCTGTTGCCTTAACTCTGCTAACTTGTCTTTGGTCGTTTCAGTTTAATCTCCCATAATTTCCAATTGTACACATTTCTGATTACCTCATCCATTTCACCCATCCATCCATCTCGTTCACTGTCATTCAATCTTGTCTCATGAATAACTAGTTTGACTACACTTGACTAGCATCATCCACTTGCTTCTTTGATAATGGTGCTGCACACAGCTTCTTAGATATTGTTGTACCTTGACTCCATTTATGACCCAATAAACTTCAGCCATCGTAAATATGTGCACGACTAAATCTGTAATGTCTAAACTTTCTTGCGAAACTTGTAGGTCACCCAGCTGTACACACTGTTCTCCAAGTCTGACGTTTCTTTCTCTCTTGAATTCAGGTTTTGCCTAAACTCCTTCCTTAGCTTCTGACATGTGCTGTAACCTCTCTTCTTCCTTCACAGTGCTTTCCTTGAGTCTGTGACCTCTGCTCAGCTGTTTATATTTGGGTCTAAGCTATTTCCATCATATCATTCATCAGATTTCCAGCTGTTGGTAACTTCATTTCCATTAATCCATATGTAAACCTTTTCATGCATTTTGCTTCCTCTCTCGAATTCCTCTTAATCATATTCTCCCTCTGCTCTTGGTGTGACTACGTATTGGAATTTTATCGCTCAGGTCAATCAAACTGTTCCCAGTCTGTCTTTTTATCTTAATAACACAGATTTTTTTTGTACTCCTTTCATCACTTGGTACCTTTTTTCGTCACCTGTCTTTGGTAATCTATCTTTACATCACCACTCGTACTCATTCACAGTTGCTGTGAACCCTTCTTTCCAAACGTGCTTGCCATAACTGAATTCTCCTTTGTTTCTCTTCCTCTGATTCTGTCATATGGTCAGATCATTTGCCTAAAGCAGGTTGCTATAACCATCTACTCTCACTTTCTCGGGAGCAGCCATTAACTAACAAGTAGGTTTGGATCTGCTGCTAATCCTGGACGTGGCCTTGTGGGGATCATTTCAGTGTTTTGACTCTAATATACTTTTGTTTTTAAGGCAGCTGTACTCCTCCTCTGAACCTGACCCAGTTCCTTTTGCCAGAATGCATAGAAAATAATTTTGTTTCATTCTGAGGACTTCTGGGATTTTGTCAACAGCATACATACCATTCATGGCATGGTACCTGTACTGTGACGTCATTTATCAGGTATTTTGTAGGAGATCCATCATCATCATCATCTTTGTTCTGTGTGGATCAAGTCAGTCTTCTTTCATATTGGCAGTTGGGAGTCCAGGTGTGTCTATCCGATATACTTCCCACCATAAGTTCACATTCCCTGAAGCTCCTTGGTCAAGTTCGTCTCTGCTATACTTTCTTTTTGCGTCCTGCAAGATGTAATAACTAGTGAATCCTTTATCAAGCATAGCGTTCCCAGTGTGGTCAGGCATTGTTTTTGTGAATCATTTTGTCGTTTGTGATGTCCGAACTTTGGGTATAGAGTTTTCAAGTCATGACTTTGACGTCTGTTCACTGCAATTTTTTTTTTTTTTGTCTTAGTTTAATTTCCTAAATTCTCTCTCTCTCTCTCTCTCTCTCTCTCTCTCTCTCTCTCTCTCTCTCTCTCTCTCTCTTCTCTCTCTCTATGAAAAATCATTCTGTTGTTATAAGCACACACAATCTCTCTGTACAAAGAAGTAAAATAATTCGTACGAAAGTCACAGGTGACTTTTTTTAGAAACGGTTTATGAAGGTATTGAAAATTAAACAAAGTAATAACCCTTCAGAAAGGATGATTAAACGTGAATTGGACAATACCTAGAGGTTATGGTTGAAATGAAAGTGCTCCTATAGAGAGAGAGAGAGAGAGTTGTTTGTATTCAGGCCAAACCGGAAGGTTTGAGAGTACCAGATTGACCACTAAGACTCGGCCCAAGTATTGCCTCTTAAAAGATGACCTGAAACTTGGGAATACAGGTGAGAAATGGCTTCTGAATAATCACATGAAATTTACGAGTGCAGAGTAAAAAGGGTTCAGAAATACCATGCAAAGCTAAAAGTTAAAGTTATTAATAGGAAACTGACCATTTAGGATCGGTTTCCGAAGATGGAAGCTTAAACTACTGAATGAAGTCTTCGGTTGTGACGACTTCGCAAAAATGACGTCATTGATGACGTAAATCCGAGACGTCATTTGATGAGTATTCAATGACATGAAGTCCGGTTATGACGGACTTCGCAAAAGTGACGTCATTGGGGACGTAAATCTGAGACTTCATTTAATGACGTTCAATACTGTGACGTCATAGGTTCTGATGTAACCGTTCTCAAATTGATGACGTAGGTGGAAATAACGTCATAGATTGTGACGTAACTACCATTTGCAAAAACTTCGTTGGCAAATTCTTATAGGTGACGTCATCAACGTACGTGACCACAAAAACAGTGACGTCATTGATGACAAGTACTCGTAAAGTGATGACGCAAGACTTGTAAGGTGTAACGTCTTGTAATTGATAAAACTACAAAGTTTTGACGTCATTAATGACAAGTATTGTAAATTGTAGAATGGAACAAATAAAAACTATGAATGAACTGGACATTCCTTTTTTTTTATTTTTAAACCCATAAATATTTTGAAAGGGGGTGGAGTTTACTTATAAAAATGAAAATTTTTTTTTTTTTTGACCCCTTGGTGCCATTACAATACCCCGGGGGAGAAAGAGAGGGCGCCCTCAGCTGGAGGTAATGAAACCAGCCGGTTACCAACTTTGAAGCCGACCCCAAATGGCTAAGTTCTCTAAGCTGACAACGGCTGATTGCCCAGATGGGAGGACGTTTCGTATAGTCTTTCCAGTGCTTTTCCAGTTTTCTGTCTCTCTAGGGAAGATATATTAGACCACCCAAATGTCACAGAATGATGTTGAGTACAGTAAACCTAAGGTTGGGGGCGTGGCAAGGATATCACCAAGGCAATCCTAAGCTTACGTTCACTCTCTGGGCAAATGCTTGGTTGACTTGGAGTCCCTTGTGAAACAAGGCGTGAAATTCCCGTATACTTAAACCCCCCAGAATTTCGCCCAGAAGTATAATGGCCCAACCTCCCGAAATTTTCCCAAGTCCAGCAGTTCCTCTATGAATGACTCGTAAGAATATCTACGGAGAGTTAGAGTGCATTTTGGCATTCCGGTCTCCGTTTTCGTTAAGATTTCTAAAATCTTTAAGAGTTTCTCTCGCGTCTTATTAGAAAACGAGTCGTTTAGTGTAAATTGAACCTCGCAGAAAACAGAATAAGGAAAGACGGTAGCGAAGGTTATATCTCGAACGTTCTAGCCATCCGACATTGACTTCGTACCTGACAGAATTCTTGACTTTGAAAGCTGCAGAGGACGATTTACTTGTAAATATTAATTGATAGGGCTATTTCGACCTCATTTTCAGAGGTGTTTATATATAAAACTGACTTCATTCTTTTCAATACGGATTTGACTGAAATAACTTGGCACATTTTAATGGTCTCGCACAGCCTGTCACCCCGGCATATTTCAGCATTTTGACGTCAAGTTTGGTATCAAAATGTCGATAATGTCGGCCAAATTGAAGCCTGGTCATGATTATAAACATGACACTTCAATTTACCAAAAGTAGTCATTCTGATGTCAAAATCTGACGGCAAAATGCTCAAATATGTCAGGATACAAGGTCCTGTAACACCCCATCTGATGTACAGCAGATATACTCTGTAAGAATGACTTCAAATTCCTTGGTTATTTTTCAAGATAGTTCTGTTTGGATGAACTATTTAGTACTGAAATGATCCATTTTCACTGAATACTTTTATCATTAGAAATCGTTCCTTCAAAAACCTTTGCCTGACTAACTTTTCCCGTGTGAATTTGTTGATAAAATGCATTTAATTATAACTTGTAAAGCCCATGTTTCATGTCAAAATAGGCTTTATCAGAAATATAAACAAATCATTTTATATATTTTCACATGATTTTTGGTGATTAGTTTCAATCTTTAAAAATCACATATTTGCTGTAATCTCGTATTTTATAAAAGTTTTCTCTTTACATTTTTAATTAAAAAAAAGCTATATTTCGTATTATTTCAATTGCATTTTTAGGCCTAGCCTATTATTCATATGCACCAAAATATGGATTTATTCACAACTAGATTTCTATTTAACTTTAAATTCAAGTCATTAATTCAAGACTTTTAAGCTATATATATGCTTTGTTTGGTGCTATTTTCAGTTTACATGATATTTTCATCTACAAGATTCATTTTCAAAGTATGAAATATTCATTTATATTCTCAGATGTCATTATGAGCAAGAGAAATGTAGGAATTACACAAATAAACCAAACAAAAGCTAATTAACTTTATTTTACTTCAAATAACAAGTCATCCTCCAGTCTTTGTTACAACAAAAGCAATTAATTACACCAAGACACACACACAGTCTCCCCAAAAGCAGACAAGTGGCCCAAACCCCTTCAGGTGGAACAAGCGCGCCTTGAGGCACTCCCCCCTTCCCAAAAATACCACCAATAGTCTTATAGGCCCAAGGACACCATTCAATGTAAGTGATTGAGTCAGGTAAATGGGAGGAGACGTGCAAAGCTACTGTCCTCCTGCCCCGAGTTCTTCCTCCCCCAGCAGGACAGCAGGTCGGACTAACGTCAGCCTTCGCCTTACACGTGGCCCACCAGGCCAGTTTAGGTTCTGTGTGATACGCCTTACAAGAATCCATCCCATTGCCAGGTAATTAGGGAACAAATCAGCCTCATTGACAAGTAATCCAGTAGATAAATCAGCCTCTTTAACAGGTAATTATCTAATTAGAGAGAAATGATCATCCCACTGCCAAGTAATTACAGAGAAATTAGGCTCATTTAAAGGTAATTTGGGGGAAGAAACCTAACATTAACATGGATTTGGGCAAGAATTCGTGCTCTTTAAGAGGTAAATATCTAATTAGGGAGAAATAATCATCCCATTGCCTTGTAATTAAGGGATAATCTGCTTCATTAACACACAATTAGGGAGCAAAAGTTCAGCCTCATTAACAGGTAATTATGGAGGAACGTCAAGCACCTGATTTGGGACATTCCTCTGGGCTTTTTGAGGTGAGGACGTCATCTCAAATCTTTCTGCTTCCAGTTTTAATAAGTCTTTGAAAAGCAGAGGAAGACTGAACATTAAGAAAAATCGTTTCATAGCTCAGGAAATTACTGACAATGAAAATAACTTATTTATCCTTATCAGAATAGGGGTCACATGGCCAAGAACTGCCTAAAAATAAAAATTGCTGTTTGATTCAGACAACAAAGTCATTTTTTATCTTGCCTACCAGAATGGGGTCATGTGGCCAAAAACTGCCTAAAAATAAAAATTGCTGTTTGATTCTGACAACAAAAAGTCATTTTTTATCTTGCTTATCAGAATAGGGTCACATGGCCAAGAACCGCCTAAAAATGAAAATTGCTGTTTGATGTGGCACATAAATATACTAAAATCAGTTTCACATACTAGAACTGGGCTACAAGGCACCAAAACCTGCAACTTTGTATTAATCATCAGTACAGGGCACAGATTAATGGACATTGCTGTTTCATCTTGGACCACTACAACAGTCACAAGCAGAGAATGAATACTGTTAAGGAAAAACCTCATGATTGATTTCTTTTAAATTGGACATTATGCCTCAAGATCTGCCTCTAAAAAGCTAATACCAAACCACAAGTTTCACTAAACTTAATTTTTTTTTTTTGTCAGGATGTAGCCTATTCTATATCTTAATGTTTTGTCTTATTCTTGACGCAGTATTCATCTTTATATCCAAAATTTTCAAGAGAATACTAAACCTCTATTCTTGCGAGTTCTAGTTGGGAAAAAAAAAAAAACTCTCCCAACTGACAATTTGTAGCCAAAGCTCTATCATCGAACTGACTCTCATACAAAAATCACACTCTAGATGAAAAGAAGAGAGACTTCCATGGGCAGAATTATTATTATTATTATTATTATTATTATTATTATTATTATTATTATTATTATTATTATTATTATTATTATTATTATTATTATTATTATTATTATTATTATTATTCAGAAGATGAATCCCATCCATATGTAACAAGCCCACCAAAGGGGCCTTTTGACTTGAAATTCCAGAAGCTTCCAAACAATATTAAGGTGTTCATTAGGAAGAAGTAGGAGGTGGTAAAAGGAAATACAGAAAGAGGAGATCCCACTCATTAAAAATAGAGGAAAAATGAATTAATAAATACATAAAAATGTATTGAAATGCAAGGAGAATAGTATTAGGGTAGTAATGCATTGCGTCTTCGCTTGAACCTCTGAAGAAGCTCCAATTGCACGACATCTTCAGTAGGGAGGAGGCTGTTCCACAGTCCAACGGTGTGAGGAATCAAGGCCTGAGAAGACTGACAAACAAGCAGTGTCAAGTGGAAAGACCACAAACTAACCTTTTAGGCCAGTCTCCATTGCTGTTTGATTCTGGCTCCCCACACTGACAAACTCAGTAGGCAAATGAACTCCATTTTCTGTGGGAAAAAATTCACCCACTCTGACAAACTAAACGAAAACTCTCATGATAAAATAAATTGCTAAAGAAATTCCTGAGCAAGGAAAAAAAATCGATGCACTGTGCACATTTCCAAGCCAAAAAACTTACTCTATAATAATTTCCAGTCAGGACAAAAACCTCCCTTGAAGCAACAGACTTCCTTCACAAAAAATCATCCCCAAACTAACACTTTTTCTAGTAAAAAAAAAATTGTTTCCCAAAGTAACACACTTGGGGCAAAGAACTCTATCAACTGACACAATTTCTAGGCAAAATCAGCTCACCCAAACCAACTCCAAACTGATAAAACTTCCAAGTTCATACATTTTCCAGGGAAAAATCTCCCAAATAAAAATTATTTGGTAAGACTAACACTTTTGGGCAAAAGTTTCCTACAAAGATACAAACATTTGAGGAAAAACGTCTCCCAAATCGACACAAGCCCTTTCCAAGCAAAAAAGAAAATGAAAACTTTCGAAATGACCCACTTTTTGAGCGAAAATCCCCGAACATAAAATTCACGAAATATAAGAAGACATTTTGACCAAGTAAATCGTGAAGCCTCTGAAGTGAATTCTCAGACGAAAAGATTTTCTAATCAACAACTCTCCCAAACCAGAAATACTTCTTGGCAGGGAAAATAGCAAACCAACAAACTTTCTGGAAAAACACGGACAAAACAACAGACTTTACAGCCCAGACAAACTCCCTAACAGACTTCCTTGCCATAAAAAGTCACGAACTACTAAATTTTCTAGCCATGAAAACCAAAGCTAACAGATTGTCTGCATAAAAAAGTACAGACAAGCAAGACTTCTAAGAATAAGGAAACAATAGCAACTGACAGACTACCAATAAGGAGCACAAAGGAACAGAAAACATCACAGACCTTTCAGGCAAAAACCCACAAACCCAGACATCTTGAGAGCCACAGCATCAAAGTTAACAGATTCTGTGGAGGCAAAACCATAAAGATTAACAGACTTCCCTGAAGGAAAAACCACCAAAGACCAATAGCTTACATGAAAGTAAAAAGCAACACTCAGACATCTTAAACAGAAATACGTTACAGCTGACAGACTTATTTTAGAGAGAACCTCACAAGCTACTGTGTACAGTCTGAATCAAATGTGTTATAAACCAAGAGACTTCCTGAATGCAAAAAAAAACCCAAAAGCAGACTCTGAAAGCTCTCAAAATAGTCCAACAGATTGATAGACTTTCTAAAAGTGAACTTATGACACAAGGACGAACTTCCTAAAAGCAAAAGTGTCACAACAAACTTCCTGAATGCAAAACATCAAAAGAAACTTCCCCCAAAACTTCTGACAGTGAAATATCAGAGTATCACAGACTAACAGTGTTTCTAAAAACCAACACTGTCATAAACAAACACAACAGACTTTCTAAAAACCAAGACACTTTCTAAACCAAAATCTACCAGGAGCAAAGCCTTCCTGAGTCCTATTTGATCTTGAACCAGTACTTTTTCTGAATCCTGGACTCTTGTTCCAAGCACCAGCAAACATATCCTGTACTTTAAACTTTGCATTATGTATTCAGATGGCACTAATGATGATGAACCCTGATTCTATCATCAAGCACCTAAAAAGGCAGTCCCAGATTATCACAAGCAAAGGCTGGGGCCTGAACTCCACTCACTGAAATAACAGGCTATAACAAAAAAGTAGGTAAATGTCTAACACCACTAAACCGAACTGATTCTACAGTATTCCATTCTCCACTGTCCTAAATCATTCCTCTAAACAATCTTAACTTGATGTACCTCTAGCAATCTTTCTCCTCTTCTTTAAATCTTTACCAGAGAACCTTCATGAAGAAAGTCAACGACTTATATAAACTCGACAGGGCTCCAAAGGGAAATCAGCTTGCAAAGAGAGACAAGCTATTGGAAAAGGTGATGAATAAATGAACATGAAGGAATAGAAAATAAAACCGTTTCACCTGAAATTCAGGAGACGTCAGTAGCAGAGAGGAGAAATGAATTTGCTCCTCATGCTTAATATTTGGAGATCAGAAGATTCCACAACTGCATTAGACAATCTATTCCACATTTTAGTTGTGGCCAAGATAAAGCTCTGAGCAAACTCCTAGCTAGAAATGATCAAGGTTTCCTGTACACCAAAATTTACTGTTTACAAACCATGAAAAACTTACGCACAACTCTGAACATTAACCATACTTATTCTCAGCACTGATCTATTAACAGCAAAACTTCTATCGTTCAATTATTCCAAAACTTGACTCTCGTGGAATAACACTTTGAATCTTAAGGCATCACGAGCAAGAACTGGATTACACCACAAACCAACATCATAAAAAAGGGACTCACTTAATCCTAAACCACACATCAGTAGACTCCCTAAAAGACATTACTGTACCAACACTCAGAAAACCTCTGCACAAATCCACTGACATCTAGAAATGTAAGTTGTAATAATATAAAATCAAAGACATTTCTAGCATACGTCATGGCAAGTGCCTTAGCTTACCCAAGATCGGGGTACATCAAACTGTAAATTCAGCTGACATTCCAGTGGCTTCTCAAAGGTACATGGACTCAGTAAAGCCTGCCAAAGCCATTTTGGAGCAATGTCACAAAGCAATAAAACCAGGTCTCAGATCACACATCCCATCAAAAAATATTATCTACAATGCACTATACCGCCTTTACTTAGGTACATCACATCAGGGACATCCATCTCCAATTCTACGATCCAACACATAGCTCAGCAAACCAGTACAACACTTTCATAGTCTACAAACCTTCAGAGCAAACCTGTCAGTACCTGAAGCCACTTAACCATTACAAACTGATGTATACATTTCGGATACTGGCATTGAAATGTACTGCAGTTCATGTAAGGAAATGACTAGTTTCTCCATAGCATGAATCATCTAAATCCTAATCTAACTAACTGTTCATGAGGTTACTTTCTATATACATTAAGCTTTGCATTGGAAAGGTAACTGAGGACAGTTTCCTCATCAAATTAAATAACAGGGATATGATCCCTCACAGCCTCAGAATCTCAGCATGCCTTATGGTAAGGTTTTTGGTGGAAGGAGGCCTTTAATAACCTTTCTAGTACGTATATCAAAAGTCACATTATTGCACACTAACCTTTTTACAAAGGCTTCCACAACCATTCCTCCGAGACTAACACAACACACTTTATCTAATTATCTGACGATGTTATGAACTTTGTAAACTTTCTCACACAGAATTCTAAACTGGCATTTGTGGGTATTTATCCCTCCTTTATTTCAAGTACACGAATGAAATGCTGGGCATAAGAACGAAGGCGTTTGAGCCCCAAGCTGGTACCCCCTTTTGGAACGACGGCATGTGTCCGAAATGTAATCAAAAGCTTCGTTATAAACGTGACCAAGAAGATGACTTTTAACTTTCAAAATGTTCTGATAGAATTACTCTAGATCTTTCAAGACAAATTTCCAACTATCTAAATGTTAGATAAAACTTACTCGATATCTTTGGAGACATCTGGCAGAATATAAATGGTACTCTGTACTTAAAAATAACAATCTTGTAGAATAGTTTCACGTAAACTGCTGCTAAACAACCCAGCTAGTCACAGTCAATCAAATCCAACATCAGCAAAAAATGGCAAAATCTGGTACAGAAAATAAATTCTCTAACCTTGGTAAATGTTGCTCTAAAAGTAAGAATTATTCCATTACATCACAAAATGAACAGGAATTAGGACAGGAAATGGTATTTGAAATAACAGGATCTAATCATTAAGTGATTAGTAATATGTGACAATTCAGGATAAAAATTCCCCCAAAACAGAACCTTTCTTTGAAAATAATCGAAGCATTTGAAGTCATACATATAGAGTACTTCTGCGTCTCCCTATACAAAGTAATTTTAGTCAGTTATCCATTATAAAACTGAGTCAGGTCAGTTTTAAGTACCTCTGAGGACAGATCAAATACCCCTATTCACAAATGTTTACCAGTGAATTTATACACACAGCTCTAAGGAAAGAATTCTGACAGATACAAAGCCAACCATACAATGACTAATACATTCGAAAATACATATACACCATAACCACAAGTCTTGTACTTAAATGTTCCCCGTTTTCTACGAGATTTAATACAACACTCAGATTCTGTAACAAGACGTGGGAGAAAACCTTACAAGAAATCTTAGAGCAAGCAGAAAACAGACTGACAAACTGTATAAACGTCGTAGATTTTCTTACAGGTTATTCATAGAAAAATGAAAAAGGATTTTTTGGGGGCCAGTATACTAGTTTGATGCAAAATTCTGACAATAAAAATATACAGGGTCACTTATCCAGTTCATAAGACACTACAGGTCAACGAAGCATTTGCCTAAGTATGAAACTACAGCCATGGGACTGAATGTGAGCCTAAGCTTGTCTTAGAATGAACCTTGCCAAACCCACCTTAGGCTAACTGTACTTCAAATCATTCTCTGACATTTGTGGATCTAACATATCTTCCCTGGAGACATAGAAAGATGGCAGACGTCTTGGAAAGCACGAGGGAAGTATATACGAGACTTCTTCCCATCTGGGCAATCAGCTGTTGTCTGTCAGCTCAGAAAACTTGAGCCCTTTGGGTCGGCTTCAAAGTTGGCAACTGACTGGTTTCATTACCTCCAGCTGAGGGCCCTCTCTCTCTCTCCTTCGGGGCACTGCAATGCTGGCTCCAAGGAGTCCTTTATTTTCAAGTCTTTTTCTACAATCTTTCCAGTTTTGTGTTCATACAGTGTATATATCTATATATAAGAAGACCTCTGTACTTCAGCCTACGTCTCTTAATAATGAGCAAAAATTCACAATTTTCTTTAAACTGACAGACACTGCTCTAGTTCTCACTTTGCACAAAGCACGAAAAAAAAAGTCCTATTTTCTCAAATATTAAGGTAGTATGAACCTCCTAAATTAATCACATTACAAAACATGAACTAATCAAAATTTACGACAAAAATCTATACAATTCCCCTAAATTTAGCGATATGTGCAAATGTTTTAAAACCCCAAAACTGACGTCAATTTCATACACTAACAATCTAAGATTGAAATAGTATCTAAGATCAAGGAACAACCAAACACCCTGACAGTGTTTTAAGAGTGTGAATGTGTTTAGAGAAAGATTTTTGAGTGTAAGAATGTTAAAGTGTGAGGCATCTAATCCCTGTGTCTAGAAGTGATGGAAAACACACCTTTGAATCTACATAGTGTGAATGAGGGGGAATTCAAGTGTGAAACGATGCTTCACAAAACCATGTCAAGACTTTCATGAGGCAAAAAATGTTTGTGTGTGTGAGAGAGAGAGAGAGAGAGAGAGAGAGAGAGAGAGAGAGAGAGAGAGAGAGAGAGAGAGAGAGAGAGAGAGAGAGAGAGAGAGACTCCCTTAATGCAAAGTATGCAGAAACTGGTCAACAAATTGTGAGGGGGGGGGAGGTGTTTTATTACAGCATGGAAAGTGAAAGTGTGCAATTCTGCAGCTTGCAAGCTGTGCTGTCAATCTGCAAAGTGTTTCTATGCAACAGCTTTAACAGGAGACTGAAGAAATTCCCTTGAATGTGAAATGTGAGATTTCAATTTGACAGAAATAGAAGTCTGATCAGAATGGAAGGCTGAGAGGAGGAAATAAGAACAATGCCCAAGTTATCTACATCAGTCTACAATATCTCATTCCTATATCCAGTTTCTATAGATGACAACACTGCAAAATAGTGTTGCTATCTCTGATTATTGCCAACGTTGTCCAGTTGGGGAAATCTATATAGCAGTGTCTCCAAATTTAGCTCATCAAACCTAGACTACAATGTCTGCATGATATACCATAACTAAGGAGATGATGGTTATTATAATTTTCTTGAATTATATTGGTACCACTAGAGTATCTTCAGTAGTTTTTAAGCTTATTTCATTTTGTTAGGACCTAACAAAGGCACTAATTGCTTTTCCTAGCTAAATGAAGCCTAAGTCTTGGTGAGAACTGGGCAATAAGCTGAAATACAGAAGTTCTTGTATACAATAAAATAAATTTACAGTTTGGTATTACAATAATTTTTCCCATTATTCAAAATTTAAAGTTAGATTTTAAACAATAACAGTTAAATTTTCAACAATAACAGTTCACAGAACCTTGATCTGATAAATTTAAATACAATGGGGACTCTATGCAATAATTCAACACTAAAAAAATCCTAACAAAATTCTCCATATGTCAAGACACTGTTGTACTTGTTCTCCTAAAATTGACTAGACCTACAATTCAGGAATAATTCAATTTCTCAAATAACTGACGCTAGAGCCACAAGCAATTGAAGACATATACCTTCTTGAAATGTAACTACTGTATACAGACAATTTCAGAATTGATTTGGGTCCTAAGCTTCGACAGAACTCTTCTGTTAAGATTCAATTTCCAGCAACTGTTCTTGGGCCAAGTCCAAGCATGACAAAAATCTCTGATTATCAAAGAACTTCCCCTGTAGGTTTTCCAACTTTGTTGTTCAACTTCTTTAACCTGACCTTACTCCACTTTACACCTTAAGTGGAAAACCTGTCCCTCTGTGAGAACCTTACAAGGAAAGAGATACACGACTTGCTCGTCTCCTAAAACAGGTTAAAAAAATAGTAATTCAGTTAAATAGCAACTCTCCTAATAGCTAAGAAGTCCGATAAAAATGAATTTTCCTTTCATAGTTGATAAAGGTCTGGAAATATCATTGACTAGTTCTCAAGGCAATTTCAATCTTCCCAGAAAGTCTCTCTATCAATGTTAACACTAAGACGAATAAATCCTTCTGAGAAATTGATCCATATGCTTAAGATGCCATCGTTAACAAGACTTAACCTCATTTAAAGTTAAGCTTGAAATCGAGTTTACTGATTGATTCATTTACCTACAATATAATATTCATAAAAATCCCATTATCCGCAAATACCGTATTCAACAGGATGGACTCATTTACCTAATATACCATCGGTAATAGTGTCAAATGCCCCAAAAAGGAATTTGAGTTTACTTAAATCATTTATCTACAATACATCTGACAACAATTCCAAGCTGCCCTCAGAGTAACCTCCCCATGCCAGCCTCAGTGTCTTGAAATATGCAGAGATGCCATGACAATTATGCTCTTGATGAGGTCCTCTCCAATATTTACACAATTAACCTATGTTTAATATTAAGCAAGACGCATTATTTTCACGGCAAGCTCTGTACAAAAAAATCACGGTTTTCCTTTAACTGCCTGAAAATAATGATAAGTTCTTCTTCATCTCTCATCAAATTTGAGATACAACTGATTAAGTTCTGAAATACCTCGTGTCTTAACAGTGCAAATGTGTCAATGCTTCAAGGATCAGTTTTCTCTCTTGTATTAAACAGAGCCTTTCAATAACCTAAGTTTTAAACTGCTACAGAATTCATTCCATAAGACATCTGACATAGATAAATAAAGTAATGAACTATGAACGAAGGCTTATCTCCAAGTCCCTGCTGTGATGGAAGCCAGTTTAAGATTATCTGTAAGATTCATCGAGGAAGAATAACGCGAAATCATTTATACATTAGCCAAAAATATGGCCTATTCTATAAAGGTCAACACCTCACAGGTCTGAATCCACACAGCTATTCCTAACTACACTGACCAATATGAAGATACAGGTATTGCATAAATTCAATCAAACCTGTTGTTAGCAACTGTTGAACTTTTTCAATTTGAGTTGTTGAACTCCTGGGAAATGACTGAAAATAACACGCATGACCTACTATTGATCTCACGTGACCTTCGTACCAAGGCAAGCACGCACTGAACAATGACCTAATGGATACTGCAAATCACAGCTACTCTGATGGAAAAACTTCTCGATATATTTTGAAAATGTAACCATGGCTACCTAAAGTGTTATACTGCAGTGCACTTGTAAGAAATTCCTGTTTAATATTATGTAGCCTGACACTTCCTCCACTCCTTGATAGACGATAGTACACTAATGATAACTGCATCCTGAAATGTACTAAGTTGCTGGCAGCTGATGTTGACACTATTCAGAAACTGAAGTGAAAACTTTATCTGAAGACATAACAATTGCACTAATGAAATACTTAAACAAGATGTTTAGATAAACGGCTAATTTTAAACTGCTATGAATCTTATATAAAAAAACATGTATCCTGAAAGTTGCCAGATAGCTAATAGTTTACAAGAAAACTGAAGGACCTACGTATCCAGATACACTGAGCTACTTTTGACTGACCTCAGACTGACATTAGATTCCAGATCAAACAAAACTATGTATCCATTTATCCTGAAATATACAGAACTACTTGATGGCTAATATTAAACATATAAAGAATTCATTTTTAAAACCTATGTATCCTGAAGTACCTAGCATAATAAATTTATGAATCTCAAGTAGAAAAGACTGTGTCCTGAAGTAATTTGAGGTACCACATAGTTACTGTTTGACTGATATGAAAATAAATTATCAATCTACAGTATATTCTGAAACATTGAACTTCTTACCAGTAATAGAAAAATTTAAGTGGAAAATAAACTGTGTATCCTGAAATGTGCTGAACTAACTGACAGCTGGTCTTGAAGTGATAAGAAGTCTTAGCAAGATAACTACGGCTTCTGAAACCTTCTCCTTCTTCTTCTTCTTCTTCGTTTAACGTGCTTTACCGAGTTAGATTTTACCTGACAAACTTTCAAAAACTCTAGGTAAACGCTTATCACTTTAAATTAAGCTGATATGAGCTTTGGGTATAAAATAAGTCTATACATCCTGAACAGTTCTGAGCTACCTGATATTAACATTACTCTTGAAATATCAAACCAGTAGCAGGTTTCAGTAATAAAATGTGTCTCCTGAATCATACTGAACTACCTCACATGATATAGACTCCTACAGTTCCTACTTAAAACTACAAGAAGAAAAGCTGAACTCTATCTACCCGACTTTGAGTCAATAGGCGCTGTGATCACCACGATAAGCCAAACGCTTATGATTACAAACTTAACACCGTCACAGTTTTAATGGTCAGCATCTGTAAGATTACAGTCTCCCTCTGTATGAAAGTATGACTCTAAGTATGACTCTTCCCAAGATTTATGTTTGGTGGAACCATTTTGTTTTCCACTTCATCTGGCCATAGGCAACTTATTGACACAGGTGATCAAACACTGCATTCTACAGATTTGTTAAATATCAACGCAGGCCTTTCTTGAAGTCAAAGTTCTTCATTCATAGTAGATACTTGTGGAATTGCGAGGCGTGACTGAAGAGGAGTCCAATGAACTTATTCCATTCATGCCTGTTCAACTTGCCCCATCTATGCGTGGTGGCTGCACACAATTCCCTGAAGAGATGAGGAAGGAGTTAACGCCGTCATATCACTTTGAGATCTTTTGGCTCACAAAGTAATGAAAGATGATTCGTTATAGCCAGGCCTCAAGCGTCCTATACCGAGGCCCCTTTTACTAGAAGGGGCACAGATGGGACAGGGGCTTTTTTCAGACCCGTAATGAGCGTCTGTAGTATTTTATGAAGGACGTCTTAATGATATTAAATTCCACCTTTTCACAGCTACTACAAATATTAATTCAAAATTGAATTGCAATGCAAAGTGGGAGGTTTCTTTGCATAAGTTTCTATTAGCAAATCATAGTAAAATATTCTTTTTACCAGCATTATTATTATTAATTATTAATTTATTTTTTATTAATTATTAATTTATTATTATTAATTATCAATTATTATTTATTTATTATTTATTATTATTGCTACTTGAACCTGGCTATAACTTTATAAAACCATTTCAACATTTTCCCGTAATCTGGCAAGATTTTTCAGTGTTAACATTGTCCCAGCCCTCTCTAGTTTGTCTTAAATCATCCAAACAGTCTCCTCGTTGGCTCAATTACTTTCAGAAAAGAGCTAGTTACCGCTCTCACCAACTACACATCTCAGGATACTCATAAAAACCAACCCATTTCATATAAAGACCTTAAAATTGACCACTAGAGAACAGCAGAGAAAATTTAAACTCTCAAATATCTTTCAAACTAATTATTTGATCGAAATGGTACTTTGACACAGTGTACAAGACCCCTCCTGCTAATTTTTGGTAATATAGTGCGTCGTCAAATGGTTTTAGTTAAGTACCAAGATGTTTTATGGAAAAGTTGCTAATATCTGAAATAAAATGCAGTCCTTCGTAATTGATAGCATATGATGAAAAGTATTTCCCCAAAAGTGTAAGATTTGAAAGCTATATTACCCCCACAAACCTTCCTCTTTTATCTCATGTTTCTTGACCAGCAGTCCTAGCAATCAGATTATCAACATTTGATCATGGAATACTTGAAAGCAATGCTTGCCCAGCTGCCGCCTGAACTGAACTGACTATCGAAAGTCCCTCTGCGTTTTGTGGTCCACTTTCCGCATCTGGTGTCCACTCGCCTTTGGGAAGACCAGGCATCTAAGGGGACCACTTTGAGACAATGAAGGTTAGGCTCTCTGCTGGGTCTATTCTAACCACCCAAGTACGTCCAGTGATGAACCATGAACCTGCGAATGAAAAATACAGTTACAGTACTGCAGCTGTTAGGCAAAAACTTGTGACTTGGAATGTCAATAGGCTGCTGTAAAAAGCGTTGAAACAAATCAGATTCTGACGAACTGTACATGACTAGCATAAATCTTCTAAGTTCCCAATAATTCCCTTCTCGTGAATAATTAGACCCATAAATCGTGAGAGCAATACCACTTGAGATTAATCCAGTATCTGACTCTTATTTTTTCTTCAAGAAATCTTTTGAGAAAACCAACATTTGGCTGAAATACTGGATACTAAAATGACAGACTGTTTCTTCTGCTCCATCCAAAGAGCTTCGAGAATTCTTGGAACAGACCAGTGTTCCTTATCATGATACAATGGCTCCCATGACTGAGAATTAGACTAATGCACAAATAACTAAGTACACTAGTTTTTATTATTTATATCTATAGTTACACTTGCATGTAAAGCATATGCTTCCTAACCTTTGATCAGGTCAAAGAAAGTGATTTGCACATTCCTTACCAATAGGGAGTAGTAAGTGGCCACTCGATGGTATTGTTGCAGAAAAATCGAATCTTGAAGATGCCTTGTCGTGGCTCTGATGAGATCAGTTGTTCGTGACGCCCAAGGAACCTGAGAAACACATTAATCGTTAGACTGGTTTCAGTTAAACTTAAATCTCACTTAAACCACAGCAGAGGGATTAGACCTATGTAGTATTTGGAAGCTAATTATCTTGACAAATAATAAAAGAAAATGAGTTTTAATCCTTCAAGTACCCTGACTATACAGTACATTACACGTCCAAAGCTTAGGCAGCACAGTTGAGTTAATAAGGGAGGACTAATTCAGGAGGCAGTTTCAGTATAAAAAACATCATTGAACTTTACTGACAGATGTATAATGACTTGAGTGAATGGGGGTGCCACTTAGCCTACTAACAAGGTTCTTGAAACATTTTAGCGATGCAACAGAAACCCCCTCAAAACTACCTGTAGCAAGGTCATTTTCTATCTCGTGCACATTTCATAAAAGTACTTCACTAACTTCATGTTAACAGACAGGTTATGGAAATAAACAAGCTGCATAAGCAGAATACCTCTATCAAACAGATTCAGCACAGTAAATTATTCTGTGCAAATGTGGAGGGTGAACTGGCTCAAAGAATCAACATAGCATTTTTTTGCAGACCATGTTATGTTAAAGAATGAACTAGGACTGCGGTTCCTGGCCCTCTTCACGTTTTTGTGATTCAAAAAGACACTTCTGGTAGTAAGTTGAGTTTTCAGTTCTGTGTAAATTTAATAACCTATTCCTATTTTCTATAACACTCTTGCATCTCTCTGACTTCCTAATGGGCTCCTTAATATTCTTCGGAAGCTTGACTTTCAAGTCAATGGCTCCTTTGGTGGGATTGTTCCACGTGAATAATAATAATAATAATAATAATAATAATAATAATAATAATAATAATAATAATAATAATAATACCTAGCCAATACATAAAACTTTCAGCAAAGCCAGCGTTTATTGTAAAAATGACTTATGCAATTTTTTTACTGACAATTTGTACTCGCATTGACCCTGGAGTTAAGGACTGATTATAGTTTTTTTTTTTAACTTGTTCATTAAACTTACCGATTTCAATCGATGACTGCCGACTGCCCTGTCATGAATGGTGAGCAGCAGTCTGCCTCCTCCTCGACGTCAGTTCACAGACTTGGCTGTTCAAGTGGTTCCTGGTCCCACCCCCCCTGCGTTTCCATTCCAGCTGAAGTCGTTGCTGTACATACAGAAGGTCAGTTTGATGCAACCCAGTCAGTGACCATACAGAGTAAAGAAGATTGGTAACAATACCTCAGACACTCAAGAAATGAAGAGAAATTTGTCTCCAAGTGACCTATATATATGTTTACAATAGTATTCACTATTTAACTGTCCTCCGTTTAAAACCTGTCGTAAGTAAATCATGGGCCGAGGCCTTTACTTCAGAGGTGAATGTCCCTCTCACACTGATGACATCAAGGCAACGCGTTTGCAATTATAGACCTCGTACCCAATTTTGCTTTCTTAGGGACCAATTCTTTGTCCTCTGATATTATGACAATGACTGTATCTGAATTTTGTTTTTAATGAGAGTATCTTCATGACTTGATTTGTGATTTGTACCAAACTGACCTTTTTGTGAATGTAGTGACACGACTTGAATCGGAATGGCAGCAGGCCTTGAAGCCAAAACTCCTCTGAAAAAGATTTCCTATATTAATTACCTATTAGGAAAAGACTCCGACGCACGCAACAGTTATAACAGATATAAATGGATAAGTCTCCAATTAAAAAAAAAAAAATTGTGACTACATAACTCCTCAAGTGACACAGTTACGAGTCAACGAGAATCTCCAATTGTTCTTTATTACATTGCAGTTACTACAGTTTCTGGAATTTCTTTCACGCCTCCTTGCTGGTGTCGTGTCACAAGAAAAATGTCCAAATACCAATAAGTTATATGACACTGGAAACGAGATTGAAAGCCAAATCATTCGGAATCTAAACACATTGACAATTTCTGATGGAATGGTATGGAAAACGCATTTCCTTCAGAAAATGCTTTCGACAGCCATATTGTGATTGTCACTCAACACATCCCAAGCACAATTCCTCATTTGTAAACAAAATGACCAAGGCCAGCGAAAGCAATGGCAAGGTGGTGAGCAAGCTTCATTTACGAAATATCCGAGGTACCATCCTTCACATGCATTAACACTGTGAGAAGTTATGGCGAGAAGTAATGGGAGTGAGGGAATTACCTCGACGCCTTCGAATATTGGTGGAACGCCTTCAGTTTGTCTGACCTGGGAGTTGTCGCAGACAGGTCTGAAGCTCTTTAGAATCATTGATTGGTTACCTACATTCAGTGTGAAGCTAATGCTTCTTTTTCTGACGATGATAACAGTCCTAAAAATGAATCCCCGGTTGTAAATCTAATTCCCTTTTATTCAAGGCCACTTATATAGATTTCAAGTTTTGACTGTCAAGTCATAAACCCTGCTTTAAAAATGATTAAAATGACTGGTCAGCTACGCATAAACAGTGACAGAACCTACAGGCCTTACAAGCAGTTACCAAAGGGTACAGAATTCCCGCTGAAAACCGCTTATGTAATAATAATAATAATAATAATAATAATAATAATAATAATAATAATAATAATAATAATAATAATAATAATACTGAGATGCTGTCATAACAACGACATCCTGGGAGTCTCTGAGTAAGGAATGGTCTCTCCACCTCTGGTCTATCAAACAACGACTGTCAGAAAGGACACCTAAACGAAGAACAACATAATTACCTTCATGAACCACTTGATATCCTATTTAGTGCACTTTACATAGAAGCACTTTTCCTACCTCACTTTCATAAACAGGTATCACAGACAAATCGGAGGCACAGGATGAATAACTACAAACAACATACACTTTCCGTCAAACTTAATATTCAGTATGGAATCTGAATCAGAGCTTGAATGGAACTGGGTTCACAAGAATGTTCCTATAAGAACTAAATGTAAAACCTTCAGTAAGGTCAATGTTTATGGCAAAAAGGATTCATGCATAATATTTTTGCTCTCGTATCGTTGCCAGACGCACGATTATGGCTAACTTTAACCTTAAATAAAATAAATACTACTAAGATTGATTTCTTCAAACATTTAAGACTTTATCACACACAAACTTATCTCATCTCTCAGAGCTCAGTCGAAGTTTACACATTTCAGATATCTGCCGCGTTCGTCTTGCAACCCTCATAAATGACTTGTTAATTATCTATTTGTATTACTCTGAATAAATCCGTCATTGCGATGTAACTACCTTAACCTACCAAGTTGATTTTGCAATTATAAATCTCTAAGGTTATAAGGTTATATAGCGCCGGTGATTTCAAAACTATGCATTTACAATAATAGACCGCGTACCTAACTTCGCTTTACTGAGAGATTTCTTCTTCCTCTTAATAAATTATTATTATTATTATTATTATTATTATTATTATTAGATGAAACCTATTCGCATGGAACAATCCCACCCAAGGAGCCACCTACCAGCGGACGAGTATAAAATTTCGCTGCTAAGAAATCATTTACGTTTTAACCTGTCTTATCCAGCAACTAATGACTTGAACGACTCTCTAATAATAATAATAATAATAATAATAATAATAATAATAATAATAATAATAATAATAATAATAATAATAATAATAATAAAACCGTGAGTTGTATCGAACCGTCTTGAATGGATGGATTGAAGCCACTTTGGTCGAGATGTGCACAGCCCCTGAAGTGAAACCTCGTCCGTGTACAAAAATCTATCAACATTCACTACTTATTATGAAATAAGTTTGATAAAAAATAATCACGGAGAGGCCTAAAACTACTAAGGAATTGCACCAGTTAATTCCTCAAGAAATATCAGCTTTGGAGCAACCGTCAGAAATGTTTAAAATGGCATCCAGTGGTGGCCAGTGGAACTGGTTAATTTATTAATTATTCTGTTACCAGTTTCTGACAGTCAACAGGACTGACCCATTCTGAAAGAATGGCAAGCAGCGTGGCCATTTACTTCTTACAATGCCTTTAAACTTAAATGAATTTGGAATTTAGGCCAAAAGCCAAGCATTAGGAGTAACGAGGTTATTCGGCGCTGAAACAGAAATTGAGAGTAAAAGCTTTGAAAGGTGTGACATGAGGAAAAAAAAGCAGTTGAAGAAGCACTATGAATCAGTTGTTAGGTGAGGTTGAGGAAAGTGAGATAGAAGAAAGAAATATGAAAGGAGGTCCGGCACGCTGCAAAGAACCTTAAGTAGCCTAATACCTACAGTGCCCCACACGAGGTGCACTGACGACACTGGGGCTAATATTACTCTCCTTATAGGAACATTATGTCTCCACTTAACACATGAAATAATGTACCACGGCTTTATCAACTATCTAACAACCTCCTAAAGGCTATTCATCTCGATCCAGCCTGGTCTATTGACCTGCGTTTACTCAAAATGATTGAGTATGTATTTGCCAACCATCCTCAGCCGTGAATTCCTAGACCTATGTGCTACTCTGACTGTACTGAAAAGATAACGTGTTCATAATTCGACTTGTTAACTCCCGCAATAAAATCGAGCCATATCTTTTGGGAGTCACTCGACACTTGTACTCTCTCTCTTTCTCTCTCTCTCTCTGAAAGCTTTTAGCCTTGAATAGACATTGAACAGTGAAGATTTAAAAAAAAAAAATGGCAGGGTTTGGAATCTTTTTAATTACTGACGTGAGGGTAATTCTATATACTAGCTCCGCGCCTCTTTTTACCTTTTCAACTGATTTTTTCGACACTTTTAGGGGTTCTGATACCGGCGGTGCATCTGTTCGTTGTCGGCCAAATGGAATGTCCCTTCGCCGTGTTTAGTACTGACCCCCGGGGCGGGCGGGGGGGAGGTACCCATACGTTAACAAGTTATTGCACTTGCCGGACGGGATATGAACCGTTCGAAACATACGTAGATCGCGTATGGAAACCCCTTGTAGGATTGACTTCAGGGGTTCATTACAGGTTAATTACACTCGAGCGCCAAAAATTAAATGTAAATTCATAATTAGCAACCAAAAAATTGTAGAAAAAGTTAAGTTTGAAGGTAGTCGCCACCGCGGAGCTACTATATAGTTCTACCCTTTCAAACGTTTTCCGGAAAGTGAAAAATGAACACGAGGGGGCATTACCATCCTAAATGAGCTGATACCACCACTTTCCTAATAGGTCGAGTAGTATCGAACTCTGGAAATGGTGTTGTTATAGGTTAAGGTGCCCAGATAAACTGCACAGGCCTATTCATTTTGTCTTGAAACTCAGATAGCAGCCTTGGTTCTAAGCGTGGGATTGTAACAAATTCGTTGCATTGATAGCCTTCTTATAACCACCAGATTACCAGCGTAATTTTAAGCTAATCAGCGGAATATCCTAGTCACCAAGGCTGGAATTTTATAAACAGTTCATGTCCCCAGTGGGCGTCATCGAAAAAAAATGGCGTTGCTTTCAAAATGTGGTCCGGTGTCGAGGTAAAACTGCTCATTTTCATTTACTCGAAAAAGCCATTCCCTTAATCCTAACATAAGATGTATTTTTGAAAGTATAACTCGAGCTCTAATGACCGTTCAAACGTGGGATAAAACAACACATGACTCTCTTAACATCAAGCAAATATGCGCCGAAGTTTCCTCGGCGCCATTGAGTTTTCTGTACAGCCGCTACTGCGTATAATCAAGACCATCGAAAATAGATCTATTTTTCGGTAGTCTCGATATAATGCTGTATGGGCTGCGGCCGATGGAACTTTAACCACAGCCCGGTGGTGGCCTATCCTATATCGCTGCCAGAAGCACGATCATGGCTAACTTTAACCTTAAAATCAGAACTACTGAGGAGGCTAGAGGGCTGCAATTTGATATGTTCGATGGTTGGAGGGTGGATGATCAACATACCAATTTGCAGCCCTCTAGCCTCGGTAGATTTTAAGATCTGAGGGCGGACGGAATAAATTGCGGACGGAGGGAGAAAGTCGGCACAATAATTTTCTTCGCAGAAAACTCTTACACACAATAAAACAAGACCCATGCCGTGCAGCTTTCTGGATAAAATACACACGTATTTTGAACGGTATAACTCGAGGTCTAATGACTGTTAAAACGCGGGGAAAACAACGTATGAATACCCATTAGCATCGGGGAAAAACTCACTCTGGAACCTTCATTCGAGAGACTTGTTTGTAAATACATGAACAAATGACGGTAAATTTATCAAATGATCTCAGTATATTTGTCTGATTACCTCACCCGTACTGCATTACATACACCCTTTCTCTTTCTATATTGTCCATTTTGAAAAAATTGTATTAATAAAGGGTATCTCAGTGCGTAGTTCTTCTGTATAATCACCGTTTCTGTGAGTCTACCTTCACAGAATGAGCCAATGAACTTTTAGCAGCCAAACGACCGTGCCAGGTGTAAGACCTTTCCAGAAACAGCCTTGTCTTAGACATTTCACGATTTACTACCAAGTTTCAATCAAGTTTCACTTAGAGACATTATAATGCACCAGGTAAAACCACTGCCTTGACCACCAGATCACTTGTTGATTCTGTAATGATGCAAGATCAAGCAACACTGGATGTCAATACAATATTATGATACATTACCAAGTTTTAATAAAGTTTCACTAGGGAATATTCTCAATCACCAGCTAAAACCACTCCCTAATTACCAGACCATTTGTTGATTCAGCAATGATACATCATCAAACACCTGATAACGTATTCCTAAATTGCAAACACACGAAGAAATTGTCCGAGAGAGGCCCTAGTAACCCAGTCTTGCCCATTCCTTAAGTACAAAGAAGCCAGTATATCGAGAAACATGGCGTCTTCCAGCTACAAAAAATGGTACAAACTGGATGTCAACATATTCCTAAACTGAAACCACACGAAAAGGAACACCTACTTACAAAATCTTGTCAGAGATGGGCGCAGGTCAACTAGCCAATACATCGAGAAATGTGGCGTCCGCTAACTGTAAAATTCGTACAAATTGGCCCCCCAAAACACACCTTGTAACACCACAAAGGCCTCTTCAAGACTGAACTAGTCCCTCACCTGGCGATCGTTTACTCTTGACCAATCAGCACCTCTAACATGGCTCACTATTCTATTGGCTTTCCTCATTGGCTGAATGAAGCCTTGTTCCCATGGCTAGAAAGCTTGTAAGGTTCTCCACCATTGGCTGGTTGGTGGAATTAGGAGGGGACATTTCTTAGTGGTCAGTCTCACCTTCAATTAAATAATGAATTATAGGAATGGATAATTTTTCTGTCAAGAAATTCGGGTATTTGACGGGCCAACAAGACTAAGGATGCATTCTGAATACCATTCTCTAATGCATATATGTCTTTTTGTATGTACTGAAATATTCATTTGTTTTATACAAACATACACACACCCATATACACCATATTTACGTACACATACACATTTACATGTGTATGATTTCAATTAACACACATCAGGTTCACATAGTTGAATGTAGAATTTAGGCCAGAGGCCAAGCACTGGGACCTATGAGGTCATTCAGTGCTGAAATGGAGCAGTGAAAGTCTGGAGGGTGTAACAGGAGGAAGAGAGAATATGAAAGGGGGTACAGTAAAAGGAACGGAAGGGGTTGCAGCTAGGGGCCGAAGGCACGCTGCAAAGAACCTTAAGTAATGCCTACAGTGCACTGCATAAGGTGCACTAGTGGCACTACCCCCTTAGGGTTGAAGTATATAGTAATCACTTCTACCTACTTAGTCTTCTCCAACAGGCAGCAGTCTCTGTCCAGGGACCTTACACCGTGCTAGGCCTCTTGACAAGTCTGGCATATCATTATTCCACTCTAAATGCAGTTATGAACTGACATCACTCAAAAGGGACACAACTGGTTACCAAACAGAGTTGCAAAGAACTTCTAGTGTTTACAAACACCACTATTGGAGGTATTGTCCAACAGTGTCCACACAAGGGGAAGTACTGAAGAGTAGAAAGTCAGGTTCTGGAAGTGCATTTCAGTGGAGACCTTATCCAAACCATTAAGACAGTTGAAAGTTTCATTACAACAGCAGTGAAAAAGTAAAGGTTGCTTTACAGATCTGGTTCTCGGGGTATATAGCATGTTTTATGTGATTCAGTGAAAGACTATTACTCAAACATGTGATAAACTCAGTCATCTCGACAAGATCCAATGGACTTTCCAACCAACGACCATCAACAAGAATCCAGCCACACTTTGTCTCCTTAGGAGGAGCTAAACAAGTCAATCTGTAAGTGGACGATCCTCTGTAGAGAGCAGCTTAGAAGTCCTCTCAGAAAGAACAACAAAAAAACTTAGGATGGATGATACCATGGAATTATGTCAGCAACTTTGCTCTTGGGAAGTGAAGTGGTGATATCTCATTGTAAACAGCTGGCAACAATGTGTAATGTTTATGACAATGCATGGTGAAGGAGAGTAGTTAAAAAGTCCTTCACCTGCAAACTGCTCCTAAGTTAAGGACTTTGCGTACTCAATTTTTTTTTTTTTTTTTGCATTCGTTTAATCGCATGTTTGTGAAATACTTGTAGTAATGTCTGCTCTAGAGCAGGAAACAGTTTATTCTCTGAAGCATTCAGACCCGATAACCCTTCCCCACAGAAGTTATTCACTGTTGCTTACAGAAGATGGCCCCTAACACGATATATGATTTTTATCTACGAGTGGCAAGTGAATTAAACCAAGTTGACTGATGGTCACGCAACAAAGTCGAGTAGTTTTGATTTTCTCGTACCCTGACGGGTAAGGAAATTAATCATTGAAGTACGTCTGTGGTTACATGTAAGTGCGTTGTGCTGGTATTACCTTTATTATACGATACATGTACATGTGCTACCGGGGTCTAAGCGATGTCAGGCAGGGCAGCCGTAAGAGACTACGGTCTACCCCAGAGCCAAATCAAAGTCCTTCAAAAAAAGAAGAAGAAGCCATCGTGCTTACCCCATACAAAAAATGGGAAAAACCACGTTAAAAGAAAAAGATTTTTATCATGTTACCTTATGTATCTAGTCTGTGTGCATTGTATTTGTATATTCCATCTATATGTATAAAGGTTATTATTAGTATTATTATTATTTATACAGTTGGAATATAGTCAATTCTAGCTTTTGGTTTTAATATAAAGGAAACTCTTATTGGCCTAATGACAGGTGTTTGCTGCTAAAAGCAGCCATTTGCTCTACCTTGCTAATTACACTGCTGGTCTCTTGATCAGAGATTCTTCAACACAGGCCTAATCAGTTCTTGAATAGTCTATTACCTTTAATAAGTCACAGAGAATGGACTAGAAGCCTTAGTCTAGAAGTCAATGTGTAGGAATTTGCAGTCACAATAAAGCTTCGGAAGTTAATTAAAACGATAATCTTAACACAATTGTAACTAATATTAGTGATTATCGAGCCACTGGATGTAATCAGAGTACATTTAATTGTGCAAAAATGTTTTTAAAGGCCTGAAGAAGCCGATGGTTAGTCAACCCTGTGGCACAAAACTACTACACACAGACTCTGTCATGGCAAAATGTCTCCCAGATTTATGCCTGTAAGCAAATACTCACATGTACATGGTTTAAAACTTTATGCCTCATAAAAAAAAATCTTTGCCCACCAGAGTTCAGCATGTGCATGTATTAACGGGTGTATTGAAAGTAAAATACATTTTTACAGGGCTTGTTTCACACAGCAGTGCAATACTGTTCTTATTTCTGTAGGTTATATCGGGTTGACTGACTGGAAATGTTGTGATCCGTAAATTCAAAATACCTTTCAGAAGGCTTCCAAATACTGTATATATATAGTCCTGTTCCTCCAAAGTATTGCCCCACATGTGGCAAGGCCTACGCTAAACCTGTAAGGTGTCAAAGAAACGAGCAGGTAAAAGTTACTGCTACTTTATTACAGATCCAGGCAGCTTATATTTGCGGCCGACTGACGCCGGGCCGTGAGAGACAATGGAATTGACTGTGACCTGAGGTCGAAACAATAAACAATAATATGCAGTGAAATCAGTACAGAATTACAATACAAAACATACAGAGCTACAATATAGATACAGTCTTGATGCCTGTGAATGAAGAAACATGTGATACACAATTTCGTATAAATACCATAAAGTAAAAATGATTAAAATGCGTGACCTGGCACGTTTTAGGCGTGACTAATTGAGCTTGAAGAAAACGGGAAGTCAAAAACAAGCTCAGCGGAGACTTAATTAATGGCGCCGCCGAAACACTATCCTGGCGCCGATTTGGTGACTTTACAAACCATGCACCTTTGAAATAAATCAGTCCACATTTTCATATAAATAAATAATAACAATTAACGAAATGGTCTGGACATGGGGCACAAAAAAAAGTTGGTCAGAGAGTGCAGTTTCACTGAGACTGCTTTGAAAAGTAAAGGTTCAGGAAAAATCTACAATAATCAATATTAGTCAGTTAAATGAAGCCATTTAAGCCCAACTACCAAAGAAGATTCTCCATGAAGCCAACTTCCCACAATCCAGAATATAAGGCTACAACCGTTTTGTTCATGTTATCAAATTCTACGTCATATGTCATCTGAAATAAGTCTTCACCACATTCTTATGAATGGAACTTGCAGTCCTGGGGCAGAGTGTTTTTTTCATGAATGACTGGGAAATTCTGAATGATATACACAGGGGCCCAGAAACACCATTTTGGGGGCTACAGTCAGGTACCAAAGTTGTGCACTTTATGATTATCATAAAGTTTACAATTTTGGTGCCTGACTGTAGCCCCCAAAATGATGTTTCAGGGCCCCTTGTGTATACCATTCGGAATTCCCCAGTCATTCATTGGTTAAACAATCAACAATCAGCCTCTTTATGTTCTAAGGAACCTAGACCTCCACAATTACAATTTGAGGACCTCACTCTGTGCACAGTAGTGTTGCCAGCTTGAGTGCATTTGTTAGTTTGAAAATATAAGATGCAACGGGTAGGTACACCACTGTTTCGTAACTTCAGAAGTACTATGTGTAAAATACTATATGCATGGGGAAATGAGAGTCCAGTGATACAAAAACACAGCTGGAATAGACCCCCTAACTTTTGATAGTCACTCAATGTAGGAAAAAAGTCCTGAGACCATTACTATCTGCCATGAGAGACTGAACTCTAACGGCCTGTCCACCAGACAATCGCATCGCTCTGGCTCCATACTTATTTGGTAGGTAAAGTGGAACGGGTTATGGGAACAGTGTCTCATATAATTCAGTTCCAGTGAACTCAATGATAATTGACAGAGTATAAAATGGTATGTAATCTATCCGTCGGCCTAACAAACAGGAGATCAGCGCCTGCCCTATGAGCCTACAGAGGCCCACGGGGACTTTAACTTTATACTAAATGTTCTTTTAATAAAGCACTGGGCCAAAGTAAGAGGTCTCAACAACTAATGGTATGTTTTCGACCAAGCTGCCTGCCCTACCAGTTACAAGGAATGCCAGACTGCAGGATTTGAATCCTACTGTACATGACACGCAGAGTGAGGCCTGAGGAAGTTGCTAGTTCTCAAGGACAGTTTTTACCATATAATTTTTTTTTTAAGATTATATTTCATCCTACATATAGTATATTGAAAAAATCATACTTCGATTTAGGACGGGCGTAATAAATGATTTTGTTTCATCCTACATGAAGTATAATGAAAAAATCCTACTTCGATTTAGGACAGGGCTGATAAATTATTTTATTTCATCCTACAAAGTATATCGAAAAAATCCTACTTCGATTTAGGTCGGGCCTAAAAAACTATTTTATTTCATCATACATAAAGCATAATGAAAAATATCCTACTTCGATTTAGGACAGGGCTGATAAATTATTTTATTTCATCCTACAAAGTATATCGAAAAAATCCTACTTCGATTTAGGACAAGCCTGAGAAATTATTTTATTTCATCCTACATAAATTATATTTAAAAAAATCCTACTTCGATTTGGGACAGGCCTGATAAATTATTTTATTTCATCCTAAATAAAGTATATTGAAAAATCCTACTTTGATTTCAGACAGGCCTGATTAATTATTTTGTTTCATCCTACATAAAAAATAAAAAAATCCTACTTCGATTTAGGACAGGCCTGATAAATTATGTTATTTCATCCTACATAAAGTACTTTGAAAAAATCCTACTTTGATTTAGGACGGCCTAAAAATTATTTGATTTCATCCTACATAAAATATATTGAAAAAAAATATCCTACTTCGATCCAGGAAGGGCCTAAAAAACTATTTCATTTCATCCTACATAAAGTATAATGAAAAATCCTGCTTCGATCCAGGACGGGCCTAAAAGATTATTTTATTTCATCCTACATAAAGTATATTGAAAAATCCTACATCGATTTAGGACGGAAAAGATTATTTTATTTCATCCTAAAAAAAGTATATTTATTGATTTCATCCTACATACAAAATATTGAAAAAATATCCTACTTCGATCTAGGACGGGCTTAAAAAACTATTTCATTTCATCCTACATAAACTATAATGAAAAATCCTACTTCGATTTAGGACGGGCCTACAAAATTATTTGATTTCATCCTACATAAAGTATATTTTAAAAAATCCTACTTCCATTTACGACGGGCCTAATAGATTATTTCATTTCATCCTACATAAAGTATACTGAAAAAACCTACTACATTGAAATGTGGGCCTAAAACACTGATGCAAATTAAAGTACTGAAAGTGACAAGAATTATTACCATTAATTAATATTAGTAGTAGTAATAGAGAGGTTCACCTTTGGAACGGCTCCCTTGCCAGTTCCGTTTCTACTTTGCTGTGTGCTTCCTTATGTATATCTTTTTATATTTAAGTATATGTAAGTCTGTTTAAGTATATTATTTCCAATTATCAAACTTCTTTCGAAAGATATGCCAATGATAAATTGTCAGTTATTCATTTCTCTTTATCTTCCAACAGAGAGAGAGAGAGAGAGAGAGAGAGAGAGAGAGAGAGAGAGAGAGAGAGAGAGAGAGAGAGAGAGAGAGAGAGAGAGAGATAGACTGGGAATAGATAGATCTCTCTCTCTCTCTCTCTCTCTCTCTGAGAGAAATAAATAGATAAACTAAGAGACTATCGTTCTATCTCTCTCTCCTATAAACATTACACTGAATTTGAAGCCCCCCCCAAAAAAAGAAATTTAAGCCTTAAAATCAACAATAAAATCGTCCATATGAGCCTGACCAAATATGTCATATATATTGATTTAAATACACAATAATTTATATTCACAGACAATCCACACACACACACAAAATATATGTACATACACACACACACACACATATATATATATATATATATATATATATATATATATATATATATATATATATATATATATATATATATATATATATATATATATATATATATATATATATATATATATATATATATGTGTGTATGCGTGTGTATGCATATTGGTCCTCAAAGTCTCATTCAGTACAGTCCTGAAGATCCAGTCTTCGAGACGTCTTCTATTGCAGTCCTGAACATTCCAGTCTTCGAATCCGGAGCTTTCTCACGAGAGACTTCAAGGGTCCCACTCTGCGCGGGTTTCCCCACCGGTGGCATATTCCTTCGATAAGCTTTAGGCAGCCGAGGAAGATTGGCACAGAAAACAAAATGTTCCACCTGTTTGAAAATATGCTTAGCATTTTTAATGTTGCCCTAGGACGTAATATAAAGGATGCCCGCTTTCAAGAGGACAAATCTGGACGTCTCCGAAGAAAATTGGCCCAGGAAGAACATCGGTTGCCTGAGGAAACGAAGCAGTCTAACTCTGGCGCTAGACGACGTTCTCGGAAACACGACGAGAGTGTCATAATTCTGGAGACTGAACTTTTGGCCTTATATGAACACCACGAAGAGATGAAGAGAGAGATGGCGGACCAGATACGCCATCTCGAGGGAGAACGGGACCGCCTCCGGAGAGAAAACACTGCCAAGGACCAGAAGATAAATCGCCTCGAGAGTAAGCCGAGAGGACGAAATTGCACACGGCCCAAACCACCGAGCACAGAGCAGGAAGGACTGACCTCTCTCATAGCGGAGATCCTCCACGAGGAGATCGTAAGAGCGCTGGAAGAGGAGATGGCGGAGATAGCTGACGAGGAGCTCGAGGACAGGATTCAAGAGGAGCTGGACGAAATCCTGCAGGAGAGGCAGGCTGAAAGGAGAGCTAAAAGAGAGTGGGACAGACGCGCCTTTCGAGCCATACTGCTGGAACGTAAGATAAGAAGAGCTCAGAGAAAGGCCGAGAAAGAGTTGAAGAGACAGAGACTGCAATCCAGAAAGCGGCAAGAGAAGGAGGTGAGAGAAGCCAGGAAGGCCGCAGGAGAGTGGATCAGCAGTGCAGTGAGGCACATACGGTGGCAAGACCAGGCGAGGAGGGTCCACAGGAAGGCCGAGCAGCAGAGGAGAAAGGAAGACGTGAAGTCTCGCATACGGCGAGAGTACAAGGAGATGAAGGCCCAAAAGAAGGCCGAGAAGGAATGGAGAGAAAGAGAACTCCTTCCCATCCAACTGCTGGAAGAGGCACTCAGGAACAACCACAGAGAATGGAAAAAGAAGGCCAAAAGAGAGATGAAGCAGGAAGAGAGAGAGAGGAAGGCCCAGAGGAAGGCCGAAGGAGCCAGGAGAAGGAAAGAACTGCTATCCCAGATCAAGCGCGAAGACCTGGAGAGGAAGGTTCAGAGAAAGGCAGAGAAGGAAAGGCGAAAGCAAGCCTTAAAGGACATCAGAGAGAGGAAGAACGACCTCGGAAGGCAAACCGAAGACGTCAGAGAATCCGTCAGCTCGCAGAAAGGGCCAGATATGGCCGAAAAGGAAGGTTCGGTCATGTGGAATTATGCCTGGCTCCTCCTGAGAACTGCTTATCCCTATGGGATCTGAAGAGAAGCGACAAAATCCCAGTGACAGGAAAAGTCCTAGAGCAAAGGAACGAAAGGAGGACCGACGGCTGTTGTGCTTTCCCCAGCCCCCAGCAGGCGGACGAACTCTCCCGGTGAGAGTCAATGGCTGGCGAGTTTCCCCCACCTCGTCAGGCGGAAGAACTCTCACTGGCTAGAGTCAACGGCTGCTCGGAGGGAGGGGGACTAGCCGAAGATCCTCCCAAGCGACGCGCCAGGCGGAGGAACTCTTACCCACCGAGAGCCAACGGCTGCTCGGCAGACAGGCGGATGAACTCTTCCAGTGAGAGCCAACGGCTGGCGAGTTTCCCCCAACTCGCCAGGCGGAAGAACTCCCACTGGCTAGAGTCAACGGCTGTTCGGCGAGCGGGCGGACGAGCTCTCAGGGTGAGAGTCAACGGCTGGCGAGGTCAAAACCACTCCAGCAGGTGGATGGACCCCACCTGCGCTTTCAGTACTTAGCTTCACTTCCCCATTCTCTCTATCTCTCTCTCTCGCTCTCCTTCTTTCTTCCTTTCTCTGTCTCTTCCTCTTTCTCCTTCTCTCTCAGAAGAGAGAGAGGAAGAGGAGAAGCAGCACAGGGCAGGAAGGGAGGTCCCACCCCCCCCTTCCTGTCCCTAGCTTCTTTTCCTCTCTCTCTCTCTCTCCTTCTTTCTCCCTTTCTCTGTCTCTTTCTCTTTCTCCTTCTCTCTCAGAAGAGAGAGAGGAAGAGGAGAAGCAGCACAGGGCAGGAAGGGAGGTCCCACCCCTCCCTTCCAGTCCCTGGCTACTTTTCCTCTCTCTCTTTCTTTCTTCCTTTCTCTGTCTCCTTCTCTTTCTACATGATAATCCAGGCATGGAAACAGATAGCAGGAATTACCAAAAACATCATGGAGCTAAAAATATCAGAAAGAGCAAGCAGAAGTAGATTAATAGTGCCCAAAACTATACCAGGAAAACTAAGGAGAGCACACAGGACATTAATCCACCGCGCACCAGCATCGATAATGCAGCGTCTATTCAATGCCCTACCAGCTCATCTGAGGAACATAACAGGAGTGAGCATAGATGTGTTTAAGAATAAGCTCGACAAATATCTAAGATGCATCCCAGACCATCCAAGACTGGAAGATGCAAAATATACCGGAAGATGCGTTAGCAATTCTCTGGTAGACATCAAAGGTGCCTCACACTGAGGGACCTGGGGCAACCCGAACAAACTGTAAGGTCTGTAAGGTAAGGTCCATTCCTTAGCAACATTTCCTCTCTCTCTCTCTCTCTCTCTGAGAAGACACTTAATGTTGGGTATACCATTTTGAGACATAGGCAACTTTGCCTCTGTCATCGAAACTAGATTTCTGCCCACCTTTTGATGGTGGCCTGTCTCCTTAAGGAAATCAGTGGCTGTCAGGCTCACTTAAGGTTGGGTATACCATTTCGAGACTTAGGCAACTTTGCCTCAGTCATCGAAACTGGATTTCTGCCCACCATACAATGGTGGCCTGTCTCCTTAAGGTCTATAAACTTAGCTAAGCTTTGTAGCCATTGTATGCCCATAAGCTTAGCTAAGCTTCGAGTCATGGATGAGTTCTAAGTCAAGGATGAGGTTTAAGTCTCAAGGTTTAGGTTTGTGGGTCAAGGTTTAGGTCAAGGCTGAGGTTGAAGACAAGGTTTTGTCATAACTCGAAAGTTTAAAATTCTCTAGAATTGAGAATTTTTAAATTCTAATGTGTTGTCTCCCCCCGCCCCCTTCACTTTTCCCTCCAAATTTGAAATATAATAGATGCTGGAAACGAGTCTATTAAAATATTATAGACATTACAGAGTAGAGTTCTTCAAGGTCACGGACAGCGCCTCAGAGTATTTCACTTCATCTGATCTCACAATGAACCACGACTTCACTGAAATGCTCTGAACTTGGGCATTCAAAGAGGAGCCAGTCAAGGAATATCCACAACTTTCTGATTCCTTAAAGCAAGAAATTGATTTTTTCTATAATCAGCAGTTCAATGGTGCAGCATCTGTTGAGGACTGCCAAGAGGCATTTGCAAACATGGTGCCGGAGGTTCGAAGAATGTTCCCACGCGTTGAACGCTCGCCGAGGTACTTCTTTTGGTCTCTCCTGCAAGTTCTGGTGAGGCCGAACGGTCATTGCACCTGTGTCGTTTGGCTGTATCCAGAGGCAAGCACTTCCTTCGTCAGTTGCAAAAACGCTGTAATCCTGGAAGGGTTGCCCATAGACGAATTGCCTTCACCACCACTACTTCTCTTCTCGTCCAACTATGTTTACTGTTTGCAAGATTTCCTTTTCATGCATCCAACAATCGGTTCATTCAGTACTGTCCCCTTTTGTGCTTTCTCTTTTCTCTTGCCTTTCCACTAGTACTGTCCCATTCTTGTCATTCACCTCTCTTGCTCCCATCCCTGACCTTAAGACATTGAAACCCACTTTGGAGTTAACGGCTTCTATTGTTACAGGCCACTATTATTTAAGACTCTCAATGGAGTCCTATAAATTCTATGATATACTGCACCATAAAATAATAAGTTTATTTTTATCCTTATTACTGATACTGTAAAAGTTTGTAATGCTGAATACTGATCATATTCTCTACAGAGTGAAGTGGAACTGTATATTGAGAATGTCCCAGAAGACTCGTACAGGACTTTAGCCAATCTGTAATTGTGGTGGACTCATAATCAACTTGTTGACTGATACTAGTATTGATAAATCAGTCATCCTTTTCCCTTAATATCATCCATAGATTCGTATTTACAAGGGTGAGATCAACACTATGCTAAAAAAAAAATGAAGGCAGCTTTCGGGGAGAATCATTAAGATGAAAAAGGACGTTTGTATTATGTCTAGGCGAGACACCTCGAGTTTATTTGCTTATCGATTGACTGATTCTTCTATTCTAAACTATTTTACGGTACTACATGTCTGAGTTGGGTTGAAATTGCTGTGTGCATTTTGACTGCTGCCACGTCACCTTCCTTCAACCAGGAATTGCAAATACATTTGGATAATGTCGTCATCATGCTGTGCACTTCTATGATATTAAATAGTGTGTGCATAATATACATTTAGGAGCACATTCGACACAGACAGAACAGCAAAGGCTTGAGTATAATTAAAGAACAGTATAAATGGATGTCTGTCAATGACTGAAAACCAATTATACAGCAGAACGCAGCCAAAATATTGGGCGCTGCTTTCATGGAAACCGCTGCTATCGATAAAGGTTCAGATAGCTGTGGTATCGTTTTGCAGCACATGTTCTACCGGAAAACGAAAGCGTCATTTGATATAAGGTTAAAAAGCCCGCCCCCACCTGTGGTGGGCTTCTTACCCAAAATAAAAGACCTGCTTCTGTTTTTTTGTGATGTCAATCGTCCATCCACTCTCGTTAAAATAAAAAAGAATGCTAAAACAACTGATCTAACGCTATGAAAAAATATCTCTTTACATTTCACATTCAACTTTATTCAGATGGGCGGCATTCGTGGCGTGTTGTGATTGGCTGGCACACTGGAGGCCTCCGATTGTCTCAGAGGTCATTCAGACCGTCTTTCCAGACTCCTTGGCCGAATGATGAGGACGCCATTGGTCGGTAGGGGATCAAGAGGACAACCCGGTCGGTCCCAGTTTGCCCATTTGGTGCAATTGACGCTAGATCTAGAGTACTGCCTTCGGAACCAGCGTAAAAATTTGGCTCCTAGCGCCTAGCATAAAATCTGGAGTAAGCAATAATTTCTTAGTGAATTTCTAGAGTATTCATATGAATATACTTTCTAATTCTACTATCGTTTTAAATGTATAGTTTTTTTCTTTTTACTCCGTCGATTGCACCATCATACCTCTGGTCCTATACTCAGCGTTACTCTTTTCAGTGGCGATCGTGCAGGTGGGACGTGTCTGTGAACTGCTCTGTGTAAAAGTGCCTGACTTGCGCGATGTTCAAAGTGAATGCCAAGAGGAGGGGGGAAAAAGAGAAAATGAATACTGTACTGTAGAAATTAAATCAAGTAAAGGGAAGATCAAACTATCATACGAACATTATCTCATAATTATCGATGCAGCACATAAAGGTGGAACTCTAAAGAAAATAATGGAGAAGAAGAGTCGACCCAAATCGAGAGAGAGTCAGCAACCTGTGGACATTGCTCTGGAGAAGCTGATGAGGAAGGAACTCGCTGTGAAAAGTGTGACGTATGGTTCCATTATGAATGCTCAGGTATCGAGGTCAGATACACACCAATGCTTCGTAGTGATAACATACTGTACATCTGTAATAATTGCAAGAAGCCTGAACAAAGAACACACAAAAACTCATTGAAGATGAACCTGAAGAAATAAAAGAAAACAGAGATATTAACAAAATTGATTCAGGATTCGGCTCAGAAAACTAAGTAACAATATTAAGGAACATAGGGCAAGAGAGAATGAGGAATGATACCTTAAGGGATACTGCAGAGGTTTCGTGTATAGATAAGATTCTGCTGAAAGGTAAATGACGTAACAATCAACACAGATGAAATCCAAAACAAAATGGACAATGTTGATAAAGATGCAAAGACCTTGACAAACATGGACAAAACTTATGCTGAATCACTAAAGACAAAACAAAGTGCTTCTGATCAAATCTACGAACGAAGAGAGCACAGCAGCAAATGAAAAGCGACAAATTATGAGTAAAATAACGGCGCCAGTTGAACAGGTTAAAACAACAAGAGGTGGACACTTATTTGTAAGATTTCCAGACAGGAAAAACTTGGAAAAGGCAAAACTGGAAATTCAGAATATCGACAACATATCAGTAAATGAGAAGGGTAAACTTGAACCAAAAATAAAAGTAGTCCATGTCCCGAAGGATGAAGATGACATTGTCGATAACATTGTAAAGAAAAATCCATGGATAGGTAGCCTCATTTCTGAAAATGGCAACCTAATAATTGTAAAGGAAATAATAACCAAAGATAACAAATATAAACAATGTATCATCAAATGCACGCCACCACCATGGCTCTGACTAATAATCTTCTATGTAATTTAATAAACACACAGTCTGTAGGAAATAAAACTAGCACTATTAGAAATCGTATAAATGACCACAATCTAGATATATGCATGCTAACGGAGACTTGGCTAAGCAATAATGTAAGTGATTATTCTAAAATAAACGAAATGATGTCAGGGTCTCACAATTTTTACTATGTACCAAGAGAAAAAAAAGGTGGTGGAGTGGGAATGTTTGTCAAAAAAGTGTACAAAGTATCTATAGCAAACCAAAATGTGTTCAGTGCTGTACATTTGAATACATCAACACCAAAATTACACACATAAACAAACACATACAAATCATCACAGTTTATAAACCACCAAGCAAAAGTAAGAGATCGTTCCTAGATGAATTCAGTGATTTCCTCGACTTGTTAGCTGATATAAAAAATATACTGATTTGTGGTGACTTCAACCTGCATCTGGATGATAACGACGGCAAATATGTCAGAGAATTGATAGTTACCTGAAATCCACGACCGCGTAAAAGTTGTGGAAAAACTGACATCATTATTGAACCTTACCACTGACCTACTGATACAAAACAAAAACAGCGAGGTTGTGAGTGACATCCAAGTTGAGCCTGAATGCGTGACATCTCCAATACTTAAACTAGTTACAACATTAGGTATAAATATCTGGAAAGGTTATACACTGAAAAAAAAACTATCAATGCCCAAAGAATGAGGCCAAACCTTGTCTGAGTAGATCTCCAATACTTAAACTAGTTACAACATTAGGTATAAATATCTGGAAAGGTTATACACTGAAAAAAAACTATCAATGCCCAAAGAATGAGGCCAAACCTTGTCTGAGTAGATCTCCAATACTTAAACTAGTTACAACATTAGGTATAAATATCTGGAAAGGTTATACACTGAAAAAAAAACTATCAATGCCCAAAGAATGATGCCAAACCTTGTCTGAGTAGATCTCCAATACTTAAACTAGTTACAACATTAGGTATAAATATCTGGAAAGGTTATACACTGAAAAAAAAAACTATCAATGCCCAAAGAATGAGGCCAAACTTGGTCTGAGTAGATCTCCAATACTTAAACTAGTTACAACATTAGGTATAAATATCTGGAAAGGTTATACACTGAAAAAAACTATCAATGCCCAAAGAATGAGGCCAAACCTTGGTCTGAGTAGATCTCCAATACTTAAACTAGTTACAACATTAGGTATAAATATCTGGAAAGGTTATACACTGAAAAAAAACTATCAATGCCCAAAGAATGAGGCCAAACTTGGTCTGAGTAGATCTCCAATACTTAAACTAGTTACAACATTAGGTATAAATATCTGGAAAGGTTATACACTGAAAAAAAAAACTATCAATGCCCAAAGAATGAGGCCAAACCTTGTCTGAGTAGATCTTACAGAAACAAAACCAACTTTAAGGCTGATGAATTTATTGTTGAGAGATAAAGTAAATATGAGAAACAAGCCAGGAGTGCAGGTGTCATTTGAGGAATACCTTGACAGGCGACTAAGTATGCGTAAGCTGCTTTGCATTCTGTAGCAAAAGTGTATTGGCGTCAAGCTACAATGATAAATGTCCAGAAGTAACAAGGCAAATAATGGTTACAGAAAATGCCAAATGGTTTAACAATGAATTACGTGACGCTAAGAAAAAGAAAAGAAAGAAGGAAGGTCTATGGAAAAGATTGAAAAAATCAAGAAGTGAAAATTGGTCACTGTATAAAACAGCTAGAAATCATTACAACGGTTTGATATATATTACAATAAAATGTTTAGTGTAGAGAAAAATCCCCCAAAAATCCATGAGATTTTAGCCGGGGACTCAAGAAAAAGTTCTACCTGACGTAGCTAGTGACTACAAAAACCTGGCCGATAACTTTGTGAACTACTCTGAAGAAAAAATTGAAAGAATCTGTCATAGTTTAGATAAGGAGGTCCCTCCTGATCTCCCGGTGATCGCAATGAGAAATAGCAAATTTAGTCAGTTTAAAGAACTGAACATGAATGACTTTGACAAAACGATGAGAAAGGTAAAAAACACCTATTGTGAGAATGACCCGTTTCCCGTAAGTGATATAAAAGAGGCAAAAAACTTTGATCACTGGCGGGAGCTGTATTTTGATATTGTCAGCATGAGTCTCGCGCAGTCATCCTTCCCAAATAGTGAAAAGCTTGCTTGTATAAAGCCGGCCTATAAAGAAAAAGGTGATAAAGAAAATCTAAGCTTCTATAGACCAATGTCGAACCTACGTGCAGCATTTGACACAGTTGACCACAATCTACTGCTTGGTGACCTGAGAGCAGTAGGCATCGAAGATGACATACACAAATGGTACAGAAGCTACTTAAAAATAGGAAGGTTACAGTGGTTACATCAAATGTGAAATCAGAAAAGAAAAGCCTAACAAAAGGAGTGCCCCAAGGCAGTATTCTGGGTCCACTGCTATTTGGCACTTACACAATTGAATTACTGTATCTAGAATTCTAAATAGCACAAGGTTAAATATAAACTGTAAGTGATGATACCCAGATCTATTTTCCAGTCAAAATGGTAGAAGACACCATTAGTAAAATTGACGCAATAATGAAAGATATCAAAAAATAGATGTCAGCGAAGAAACTGAAACTTAATGAAAACAAAAATGAGTGTATGCTATTTGGATCTGACAGTGCACTACGAAGATATGAACACTTCAAAGGAATAACTATTGGTTCGTCAACAATAAATATTGTAGCAGCAGTGAGAAACTTAGGAGTATTTATTGATAATGAATTGTCGATCAAGAACAATATATTGCATATTACAAAAACCTGTAACTATCATACTAGAAACATTGCATTTATTAGAAAATACCTAAACGAAGATACTATGAAAACAGCAATTTGCAACCAAATACTTTCGAGGCTTGAATACTGTACAGTCTCCCTAACTACCTACTAAAAAAATTGCAAGAAGTACAAAATACAGCCGCCAGGTTAATAAAAGGACTACATTCCCGTGACAGAATAACCCCGGCACTAATTGGGCTACATTGTCTCCCAGTAAAAGCTAGAATAGAATATAGAATACTACTTACAGTCTTTAAAGCACTAAATTATGATGAACCAACATATCTGAGAAACTGCTGAAGCTTCTTGAGACCCAAAATGAATATTGTAATCAGATATGCAAGTGAAGTATATAGGCTATTTGAACCTACAACATATTGTAAGTCAGGCGAGAGAGCATTTGTACACTGCGCACCAAGACTATACAACAAAATACAGTACCGCCTGAAGTGAAGAGTAAATATGAAGAATGCAAATTTAAAAAGGAACTAAAGACTCTCCTATTCTGCAGGAGCTACGATACTGACGAGAAAACACTGCAAGACAATTATAAAATATAAGAAGCACCTTATTTTGACAACGTACATGGGCCCGCCAAAGAGGAGGAAGTCCCATTCTCCAGCTCACTGTCGCTGTTGCTCAGTTCCACGTGTGAACGCTTCTCTGGTCCCTGAGTCTCGTCGCTACTGGACCGGCTCCCTGGCGACCAGAGGTGCCTCTTCCTCTTGTTGTCGGAGCCGTCGGTCTTGACGCAGCTCTGCGGCAGACAGAAACAGCACCTGTGCTAAAAGCGAGAGAGAATGTGGGTGAGTAACTGGTCTCCTCTCTTTTCTCTTTGACCTGTCCCTCTCTCGTAGGGCAAAGATGCAGGTGACGAGTCGTCACATGCTGGACAGACGAGCTGTTATGCAGGCGAGTGCACGACAGGGGTACCCTGTTTTTCATCTTTTAGTAGAATGATTAGATGCATGTACCCCTCTCTCTTAACAAGGGAAGAGAGGGTTTGACAGTGACAACAACCTGCTGATTTTTACTAGCAAGTTTTATTGTCTCTGACACTATTGGGTTCATCCAAGCCTTCCTCAAGGTAATCATGCAAACTCATTACAGAGGTCTAGCAGTTGCAACATCCCATATGTCCAGCAAGCTGGAGGTGTGGGATTCCTTCCTCAACTCTTCCAGGCCAGGAAGGTATTCCAAGGTGGGTATAACCAACCAGTTGGTTCAGAGAATTGCCAAGACCCCCCACCAAAAGGTTAGTCTCCTACGTATAGAACGAAGGTTTGTATTCATGTAGGGAAAAAAAGCAAATTCTTAAGTAATTTGTATTTTTCCTAACATACAAACCTGAAGGTCTTTACATTTACAGCCACCTCAGCCACCCCTCATTCTGGTACCAATGAGTGTGCAGGGCTTCCCCTACCACTGGTAGTTAACGACCGTGTCTAAAAGTTTCACAGCCATTCCAGTTTGTGTCTGCGGGCTGAATCCCTAAGTAAAGAACTTCAGGTTTGTATGTTAAGAAAAATACAAATTACTTTAATAAAGCAGTTGATTCCAGAGCTGCTGACTCTTACTGCGAGAGGGAGACTTCCTCTGCAAGGAGCTGGTCCAGCGACAGACCCGGGCCTAGATGAACCAGTCAGGGTCAACCTGTTCGGTCGGCAGTGGCCTCTCTGAGGGCATGTAGAAATGCTTCAGACGAGGGAGGGTGGGGGGAAGTATCTTGTACGAGTGGCGAGAACAAAGTGAGTTCTGCCCAGATACCAGAGAATTCATTTGGTCTAGACCCCTTCGGCAAGATCAGACCACAGCAGCCCAACGAAGCTTTGGGTTCCTTGTGCGGTCCCCAGAAAGCTTCATGGACAGAAGGACGATCCACAGGAGTGGCCATTGTCTCTTTCCCGAGATAGTTATACTGACAAATCAGTTTCACCATCTCAACAAAGGTCCTCTATAATTCTGGGGTGTCCATGTCCTGAGGAAAAGGACCCTCAAGCCCTTCCAGGTCACGGTCCTCCCGGGCTATTCTATCAGCAGGAGAGACCCTCATTAGACACCCCAGATACCTTCTGCACCATTAGAAACCCCTCTGAGATGAACCCCAACCTCGAGCCCTAGGCCTGCTCTTTTGGACGGGATGGGATGGGAGGGCAAACAATCCCAATCTCGAGCCCTAGGCACATCCGCGCAGCACTCTGAACTCCAGAGGCCAAAGCCCTGACCAGAGAGAGGAAGGACTGAACTGGGGACTGTCCGAGGAGAACTCTTCACGTGAACGAGCATGAAGGTTGTCTCAGGGGAGAGCGGGATGGGATGGGATGGGAGGGCAAACCATGGAATGGTAGAAGAAAGAACCTTGTCTCCAGTCATGCAGGGGGTGAGGTAGCACCTGCAAGTGCTTGGCTCACTCTCTCGCTGGACTGGTATTCATGGACAGCACTGATGTCCTTTGGGGGGACCCACAATAGTAGAAGAACCTTTACCAGTCCATGCATCCAAACTGGTAGGACCGTGCAAAATGTGCAGTTGGAGGCCCGTGCAGGCAGGGGAGGAAGGTTCTTTACCAGCCCTAGAAGGTGACTTGTGGGGACCAGTCTTGATGGCACGGGTATCCTTGGAGGCCCATACACCTGTTGCTCATGCGTCACGGGGTTCCAGAGAACCCCATGACACAGCTCCCATGCCTGTGGACATAGGAGAGCAGGCGAGAGATCCCTGTGCCTCTTCCATGGAAGAAGGCAGCGCATACTAAGGCATATGGGCCTTCTTAGGGTGGGGAGAAGTAAACTACTTCTTCCCCAGTCTGTCTGTGTAACAGGACCTTTGGAAGAAAGGAAGAAAGCTCTGGAGCATGACGAGGATGATGACAATGATAGCGAATGGCAATGTCTTTCAAACAGTATTCTCCACCAAGGAGGAGGATGTCGGAGGGAGCATGAGTCAACTGAATCACGTATGAATGCACAACTGGGGACCACGGCCATGATCGTGGATCCTGTCGACATCATAACTGTGGCTGTAGTCAGAGTTACAGAGGCACTCACAGAGGCACTGGAGGTCGATCAAACCCCAGACTGAAGGTTCCTCGGAGATCCCTACGGAGGGCCAGAGCTCACTAAGTTTCCCTAAACGAATGTTGTATCTCCCCCCAACCTGAAAAAGTTGGGTTATCGTCTTGGTCCATCATCACAGCCGCCGTGGACTCTCCATTCACGGAGCAATAGGAGATCGCAATAGGAGTGACTTCTCCTTGAGAAGGAGTAGCAATGTCAGGCAGTTTCACAGGGGGAAAGGAAGGTACTAGAAGGATTGGCAAACCTTGGCATCACTGGAGGCGTGTGACCATCTGATGACGTGCAGGAAGCCTTCCTCTTGTATTTCATTTTCCATGTGAACGTCACCCATTGCTCTGAAGCCCAATCACAACACTCATGACAAGGGGTAGTCTGGTTGCACTCATGCTGGCAGCAATGAGTGCATAAGGTGTGAGGGTCAATTTCATAAGGGGAGAGGAAGAGACGATAAGGAACATTCCCTATGCCAGGGCAATGCCGCATGGCACGAGACTTCCCCTCCTTAGGCTGTGATGAGTCATGGGTTTGCATAATTGCAACCACAAATCACACAATATATCAATGCCAGGTCAATGCCGCAAAGCACGAGACTTCCCCTCCTTAGGCCGTGATGAGTCATGGGTTTGCATAATTGCAACCACAAATCACACAATATATCAAACAAAATATCCCAAAAACCAGGATCGGTGAGGCGTGTTGAGGAAAACAGTTTGTCGGGCAGAGACGGCCAGAAGGTAAGTGATGTGTTGCTGGGCAAAGAGATAGGACTACCCACCTTACCACCGATAGTTAACCACCTAACAACCTTGTTAAGAATTGGATGGCCGGTTTCCAGTCACGCTGAAGGTACTTCCATATGTAAAGACCAAGAGTTTGTATTCGTGTATAAACAATTTGCTATTTTGAGTACTTCCTTTAGATGACAACAGTATTCCTGTGTTTTTAAAACCTGCAGTTTTATTCCTTTCCAGGAAAAACTCTTGAAGAAGACCATTATTTCTCAGGTTATGGGAAAATCTGTTTGTTTTTATTCAGTACAAGATCACAATAACGGTAGTTGTTAAAAGTAAATAGCAGTACACCATACACTGATACTACTACTACTACTACTACTACTAATGGCAGAGAGTTAGTTGCAAAAATGTCCAGGGTAGAGTTTATTGATAGGCCAACATTGTGGCAAGAGTGTACAAAAATAAGGGTACAAAAATACAATTGGTTTGATACAAAACAAAGGAGCATGTTAGCTTATCACATGCTGTGAGGTTATTCAGATAGTATTCGATACCACACGAGAAACATAAGCAATACAGGTAGTCCTCGAGTAACGACGGAGATCCATTCCTAATCATATGATCATGCACAATGCAATAGAATGGTAGTAACCAGATACTACAATACTGATATAATTGGTTGCACAAGAGTAATTTACATGTAATCAACAAATCAACTGAACTTTGTACAATGTAAATTGAACTGCATAGTAAAGTACTTAAAGGTATTGCCTGTCCACACAACAAAAACACACGACTAGGTATTGCTTTAGTTCTTGTTCACTTTTCACGAGTCCTAACCGTTAAATTAGAATGTGTTGGGGGCAACAGTTACTTCATACCCATATGAGTCAACGAGACAACAAAATGATCAGATGTTGCATTTAGATCTTGTCTTCTCACTCTTCACTCTGCAGGTTTAAAATTTTTTAGCCCTTGTTATCAATTGAGGCAAATGTGAGGTGAAATCTTTCTTTTTAGCCTTCAAAGGTAATGCCAATTACAGTTTTGAATCTCTCTCTCACTTCTGCCAGGGACTGATATCCATACCTTAGAGAACTCGGCATGTCACCTTGTTTCTATAAACTGCTCACATTCAGAGTAAGAACTCGATGTACAGCACGTGATAAAGTAATGATTAATATAACTGGATAAATCAGTATTCAGTAAATATGGTGCAATACATATTTAAAAGTCGTTTCAACCAATAATATACGATAGCCTAAGCTCTAGTATCTTAAGATGTTTTGGAAGGTGCAAATTTTGATGCCACACCAAAAAAATAACACTAACGCCGTGATACATCTTTAATAAGATTTGAATGGAATGTTATTAGATTTGTAATGTGGAGATAAGAAAATGCAGTACAAAATAGCAGCTACTTCCAAAATCAAATAAGCATGTGTTAACATACATGAATGGGTATACATGTGCATATAAATGCATGTATGCACCATTATGCTGCGCATTTGCGCATTTCTCTTTCTCCCCAGGGCTTATTCTTAACAAAAAAGAGATTTCTCAAGTTTGGCCCATGAGAAATACTAGAGAGAGAGAGAGAGAGAGAGAGAGAGAGAGAGAGAGAGAGAGAGAGAGAGAGAGAGAATTTCAACGTTAATTTTTTATACATTTATTCAGTAAGCAGTGTTGTACAGTTTGGTTTTCATTAAGCATACAGTATTGTAGTGTATTCTGCACTGTTTATAAGCACATACAGTACTGTGCTATAGACACAAAACAGGTAAAAAAAATAAGGTACAAAATGTTCATTTTCCTTTTATAATTATTTGGATACTTACGTACTGTTGAAGTTAGCTTACACCTTCGCGCCACTAGGTGCGATCGGCATACAAAATTTTAAAAAATAACGCTTGGCTAACACGCTAGGAATGTCTCTGTAATCACCTGTTTCCCACCACATGGCATTGGAATGTTTACGTTCCTGTCAGAATATTTCATGCTGTGTCCTAGTGCAGGTGGTGTGAATTGGCATTAGGAATAATTTTGATGATTTTGCCTTATTTTCTCCTGTCCGGTATCGTGCTTGTTTTCTATTCGTGCAGTACGTCATCTACAACAAGCAGGGATGAAAGCATTAGGCTGTACAGGAAGGAGTTTGTGGAAGCGTGAATGTTTCGGTTGTGTATGACCTTGTAACATGACAAATTTTAAAAGTAATTTGTATTTTCCCTGACTATACAAAACCTTTACACAAGAAATTACTTTCAGCAAACGTGGAACGGCTGTTAAACTTTCAAACTAGGTGGTTAGGCAGTTAACTACTGTCTGACAGGCAGGAGTCCTGCCTGCCCAGATGTAAACATTCCAATTTGCCTTTTGGCCCAGGTATCAGATTGAGAGGTGGCATGAGGTGGGCATAAAATTGTAAAGGGCCTCAGGTTTGTATAATTAGGAGAAATACAAATTATCTTTAAAATTTTTCATTTGTTCTCTACAAAATATACCAACCATCGGTCCTTTACATAAGGACGACTCACTTATTGGTGGGAAGAGTTTCAGTGAGTCTCTGAACTGACTGGAGTTCGCTGTACCTGGTCAATAGAGCGAGGAAGAATACCGTGTCTCTGACGTATTGAACAGTGTAAGAACTGCAAGATCAACTGTCAGACTTCTGCGCCTTTTCGAATGAGTGAGAGAACTGTATCTCATACGAAAATGGGCTAGGGTGAACCTCAGAGTTGGTGACAGTAAGGCAAATACAAGCACTGGGTTTGTCTTACTGTCAGACTCTCCTTCCTCCCCTTGCTAGAGGAAGGAGTGGGATTGCCTCTATAAATCTAAAGATAGGAAAATAGAATGGATGCTCGATGTGCAAACTTACCTGCATCGGTGGCCAGTTCCAGCATGTGATGGTTCGAACCCTGCTCTCTGCCCAAAGTAAGAGACCGAAGGATGGCAAGGGAGGAGGAGGAGGAGGAGGAGGAGGAGGAGGAGGAGGAGGAGGAGGAGGAGGAGGAGGAGGAGGAGGAGGAGGAGGAGGAGGAGGAGGAGAGGCCAGTCACTCACACAATCACTCTCACTTCCATAACCATACACCTTAGGTGAGATGCTACCTGTCCTCTTAAAGGAGCTGGGTAAACTACACAACTTGTTGAGCAGCCACCACAGGTCCCAAGGAAAGTGTCCAAGGACTTGTGGGCAATATCCCAAAGGCAGAAGGATTTAAATATGGTCTGTCATGACCATAGCCCCGCCTTCAGTACCTGAGGAACCGACAGATTCTTCTGGAATGAGAGGGAGATGGACCAGTGCCCCTGACTTTGTTAATTGTGTTCTTGGACACCTCTTTCTTGGACAAGCCAGTAACTAATGGAGAGTCATCGACACTCAGGCCGAAGATGATGAGTCCTCTTAAGATAGTACTGCAGCACTCTAACAGGACAGTAGCATCTCATTTGGATCATTATCAACAAAGTCCCCTAGGGAGGGGATCGTGAATGACTCGAACCTGGCATCAGGGACCAACGAAGAGAATCTTCGAAGGAAGACGAGGAAGTCAGAGACCTGCTGAACAGTGGTCCCAACTGGAGAGAGAGACCCCGTCTAAGACACCAACCACAGAAGAAGAAGAAGACGGCCCATTTTCCCTGGTATACCACTGCAGAGGATTGTCTGAGGTATCCAGACATCCCTATTGCTGTGCAGCGAGAAAAGCCTCTCGCTCGCAAGAGGTGCTGTATAGTCTCAAGCCATGAAGATACAGGGACTGCACTGCCTGATGGTACCGCTCTATGTGTGGTCGACACAGAAGGTTGTGCCAGGGGGAATCTCTCGCGGTGCCTTGGATAGCAGAGCCAGCAGGTCGGGATACCAAACGGCATGTGGCTGTTTGGGGGCCACCAGAATCATCCTGAGATTTGGGGTGATCAACACCCTGTTGATTACCTTGCGAATCAGACAAAACGGAGGGAAGGCCCACAGGTGTGGGATGAGTCCTCTGCAGTGGCCCATGGGTCTGGCACGATGGAGCAGAAGACTTGCAGTTTCCTGTTGTGCCGGGTGTCAAACAGATCAATGGCGGGAAGCCCCCACAGCTCGAACAGCCTCTCCGTAATGTCTGAGTGAAGGGACCATTCTGTCTCTATCACTTGATTCTGGTGACTGAGGTTGTCTGCCACTGCATTCCTTCTGCCTGGAATGTATCTGGCTGACAGCTCTATCAAGTGAGCTACTGCTCACTCGTGCACCTGCATTATCAGCTGATGCATCAAGAGGGATACAAGACTCCCCCCTGCTTGATGACATATGCCATTACTGTGTTGTCACTCACCAACACCACCGAGTGTCACATCACTCGATCCTGAAACTCTTGGGAGGGCCAGGAAGGCCGCTTTGAGTTCCGGGATGTTGATGTGAAGGTATTTGTCATCCCGGTTCCACACTCGTGAAGTCAGCAACTCCTCCAAGTGTGCGACCCATCCCTCAGTCGATGCATCCGATAACAGAAGCATGTCGGGAGGGGGAGCATGTAGGGATACTCCTATTACGAGGTTCCTGTCGTCCATCCACCAGTCAAAGTCCTGTCTCACTTCTTCCGACTGAGGATTGAAAAAGGACTGGAGAGAACGAAGGTGAAGGCGCCGATGAGAGACCAGCTTCGCCAAGGATGGCAGGTGACCGAGGATGACTTGCCACTGTCGAGCTGGCTGCTCCCGTGGAGACAGGAACAGCTGCACTGCCTTCCCGAACCTACTGATATGAAAGTCTAAGGGAGAGACTTGCTGCTACTGTGTCTACCAGCATGCCAAGGTACTTGATCCTCTGCTTGGGGATGAGATTGGACTTCTTGAGATTTATTATAATCCCTAGGCTGTAGCAAAACTCGAGAAATCAATCCCTGTTCTGGAGCAACAGTGAGCGGGAGCTTGCCAGGATGAGCCAATTACTGTATTGATGTACCTCAAAAGACATATCACGTGCGAATGGACCCAAGCTGACACAAGGGTGAACATCCGCGTGAACACCTGGGGAGTGGTCGAGAGCCCAAAGCAGATACCCTGAACTGGAATACCGCTTCCCCAAGGATAAAGCGTAGGTACCTGTGAGAGGACGGATGGATGGGTATTTGAAAATGAGCATCCTTCAAGTCCACGGTAAGCACGAAGTCATTCTCCCTGATGGAAGTGAGCACTGAGCATGCCGTTTCCATTGTGACTGTGTCTGGCGAACAAATCGGTTCAAGGGAGAGAGGTCTATGACCAGTCTCCAACACCCCAAGGCTTTCTCTACGAGAAAGATGCCGCGGTTAAAGCCTGGGGACCGATCTGACATGACTTCTACAGTGCTCTTCTTCGGCATCGCTTGCACCTCCTCCTTGAGTGCGAGATCCTTCAGCAAGCCGGGAATGTAGGTAAGGAGACGGACCGGGTTGTTGGTAAGAGGTGGCCGAGACTCGAAAGGAAGTAGATAGCCCTCCTGAAAGACATCTACGACCTATGTCCCGGCTTCATGTCGCTGCCATGTTGCCCAATGGCTTGACATGCACACCACCATCAATGGCAGCAGCTGGAGGGGAACGCCTCCCCTAGTGTCCTCCCTTCTTCTTCTTGCCTTTGCCCCCTTTTCCCGACTGGAAAGGGGTTGAAAAGGGCGTGGCTGCACACCCTTCTTGGTAGGGGTAGAAGGCTCGGTGTTTCTGCGAGTGCCCTTCAAAGCCCGAGTCTTCTTAGGGGTCAAGGAAGTGCTATTCTGATCCAAGGGTCAGGCTGCAGTGGCACTTGAAGATCCGGAGGTCTTGGGCACTGCCTGGTGGACAAGGCGGTCGTTGTCTTCAGCACGTCTCTTGTCCACCGCAGCATCTGGGTCAACCTGTTTAGTCGGGCGGGAACCTCCCAGGGGCATGTAGAAGCACTTCTGTCAAGGCAGAGGAGGAGGAAGAAGCTTCTCCGAGTGATTCAATCGAAGCGAATTCTCTTGCCCAGAGACCAGGTTATTCACTTGATCGAGCACCCCCTCGGCAAGCGTGGACCATGGCAGCCCCACCAAAGCCTTTGGTTCTTGTTTTGGACCCCAAAAAGATTCGAGGCATGAAGGTTGACCCACAGAAGAGATCATAGTCCCCTTCCAAATATCATTGTGCTGACGAATCACAGCAGTGACTTCTGCAAAAGTCCTCTGTACCTTGGGAGTGTCCGCATCCTGGGGAAGAAGACCCTCGAGTCCTTCTAGGGTGTGGTCCTCCCGATCTACTCTCCCCACAGAAGGGAGAACCTCGGCAGACCCCTGGGATCCCTCCTCGACTATTTGGGCATACGACCAATTCAGTCCAAGAACCAAACCCTGGACGTAGGCCTTCACAGCAGAACTCCAATAAGAAGGAGCATTCTCATCAGAGTCCCTCCTGTTTGACTTGTACCTTCCAGTGAAGCCCCAGGAGGTTGAGGGGACAGGTGATGACGGGGATCAAGCACTCCTACTGGAAGAGCCAGCAGGAGAGGAAGGAAGTGGGCGGTTGCCAATCCGCGGTGGCGACAGCAGGAGGAACCCGACCACGCGAGCATGAGCAAGGGCTGGCTGGAGTAGAGTGTTCGAGTATTGTCTGACGTGAACTTGTGCAGTCTTCTTTGAGGCCAAAACCTCCTGACGAGAAGGCTGAACAGGGGACCCCATTGCTGCATCTCCGAGTGCTCAGACCCTCAAGTCTGAAGCACCAGGTTAGGAACCTGTCCAAGCACTCGAAGCGGTACTGGCAGGAAGTGTCAAAACACCTGCATGTTTCAGCACTTTCTCTCGCTCTGTGCCTAAACCAGACTGGGGACCGGACTCGCCAGCGATGGTTTGGGGTACTTGAGATTCCGCAGACTCACCAGTAATGGTTTGGGACACTTGAGATTCCGCAGAAACTCGAGCACTTTTAATGACTCCACTCAGTTGAGCACCTGACACTCCCGAATCTCATACAGAACGATCAATGGAAGTGGTCTCCTCTTGAGTGTCCGAAGAAACTTGGGAAGAGACAGGCACAGTACCAGTCTTAGAAGCACTTCTTTGAACTGGTTTCAAGTACGAGGCCATGGGGGCTCATGCACTCAAGGCTCCTGAGATGCAGGACCCCGGTGAGGTATGCAAAACGGTTCCCAAGCCGTGGGCCAGGAAGAGCCAACAAGAGATGCCGCTGCTTCCCCTGTGGAGGGAGGCAGCCCCTTAGAAGTCCCGTGGTGGGACTTCTTAGGATGGGTAGAGAAAAGCCTTCTTCTTCAGCCAGCAAGACTCAAAGTGGAGGAGACAGCAGACGATGAAGTCGAACATGAAGATGACGACGACGACACCTTATGACCCCTCTTCTTTGATTCCTTCTTCGACATCTTCAGGATGGTGGTCAGGTCTCCCATCCAGGAGGGAGCGGCAGGAACCACAGGAGCAGCCGGAGCAGCTGGGGCAGCAGGAACAGCAGGAGCAGCTGGGGCAACAGGAGCAGCAGGCAAAGTAGAAGCCACTAGAACCGCGAAGGCAGAAGGTGGTACGGACACCACATACTGAAGAGCAGGAGCATGGACGGCAGTCTGGTCCACCACAGCCGGGGTCGTCAAAGTTCGGAAGTGTATCAACACCGATGTGGGGACCTTAGCAAATGCCGTCGTGGTGACAGTAGCAGCAGCATGAGTGACTACCGGAACCTGCAATGCCTTCGGGTGTGCCAGGATACCCTGCATCGATGCAGTGCCCGAGAGCCCCGAGGAGATCCGTGCTTCCTGGAGCTCGGCCACTTCACGGTGCTCAGCCGCCAAACCTGAAGAAAAAAGCATAGTCGGGTGAGCGGAGGGAGACTCTTCTCATTCCGAGGGAAAAATTTCCCCCTTGCGGCAAGCAGAGGCCCCGAGAAGAGATTGTCTCAATCGCACCCCTGCCCCCCAACAATCTTCACCCGGCAAAGTGAGTGAAGATGAAGAGGAGAAGTTCTGCAGGAAGGAGAAACGAGGAAGAAGGGTTAGCAACCAAGGGCGTACAACCTTCCGACGACGTCTTGGCAGCTTTCCTCCTGAACTGTTTCCTTCCTGTGAACTTCAGCCACTGCATGTGCGACCTAGAACAACACCTAGCACATGTAGATTCAGGATTAGTCATGCCCACTGCAACTGGTGCAGAGGACATGAAGGTCAACGTCAATAGATAATCGGAAGTGGGTGCAACCCCCTGCTGTCAACACCAGGGAACACGTGCTTGGTGACAGCCTTCCGCGCAGGATCTGATGATTTGTGGGTTCGCAATAAAAGTAACATCAAACACACAAGCAGATATAAACAGCAAAGAAAAAGGCAGATCCCACCCAGAAAATAGCAAAACAACAATCAGGACAGAGAGCCAGTACACACGTCTGCATAGCATGACGGCTGAAGGCAAACTGGAATGTTTGCATCCAGGCAGGTGCGACTCCTGCCTACCTGATGGTAGTTAAGTGCCTAACCACCTTGTTCAGAAGTTCAATGGCCGTTCCAGCTTCGCTGGAAGTAATTCCTTAAGTAAAGGAACAGGGGTTTGTATATTATGTAGGAACAACTATATGTTAGCCTAACTGTTGAGGCACAATGTCCTTCTCCCCACACTCTTCACACAGAGAAGTTCTGAGTTTGGAGGGGTAAACTGGACAGTTGTTATACAACGAAGCCATCAACCCATGGGCATTTCAAGCCTTAACCAGTTCACTTGGCTGAACATTGTTTCTCTAGATACACTAACCCACCATCCTCATTCAATGTGGTAGTCACCTAACATTATCACAAAGTAAGATTCATTCCAAATAATGATAATTTCCATGATAAAATCAATTATTTGGATACTTACCAACTGTTAAAGTGGAAACCCAACCAGCCTCCCCACATCTTTGTGGGTGGTCATTGTAAACATTCCAATGCCACCTGGTGGGATACAAGTGATTACAGAGACAGTCCTAGTGGGTTAGCCAAGCGTTATTTCTTCAAATTTTGTATGCCGATCGCACCTAATGGCACGAAGATATAAGCTACTTTAACAGTAGTAAGAATCATTCCGAATAATTGACATTTTACATCCATGAAGTGTTTTTTTTTACCATACCTATAAATTTCCAAACTCCACAAGAGTCTTGGATATATTACAGCAGATAATTGAGGGCTTACTGTAAATGGGTACTTTCCAGTATGAATTCTCATATGAATTATAAGATGTTTGGCTACTTTCCAGTATGAATTCTCATATGAATTATAAGATGTTTCATGGAATATGCTTTCCCACATTCCTTGCAAATGAATGGCTTCTTTCAAGGATGAACTTTCATATGATCCCTAAGATTTGCTTTCCTGGAAAATGCTTTCCCACATTCCTTGCACATGAATGGCTTCTCTCCAGTATGAACTCTCATATGAACTGTAAGATCTGGTTTCTGGGAAAATGCTTTCCCACATTCCTTGCACATGAATGGTTTTTCTCCAGTATGAATCCTCATATGAGCAATAAGATGTTGTTTCCGAGAAAATGCTTTCCCACATTCCTTGCACATGAATGGCTTCTCTCCAGTATGAATTCTCATATGCTCTGTAAGAACATGTTTCATGGGAAATGCTTTCCCACATTCCTTGCACATGAATGGCTTCTCTCCAGTATGCATTCTCAAATGAACTGAAAGATTTCCTTTCCTGGAAAATGCTTTCCCACATTCCTTGCACATGAATGGCTTTTCTCCAGTATGCATTCTCATATGAACTCTAAGTCTTTGTTTCTTGGAAAATGCTTTCTCACATTCATTACACATGAATGGCTTCTCTCCAGTATGAATTCTCATATGAACTGTAAGATCTGGTTTCAGGCAAAATGCTTTCCCACATTCCTTGCATATGAATGGCTTCTCTCCAGTATGAATTCTCATATGAGCTGTAAGATGTTGTTTCTGCAAAAATGCTTTCCCACATTCACTGCACATGAATGGCTTCTCTCCAGTATGAATTCTCATATGCTCTGTAAGAATATGTTTCATGGGAAATGCTTTCCCACATTCCTTGCACATGAATGGCTTCTCTCCAGTATGCATTCTCATATGAACTGTAAGACCTTGTTTCTGGGAAAATGCTTTCCCACATTCCTTGCACATGAATGGCTTCTCTCCAGTATGCATTCTCATATGGTCTGTAAGATTTGCTTTCCTGGAAAATGCTTTCCCGCACTCATTGCATATGAATGTTTTCTCTCTGGTAGGATCTGTGATATGACTTGGAAGATTAATTTTCTTGTAAAATGCTTCTCACAGTCAGTGGATCTGAAAGGCTTCTCTCTATTCTGACTATTCCTTTTTTCTTGTTTTACTTCCTTTTTGCAAGTTAGTGGGTCTTTTTCATTAACTACCGAATTAATTTCATATGGATATTCATCATCTTCATTAGACTCACAGAATACCTCTGGCTCTATTTTGATGTCCATCAATGGATCCTGAGAGAAAATGTCACCATCACTGGTTTCACTAAAGGCAGCCATGTTGCTGTTTTCTTGATTTATGGAGGGGTGTGATAATGCATCTTCAGTTTCACTTTTCAAAGGCAATTCTAAAGAATGTTCTAGGTTCATTTTGGTCTTTCGTCCTGTCCTGTTTTGTAATGACAATGTGTTCAACTGATAACTCTTAACACTAAATTGTTTACAAATGATTATCCAACAAATCTACTATAAATTAAGTATTATATCTTGAAGGACTACAACCAGATTTCTTTGCTGATGTACGAATCTAATATTCAGGACAGATTTTATTTGTTGTTGTAATTTTTCAGAGCTGCTATTGGTAATGTTACATGTAGTACCATTAAACATACATGCACTCCCAAAATCATGATGCTGCTCAAAACTGACGAAGGAAGGAAGGTTCTTCTGAGGGAGAATCTGCAATCAAAGAATGCAACACAGAGTTAGGAAACATAATGCCAGAACTGAAGCAAAAACATCAAATTTAATTCAGGTTCCTATAAAGGTCTCAGGCAAATTAACAAGGTGTGCATTTGACAGTACAGTATACTATCCAAATATTAATACATTCTAACCAAATGTTGTCCAGACACAACATCAAAACATTCCTCAGGCAACAATGCAACAACAGATTAAGTTACTAAATCCCAGCCTCTCACCTCTGTAAATATTTAGCTTAACATTACAGTATTTCTTATGAAAATATTAACAAATCAAAGGCCAAGAACAGAGAATGCAAGAGAGCAGCAAAAGAATTTTTGGGGTAACAGCAGGAAGGGTATAAAGTAAATGCTTAATTATAGGCTATATGATCCAGTTATACATAACACCATACTATCCACAGATGCAGCAGACAATAAAAATAGTAAGGGGTGAATTATGTAGTAATTTCAAGAGAGATGAAAGTTTTCAAATTAGTTTCACTGATTGTTACTGTAGATACAATGCATGAGTAGCTATTAAGGCCAGCAACACTGAAGACAGTCTTCGAAGGTGAGTGCTGCTACACTTCCTCAAATACGACAAATTTTTTTCAGAGCCACACAAACCAGAGCTTTTTATGAAGGAGTAACTTTCAGTGCAAGCTGGAAATGGATCAACTGATGGTTGAGAAGAGTGAGTAAGGGAATTCCCCTCACTCACGTCATCACCAAGCACTTCTTCTTTTGGCCTGATGAACAAAGAGGGTTGGTTGAGATGGGAGATATGATGTAAGGTTTTGGTTTGTATACCTATGAAAATCTCATATTACAGTATTTCCTCATTTATTGTATCTGCACATGCACGGTTTGTGACTCGGCAGTATCCACACTTAACTCCAGACCAGCAAAATGAGGGGTGGCTTGAGGTGAGCCATTTGTGTAAAGACCTTCAGGTTTGCATGTTAGGAAAAATACAAATTACTATAAAAATTTGTAGTCTGTTCCTACATGAATACAAACCTTTGGTCTTTGCATACGGAGACTTACTTCTTGGTGGAAAGATTCTGAGTAAATCTCTGAACTAACTGGTAGTTTGACTCACTTGGGCCTCCTTCCTGGTCACGTAGAGCAGAGGAAGGAGTGCCGTGCCTCTGACCTGTTGAGCATATGTGATGTTCAACTGCCAGACTTCTGGCGGCCTTTCGAATTAATGGGTATGCACAGCAGCACTGATTCAAAACGGGCTTGGATGAACCCATAGTGTCGGAGACAATAAAAACCTAATAAAACAACCAACGGGTTTTGTTTTATTGTCAGCCCCTCTCTCCCCTTGCTAGAGAGAGGGGAAGGACTTGCATGTATTAATCGACAGACTTATAGATTATAGACAGGGTACAGTGCTCAGTTATGTAGCTCACCTGCATCGCATGCCTGTCTAGCAGGTGACTGTTTGCCAACTGTCTCTCTGCCCTACGGGCGAGGAAGGGTATAAAAAGAGAAGGGAGGAGGCCAGTCACTCACTCAGACTCTCTCTTTGCAACCGAACGTGAGATGCTACCTGTCCCTCTAGGGGAGCTGGTGAGCTACACAGCTTGTTGAGCAGCCACCACAGGAACCAAGGAAAAAGTGTCCATGGACCCATGGGCAACGTCCCAAAGGTAGAAGGACGTGAATGTGGTTTTTTGTGACCACACTCCCGCCTTTAGTACCTGTGGAACCGACAGTTCTCCCTGAATACGAGGGATGGACCAATGTCCCTAACCTCATGAGGTCTGCTTGGAATGTACTCCTGTATACTTCCTCAGTTGTAGAGTATGTCTGCTTGATTGTCTCATGAAGCCAGAAAGAAATCATGGTCTTGAAAACTTCTTTCTTGATCGGGCCAGTACTAATGAAGAGTTGTTGACACCAAGGCCTGAGCTGTAGGGTCCTCTTAAGGTAGTATCGCAGCACTACCTGGACACAGTAGCATCTGGTCTGGATCACTACCAACAAAGTCCTCCAGGGAGGGGATCGAGAAGGAGTTGAACCTGGCGTCAGGGACCAACAGATTCTGAGTCTCTGCTAAAAATTCTGGGACAAATTTGAGCGAGACAGATCCCCAGAAATCCCCAAGAAAAGCCATGCAGTTCAAATACTCAGCCAGGGCAAGCAAGAAGACAGTCTTGGGGGTCAGAGCCCTGTCTGACGACTCTCGTAGGGGTTTGTATGGTGCATGAGTCAGGCCCTGTAGAATGAGTCACATCTCACTCAGGGGGCCTGAGTTCCCTGGGAGGACAAGACTTTCAAGCACAGGACTAGGCCCAGGGCAGACCTGTAGCTCTTAACAGCTGAGATGGAGAGAAGCTTCTCTCCGAGAAGGAAGACGAGAAAGTTTGCTACCAGCTGAATAGTACAAGCAGTCCCCGGTTATCGGCAGGGTTCCGTTCCCAACAGCACGACGATAACCGAAAATCGCCGATAATAGCACCGATTCCTGGTTATCGGTGCCGTTAACTGGTGATCAGCACCGCCAATAACCAGCGATCAGCGCCGATAACTGGGAATCGGTGTCGAAAACCCGGTTATCGTCATTGCTAGGCAAGCGCCATAAACCAGATTGCCGATAACCAAAGCTACTGCCCACTCATGCACCTGCACCGTCAACCTGTGGAGGTGAAGGGATGGATACTAGTCCCCCTGCTTGTTGACGTATGCCACTACCGTGGTATTGTCGCTCAACACCACGGAGTGCTCCATCACTCAATCCTGAAACTCTTGCAGAGCCAAGATGGCTGCCCTGATTTCCAAGATACTGATGTGGAGGTGCTTGTCGTTCTGGTCCTCCACACCTAAAACCAGCAACTCTTCCAGGTGTGCGCCTCATCCCTCGCTCAAAGCATCTGAGTACAGAAGCATCTTGGGAGGGGGGTGTGTGTAATGGTACTCCTATTACAAGGTTCCTGTCATCTAGCCACCAGGCTAAGTCCTGTCTCACTTCCGTCAAGAGAGGAATAGGAAGGTACAGGGGAGTCCCTTGCCGGAGACAGAACTCCTTCATTCTCCACTGAAGGGAGCAAATGTCGAAACTTTGACAAGAGAGATTGTACTTTTCCACAAGTTGTGGTACAGTTTTCTGCATTCTTTCTAACTTTCCGTAAAGTGGAAATGCGTATTATGTAGAAGAAAGATATTATGTTTTGTTGCTTCATGTATGTAATTGTAAGTATACGTGTAAGACTGCTTAACTACCGGACATCGGTTGTTGTTCAGTTGTTAGTCGAATGTTTGGTGGTGGCCAAGGACAGCCATGAAGCCAGCCTCGTAACAGCCTCGGCGCAGTGTAGTTGTATCTAACGGGGACTCAAGATAAGGAGATGCAGCCATAGTTGTCGGTGCCTTCAAATCCACTTAAGTATTCCTTTTCATCTTAAAGTTCATTTAGGAAGATTTCCTTTAGGTTATATGCATATCTATATGCAAAGAGAATTTCTTGAGGTGTGCTTTGGATGAGGGTTACGAAGTGGAAATTACGCTCATGCCAATCTCATTCTAATTCAGACTAGGAATATTGAACGTGCCATTTGAACCAACAGCAAGTGTATGTCACTTACGTCTTGGATTAGTACACACAATGCAATGCTGTGTTTTTAAATGCAATTTAGAATATGAGTGAAGTAACCTTGGTGTCGTAGTATGAGACTTCGGCTACGATTAGGTTAGTACGTTTCAAACCGTTTAGGCCATACGATTACACCTAAGACTTGAAACACTACACTTATTCTGACTCATTAGCTTGCAGAAAGACTTTGCCGGTGATAGAGTGCATTTACAATATGACAGTTATAAGGCACTGGCGATTCACTTATGTGAAGCAGCCGATGCTTTCTCTTTCGGTCAGGATTGGTAATTACCAGGTTGTGCTCACACCAACCCAGAAATTAGGTATAGTTAGGTTAGGCGAATGATGGTTGATGCATTGCCACTTCATAAATTGTTTACTTTTTCCTCCTTCTTTGTAAACTGTAAGGTAATGGAGAGGAAACATTAATATAAAACGATAATTTTTTGAAGTTTATGCTAAGTTTTGAGATATTACTCCCTCGCAAGAAAAACTTATGCCCACATTATCTACAATAGTCCTGTTCTTATCAATGCCTTTCTGGCTTCTGCAGTTATTTGAGCAGTCCTTCTGCTTGGGTGGTGCTTGACTGAATATTTTCCGTCGCAGGATTAATTTCCCTGATCTCCTTCTACCCCTCTAAGGGGTATAATCTAATTACAGGTCTCATGAGCTGGCTATGGGCCATTCTTAGAGTAGCCACTCCTGAGACCTTGTCTCACCCCGTAAGTAACTCGATCACTTGGCCCAACTTCCACTTGCTCCTTGGCCCCTGGTCATGAATGAGGACTACTTTCCCTATCCTGGGCCAAGAGCCATGCATCATTCCTACTCGATGGGTCTCTCTTAACGTTGTTAAATACTCCCTCTCCCATCTTTTCCACAAGTTGTCACACAACTTGGACACATACAGGAGTCTTTTCTTGGTGAACTTTCTCCGTCCATAGGTAGGGTCACCAGAGACCTCTTCCCAATTTACTACTCGTCTTGAGAAGGACTTAAGTTTTCTTCCAAGGATCAAATGCTTAGGGGTTAAACTTTCCAACTGGTTCAAATCCCCGGGCGTGCAACTTAACGGTCTATCGTTGATAATTCTTCCAGCTCCACCTGCACATACGAGGTCAGCTCCTGAAAACTGAGTAAGGGTTGGCCTACGATCTTTTTTAGGCATGACTTAAGAAGTCCTATCAGCCTTTCCCATATAGCACCAAACCACGGTGCTCTCACTGGAATGAACTTCCAGTTACACTTTATATCTAACAGATGTTCCTTTACCCTGGAATTCTCCGATATGGTCTTAAGGTATTCTGGTGCCGCTACGAAAGTGGTGGCGTTGTCACTCAACATGGGTGCTGGGAAATCTCTTCCGGTACAGAAGTTTCTAAAACTCACGAGGAACAAGTCACAGGACTAGTTATCAACTAGCTCCACACGTATGCCTCTGGTTACTGGGCACGTAAATAAGATGATATGAGCCTTCTCAGGGATCTGTCCTTTTTCCTTAACCCATAATGCGCCGGTGTAATCCAGGCCTGTAGGATTAAAAGGTTGCTCGCACTGCACCCTGAACTCAGGTAATGGAGGTACTGTATTGGGCCTATATAGCCTCCCCTGCGTTCTCCTACAAATAACACAATGGTGTAATATACTCTTAGTTAGTTGCCTTACCTGTGGGATCCAAAACTCCTGCTTGACACTCGCCACAGTTGCATTTACACCCATATGAGCATTAGCATCACGGTGTTCTTCAATAATTACCCGAGTAACATAGCAACTCTTTGGCAATAGTACAGTATAGGAAACTTAGCAACTTCCAATCAAGGAAGCTCAACACTTCGAAAACTTTAAATAAGTTCTTAAGAAGGTGGGCGAGTTCTGAAGAACCGAACAAAATCCTTGCCGAGGCAAAAGCAGATCTGTAGGAGGAGTCGATCAATCCGGAGAAGTCCCCCGTCCACTAGCCATCCATCAATGTCACTGAGAGATTTCTTAGTGGAAGAAGAAAGCACTAACTTGGGTAGTCTCAAAGAATCCGAAGACTGCGACTTCATAAGAAATGCAGACGAGGGTGACGAAGGCGCTGCAGGAGAGAAGAAGCTCGAGAAGGGAACCAAAGGTACCTAAGAAGAGACGCATAAGCAGAGGGGTGAGCGTCTTGAGCCAGAACTTCTTCCTCGTCCTCTGAGGATACGAGAGACTAGGCCAAGTCTGGAGGTTGGGGGCCCAGAAGAGCCTTCTTGAGTAGGCTCAATTATTATCTAGTTTAGTAGGCATTAGCAAACTAGCAGAGGGTACTGCTTGAAGTGCGGGAGACTTAATAGCGGGAGTAGTTGTTGGACGTTTAACTGGAACACCAACAGCGGACGTGGTCGAAGCGTCAACAGCAGAAGTCAGACAATCGGAGGAAGGCGGGCGTTCGGGTGCTGATGGGCACTTTGTCTCTACTGAACAACCGTGAAGCACAGAGCGATCGGAGAGGGTGAGGCGCTTGGGTGCTCCATGATGCTTGAGAGGAGATTGGCGCCCAGACATGGAAGGGCGAACTAGCGAGGATGGGCGCTTAGGCGTCTTTGGGTGCTCTGAAGAAACCAGGCGCTTGATACGCAATTGAGCTTCAGAAACAGCTGGGCTCTCGGGCGCTAGAAGAGGGTCGGGTGCAGGACGACGTTCCGGAGAAGACATCGTCTTTGAGGATGGGCGTTTCCGAGAAGAGGGACACTTGGAAGCAGCATTCTGACTTTCTCCTACAGGAGGAACCAAAGATATGTGCTCCGGACCGTCCCAAAGGCTGCAAGAAGGACGGGGACTGCGTAAAGGCTCTTTGGGTTTCTTACATGGCACAGGAGGGGAACGCGACACCTTTCCTGCATGTCTTTACAGAGGACGTGACACATCCGCAAAACGCCACTGAAGCCTGGGAGAAGACTCATCAGAGCTTGAAGAAAGGCAGTGCACATCCAAGGCAACACCTTTCCAGTGGCGCTTGGCTGCAACCTGGTGTTCAACAACAGATCCAACCAAGGGGGCGACTACCCGTGAGCAGACCCCACTGACCTCCCTTAGGCTTCCAGTTTGACTCCTCCCAGTTTTAGGGGAATGTGTCGCTGAACTTTGCCTAGGAGAATCAGCGGGAATGGCAACCACCTCCTCCACCAACACTGCACTAGCACTGGGGGCTATCGGGCACTCCACCAACACTACACTGGCACTAGGCGCTACTGGGCACTCCGGATCACTTTTACTGTCCATAAGAACCTTAACCTGGATGCTAACTGAGCAACTGACTGGACAATTAAATGAAACCTCTTATCAATCTTACACGCAAGGCTGGCAAAGGGGTTAGGTTCGGAAGCGAGAGAGCAGGGTAGAGGAGCAGGTTGCACGGACAGAGAATTGGGAACTGGATCAACAGGAATCACAGAGGCGTCAACATCGACGCTAGCATTATCAATATCAAGATTGTTAGGAGATTCCTGACTAGCTAAAGGTTTACTAATTCGTCTAGCAGCCGCTTTACGTTCCTTATCCCTAGCCAGTTTCTTTAAATGGGAATTTAAAGAATTCCACGTGTTAATGTCCCAGTCGGCATATTCATTACATCTTAAGTCAACTGAACAAATCTGTCCTCTGCAGCCTGAGCAAATAGTATGGGAATCATAAGCTTCCTTGGTCAAGCGAGTATTACAGCCTTTGCTGCAATACCTAAAGCGAGTTGAACGTGAGTCTGACATACCGTAAACAAGTCAACTAAGTCAAAATTGATAAATAAGTCTAAATTTGAAAATTAAAAAGTCACAATAATCGAAAAAACAAGTGTAACTCTATCTACGAGTGCCACGAGGCTATCAAAGCAAGAATACTTCACCAAACCGATGAGGACATATCCTAAATCCCGAATTCCAAAAATCAAAGCTGCCGCTAAAGGCTGGTGTGCAGCCATCAGCCGGCAGAAACAAATTGAGATCTTTTGCTAGTTGAGCCTCTCTTACCCCGAAAGTGGGTGGGGTTTAGTCACATAGCCAAACGAAAACAGCGCGATCCGCGAATTTCAAAATTTTTAGCAGCCAAGCGTGAAAGTAATAGCAACGTAATTACTTGGTAAGTTGCTTATAAATAAAAATTATTTTCTAGCCTAAAATTTTTATTTTTGTGGTAAAACAAGCATCTTATAAAATCTCTACTTCTGCACGCAGAAAAACTGCTCATTTTTTCATTGTTTTCTATGATTCAATAAATGTTTGATAAATCTGTTTGCTGATCTTCTTTAGGATTTAATGCAGTAAGTTTGGAACTGAAATAAAATAGGTAGCGTATAGCAGACGAGTAGCCAAACACTCGCACGTATGGAAAATGCAGTACGGCCGTTTCTGCTTGAGCTAGTTTGCCCACGTACACAGCATGCTATTGGCTGATGGATGGGAGGCAACCAACCAGAGCACCGTGTTCTGTATCCTGGGCACCGAGTGGCTAAGTGACTGTAGCAAGTCTCGTTCTCCGTTTCTCTCACTGTCCAAATCACTTCTTTTTGCTATGGTAAATACCCATCGAGTTACACTGGCCTTTGCAATTTTTTAGCAATGTCGAAGGAACTCGGCTCCATAATAGAACACACTGGCACCTCGTTCAGCTTTGATGCCCTGGACTGTTTGTTTAAATGACTTCCTCGTGAAAAGTTATACGATCTCTTTCCTTTTCTTACTTGCATTCTTCACTTATTACTTGTTTGCAAATTCCTCCTGTTTATTGGATTATAATTTTAAATTCTGTCGTTTGCCAACAATAAGTTCATCTGCTGAGGCATCATTAATCTTCTCGCACTCAAGATCCAAGAGTAAACATGTCGACAATCATACATGCGTGAGGGATTGTTTTCACATCTGCCAGATGCTGATTACTCTCTCTCTCTCTAACATACATGCACACAGACACACACACACACACACACTATCGATTCCTTTGATTATCCTTGAAAAATGTGAATAAAATTGATTGTGTGCCATTTTCATCAAACAGTTCGTAACTTTTTTTAAAATTACGTAGGTTTAAGATTACCTGTATAGAAAGTGTTTAAGCGCATAAGAAATGTTTATAAGAGCGACGGAAAAGTTAATAACAGTGTGGGAAAGGTTTACAAGAGTAGGGGGAGGGTTTACAATGCCTTAAAATATATACGCATACAGTAAATACTAAAATAAATATAAGGTCACTTACTATTTACGACAGTAAATACTAAAATAAATATAAGGTTCCTGTATACCAGTCTAAATCCTCCCTCACTTCTCCCGAGAGAGGAATGAGGAAGGATTGAGGGTGTTGAGACTGGGACCAGAGCTCCTTCAGTCTCCACTGAAGGAAATTCTAAAACCTAAGAACCAGCTGATGCCATTGCCGAGTCCGCTGCTCCTGTCAGGGCAGACCAGCTTGCCGCCTTCCTGAACCAGTGTCTATCAGCATGCCCACTCTTGCGCTTTGTGTATCACATGCCCAGGTACTTTATGGGGGTTGAGATCGGACTTCTCGAGATTTACCGTGATCGCGAGATCACGGCAAAACTATAGGAGTCGATCCCTGCCCTGAAGCGACTGTGAGCGGGAACTCGCCAGTGCTAGCCAATCACCGAGGTGCCTCAACAGAAGTATCCCGCGCGAATGGGCCCAAGCTGAAACCAGGGTGAACACTTGCGTGAACACCTGGAGAGCGGTCGAGAGCCCAAAATCACAATTTTTGAAAGTAAATTGGATTTTTCCTAACTATACAAACCTAAGGTCCTTTCTATTAGGAATTACTTTCAGGCGTAGTGCTGGAAACAGCCGTTAAACTCTTGAGCAAGGTGGTTAGGCAGTAACTACCGCCAGGTGGGCGGGGATACCCGCCTGCCTGGATGTAAACATTCCAGTTTGCCTTTCGGTCCAGGTTCAGATTGAGGGGTGGCATGAGGTGGGCATAGTATGCAATGTAAAGGACCTTAGGTTTGTATAGTTGGGAAAAATACAATTTACTTTCAAAATTTGTGATTTGTTCTGACATGATATACAAACCGTCTGTCCTTTACATTAGGAAAACTCACTTGTTGGAGGGAGGAATCTGAGTGAGTCGCCTGAAATGACTGGCGTTCTGCACACCTGGGCTACTCCTCCTGGTCGAAAGAGCGAGGAGGAGCACCGTGCCTCTGACATATTGATCGGAGTGTAGGAGCTGCGAGATCAAATATCAGATACTGGACCCTTTCGCATGAGTGAGGAAACGTGACTCCTACGAAATAGGCTGGAAGGATCTAGAGTCGGAGCCGAGATAGGGTTACCTTATTGCCAGTCTCTCCTTCCTCCCCTTGCCAGAGGAAGGAGAGGAATTGCTTCTATGATTCCATAAGAAAAATAGAACGGGTGCTCGGTGTGTAGTCTTACCGCATCAGTGCCAGTTCCAGCAGCTACTGGTTCGAGCCCTATTCTCATCCCTAAGGAGGAGAAGTTGGAGGACAGAGAAGGAGGGGGAAGAGAGGCCAGTCACTCTCGGAATCCTTCTCACTTCCAGCACCAACACCTTAGGCGAGATGCTACTCGTCCTCTTGAAGGAGCCGGGTAGGACAACACAACTTGTTGAGCAGCCACCACAGAGCCAAGGAAAAAGGATTCCAAGGGCCTGTGGGCAAGACCGAAGGGACAAGACAAGAGTGTGGTCTAAGAGACCACGTCTTGCTTCCAGACCGACAGAAACTTCTGAAGTGCGAGGGATGGACCAAGCCATCGACTTCGTGAGCTCTCGGGTGGAAGGTACCGGCACTCGTCGTCAGCTGCCGAGTACCTCCTTTGATCGCTTCACTAAGTCAGGAGGAAGATGTGTCCTTAGACACTTCTTCCTTGGGAGAGAGACAGTACTAGCGAAAACGTTGACGACATCCAGGTTAGGAATGTCGAGCCCTTCGGAAAGTACCACAGCTCCCTTAGAGGACAAAGTAACGAATGATCTGGATCATCGACACAAAGTCCAAGGAGGAGGGGAACAAGAAGGACTCGAACCCGACAGTAGATGCCAATGGATTCAGAGTCCACCTACGACATCCGAGAAGGAGTCGAGGTATGATCCCCATCCCTGTTCTTCCATCTTCTACGCCAAGGCCAGGGTAAGATGAGAGATGGTCCTAAGAGGGCATATCTCTATCCAACGACTCTAGTAAGGCGCGTGCAAGGCACGGACAGGAACCTTAAACGAGAGTCACATGCCACCCAGGGAACAGTTCCCTGGGACAGCACGACAGAAGCAGCTTCTCATCCGTAGCTAACTCTCGAATGAGGAGACGAAGGCTACTTCAGATAGAAGACTAGGTCGCAAGGGCCTATGTTCTTCACAAATGAAATGGAGAGAAGCAGCCCTCGGCGGAGAAGGCAAGGAAGTCCAGACTTGACGAGCGACTCTGACCCGAGAAGACGTTCCGACAACGACACCACTAGCGAAGACGGATCCAGTCCCTGGGACAGTGTTGCACAGGACTTCAAGGGATATCCAGCTATATCCATTGCCACTCGGCAAGAAAGCCTGAGCTTGCAAGGAAAGCTGGAAAGTCTCCCAGTCCTGAACACACAGGGATGTACTGCCTCAAGAACCGCTTCTTGGCTGCTACAGGAGGTTGGGTCAAGCAGAATTCTTCGATGCCTCGGCAATCAGGTCGGATGAAGACGAAGTCTTCAAGTATTTGTCTGTAACTCGGGGTGAGCAATGTTTGTGAACCCCTGGAAAACGGACAAATACGGAGGGAAAAAAACGTTGATATCGAGTTTTCACCAAAAGACAGCATGCCTCAACGGAGCAGCCCCTGGTCTGGTATGAAGGAGCGAGAAAAAACTACCGACTTGTGTGCAGGGAGGCAACAGAAGGACAGTAGGGATTTCTCAGTCGAGCAGTCTTTGCATGAATCTTCGTGAAGAAAGAGTGAGCAGCATGTTCCGTCCCGATCACTCAAACCCGAGGCCAGGTTTGCCTACCAATACATCCCCACCAAGAATGCATCTGGTTAACTGAGCTGCCGAGTGTGCAATAGAACAACACTCGAGTACCTGCAAATGTCGTGATGAAACAGGAGGAACAAACGATTGCCTCTTGTTTGACGACAAATGTCACTACTGTGGTTTTGTTGTTCAACGAAACCAATGAGTGCCGCAAAACTCATCCTGACTTCTCCGGTGGCCAAAAGGCTGCCCTGAGCCCAGGACGGTGATGAGATGGTACTAATCATCTTGGTCACACAACTTCAAGACAAGGTCTTACCAGTGTGCGCCTATTCATCAATCTGTGAATCCGTAAGTAGACACAAGATGTGAGGGGAATATGCGAGCATATTCGAAGGTTCCTTCAATCAAGCATTAGCCTAACTCTTTCCTCATACATCGAAGAGGAAAGAAGGATGGAGGAAAGTAAGCAGACTTCCATTCTACACCAAGGGGAAGCTTCTGCAAGATGACAAGGTACCAAGCCAATTAGCTCTAGCTGGGCTGGCATTTCCCGAATCGGGAGCACGGGAGAGGAGGCGGGATGGAAGTTCGATGGAAAGAATTGCCGAGACCTAAGGGAAATAGATACTTCTCCTGAAGGAATCCATTCACAGTCTCGGCAGTGTCGCTGCCAGTTCCAGAGACTCGATAAGTATCATTTCGTCCAGGCATTAGCAGATGCAATCTTCTTCTGAAGCCTAGGACTTCTTAGCCAAGGAGTTGAGGGGGGCTGGCTTGAACTCAAGGTCCAGTTGAGATGACTAAGACCCAAAGTTCTTGGCCATTGTCCAAAGGACAAGTCAGTGCCCTGGTACGAACCTTGATTACTGAGGTATCTGGCAAATCTCTGAAAGAGAAAGGCAGAACCAAGTAAAGGTTTGTTCCTAAGAGTCGAGCCAACTCAGGACTTACGAAACCAGAGATCCGAATTGGGACAAAGTCCTTCTTCTTAGCACCAGAATTGCCCAAAAAACTGCAGTCGGCAAGACCCTCCGAGGCAAGAAGAATTCATATTCTGTCGAGGCAGGGGTGGAAGTTTGGTGTCTTGACCTGAATTAACTCCTTCAAGGAAAAGAATTCATCAGGTCGAGAATGCTCTCAGGAGCCAGGATCGCGGTGGTCCCCGACACTCTCCGTCCCTCGGGAACTGCAAGGGTTGCGAGTGATGAAGGTTATTCATTGGGGGAGCCGCGGTCCTGTCCCGAGGATCTTCATCGGCGCGAAGTTCTCCGAAAACACGGGGGCGATTGCAACTTGAAGAGGAAGACCCCTGCTGTTTCTGAAGCGTGAAACTCCTGTACCTCTCCCCTTGGAGGGAGACCTTGACAGATCCCATGAAACCCTCCTCGGCTACCTGGTTATACTACGAGAGAATCGGGGGACCGACACCCAAAGCACACCAGGCAGCCGAACACCGAAGATAATTTCGTCAGAGCTCTCTCTGTCCGTCTCGCGCCTCTCAGAACAACCGAGAGGAGAAGAGAACAAGTGAGGAAAAAGAGTATCCCTACCCGTCCTGCCAGTAAGATAAGCAGGAGAGGTGGATCGTGAGCGATAATCAACCGAAGGAGATTACTGCCACACGGGGGAAGAAGAGCACTTGTGCCGTGGCAAAGCGCTTTCCTGGGAAGAGCAAAAAGTTCACTTGAACATAGCCGAGAACCCGAATCGGAAAAAACTGAGTAGGGCCGAGCTGATCACGCGAACGCGATCCAGCTGGTTGGTATGCGGTGGACTGGGAGGCAGGCAGGGCGAGCCAAACCGAGTCAGTCTGGCAAGCCGAGTCGAGCCGAACCAGTCTCGTAAGCATGACCGGGCTCAGCCGAGCCGATCGCGGGAACATTATTGTAACTGGGCAGGCCGGACTCGTCTGCTGTGAACAATTGGTAGTTTCCCGAACTCTAAACTCCTTCGAGGCTGAGGCCCCTCGAGAAGAAGGTTCAAAGGGGAATTCTGTGTCTGCTATCTTGCATGCTCGAACCCTAAAGTTCAAGACACAAGAATGAAGCCTGGCCAAGCAACTGAAGCAGCTGGCGAGTAGTATCGAGACACCTGGTGTCTCGGCAACCAGACACCCGGGCGTCTTGGCACCCAGACACCTGGGTGTCCCGGCAACCAGACACCTGGGTGTCTCGGCACTTTCTCTTGTCCTGTGCCTCTCGTCAGGAAAGCGCTCGTGGTTCATAGAATTCGAGCTACCAACGAGACTCCCAAAAATCAGGAGCGGCTGCTATGTTTCCTAGGAGATCGAAAGAGCCAAGCACAGAACCAGTCTTAGACGCAGACTTCCAAAACTGGCAAAGAGGACGTGGCCTCGAGAGGCTGCGCTCTCGCGGCCCCCGAAATGCAAGATCCCACATGAGACTGCGAATCGGTTCCTGCCCGAGGGCGAGAAGAGCCAACGAGAGAAGCTTGTCTCCCGGAAGAGAGTCAGTCCCTTAGAAGTCCCGCAGGACTCCCGAAGGGAATCTCTTCCCTACTTCTTCTGATGTTCGAACCGACAGGATCGAGACACCAGGCTGCGAACCCAACCAGACCGAGCACTGGCAAGCACTCTGGGAGCGCTTGCAGTGCTGGCAGGAAGAGCCGAGACACCTGGGTGCCTCAGCCCTTTCTCTCGCACTGCTCCCGAACTGGGCCGAGGAAAATATCTCCAGAGCAGATCGGGATGCTCGATATTCCACAGAATCTCAAGCACTCGGAGTGGCTCGCGAACGAGCACCCGAAGCAGCCCCTGTCTTAGAGGTGGAACCTCTAGGACTGGGAACATGATCGCAAACTGAGGTCTGCGCGCCCGCGGCTTCCGAAACACAAAACTCACGGCTATGCCAATCAGTTTCCTAACCTGAAGGTTGGGAAGAGCCAACGAGAGACCCACTGCCTCCTCGGAAGGAGGCAGTCCCTAGACGTCCAAGGGCATCAAGGGGAAGAAGCAGCCTTCCTCTCCTTCGGCCGACAGAGGTCTGTCCGATTCTTGGGACCCCCTTCGACCTCGGGAGAGGAAGGGAAGACGCAGCAGAAGAAGAAATCGAAGATAAGATGAAGAAGATGGTGGCTACTTCCACAGGGCGGCTTCCTTCACCTCCACTCCGACATCTTCTACAGGATGGTGGACACAAAACATCGTAACCCCGGGGCAGCTGGCAGGAACACAACGGAAGCGGCCCTGGGCACAACCACTAGGAGAAGTAGTGGGCACGATCAGGACAGCCGATGCAGGAGCTACGTTAGCGGTTCGGAAGGGCAGGAGCTACTGCAACGGACAGAAATGTCACTTGAAAGTCACCAGCAGCGACAGGAACGATCAGGGCGGCTGCGGCAGGAGACCAGGAAGAGCAGCCCAGAGACTGCCGTCGAGTTGACAAGAGCATAACACAGGGAACAGCAGGAGCAGATGGACCACAGATATGCTGGAAGCATTGCAACAGCATACATGAAGACCAGCAATGACAGCGATCAATCCACATCGGTGGGAACAGAGTCAGAATGATCCCGATGCGGAAATATGTCATCTAACCAGGTATTGCGGTCGATCCCGAAGCAACACTGAATGAATGTCGGGACTGCTTCATGCGAGATATCCTTTGATATATCCAGCTAACTACTGCTGTGTCTGCGATGCTCTGTCAACCTGAAAGAAAAGCAAAGATGATTAGTAGAGGGAGACTCCTCTCGCTACAAGGGGAACTGCCCTACGCAGCGGGAGGAGGTACTCTACAAGAGGTCGCCCGATCGCTCCCCGCCCCTGGTCTTCGCCCGACGAGCGAGTGAAGAGGGCCAAGGAGAGAGATCTACTAAAGGGGAAAAGAAAGAACCTACGGGAAGAGAAAAAAGGATGGAGGGGAGGCCACCAAGGGCGCCGTGGAAGCGGAACTTATCGACGACGCCCGCAACCTCCCACCCGGCCCGTAATTCTCCAAGTGCAGGCGGTGAGCAACACTCAGCATAAGTAGGAAGGAATTAGTGATGCCCCTTATACACGGAGGGCGGAAGCCCAAGAAGGGAACGAACTCTTACGTCCCGGTGAATGCAGGGGAGTGAAGATATTACGTCCCAAACTATATCTCCGAATGTACAGGGGCGTAGTATTTACATAAAGGGCTGCTGGAAGAGAAGCATTATCACTCGGTTATTCTTCTCCAAGAAAGCCCTTGGCCGTCAAAACCCAAGACACAGCGCTGGGAACGACGGCTTATGCAAGGTTATTACAAATCGTGGGTTTTTAATAAACATCAAACACATGTCTATATCAATAAAAATATAGAAAGATCCCACAGGGATAATAAGAGCTTAAAGACAGTCAGGCAGATTGAACGAAAACACGTCAGCAAAGCATGACGGCCGGGCAGGCGGGTATCCGCGCCTACCTGGCGGTAGTTACTGCCTAACCACCTTGCTCAAGAGTTTAGCAGCCGTTTCCAGCCTACGCCTGAAAGTAATTCCAAATGTAAAGGACCGGGACGGTTTGTATATCGTGTCGAACAAATCAAGTCTGACACCGGTCATGCGATCATCTTCCTCATGCAAGCAAGCGCCATCATTACAGTCAATACTTACAGGCCATAGCCAACCCTACACCTCTGAGCCTAACCTAGCCTTAGGGCTTTACATCGAGGAAAGAACCAACCCCAAGCAATGCTACAGTTAGGAAGGGGTAGAACTAAGTTATAGGTAAACACGGCTTTATTTAGCCTTTTATGGCAGTTTCTTGTAGTATTTTGGATGCTTATTAACAATTTAACGTTAATTTTTAGTGGTCGCTGTAATTAACTTACAGTTTACCTTTGAACTCTACCCTACGGTAATGGGGACCCGATGGGAACCGGGGTTTCCATACAAAAGACTTCACGAGACAGAGCACCAGTTTTCGTCTGTTTCAAATGGTTCATATCCCGTCTGGCAAGTGCAACAACTTGTTAACGACACAACTCTCCCCCAGTACTAAACACGCGAAGGGACATTCCATTTGGCCGACAACAAACAAACGCACCGCCAGCGCCAGAAGCCCTAAAAGTGTAGAAAAACCAGTTTCCAAGGTGCTGCACTTGCCGGACGGGACATGAACTGCTCAAACGGACATACTGGTGCTCTGTCTGCGTGAAGATCGCAGGAAACCCCGGATTCCCGTCGGGTCCCCATTACCGTAGGGTAGAGTTCAAAGGTGAATTGTGTCGTTGCTCCTGTCTTGTGAAGGTCGCGTATTATATTACTTTGGACATTAATGGCTTCCAACATAAAATATAGGTTTTTTCTGTTGTTTTATGATGTGATTTGAATGATTTTGAGGTTTATTTCATCGCCAAAATGAATACTTATCCTTCCTCGGGAAATGATATCCTTCCCGGCAAATGATATCCTTCCCAGCAAATGATACCCTTCCCGGCAAATGATACAGAGAGGGTTGGGGAGCAAATGATATCCTCCCGGAAATGATATCCTTCCCGCCAAATGATATCCTTCCCAGCAAATGATATCCTTCCCCGCAATGATATACTTCCCGCAAATGATATCCTTCCCCGGGCAAATGATACCTTCCCGCAATGATATCCTTCCTGGCAAATGACATCCTTCCCGGAAATGACATCCTTCCCGATGAATGATATCCTTCCCCGCAAATGATATCCTTCCCGCAAATGATATCCTTCCCGCAAATGATATCCTCTCTCGCAAATGATATCCTTCCCCGCAAATGATATCCTTCCCCTCACAATGAATTCTTCACCTGCAAATGATATATATCATTTGCGGGGAAGGATGAGTATTCATTTGCGATGGAAATAAACCTCAAAATCACATCATAATAAACATGTTATGCTGGAAGCCATTAATGTCCATAAGTAAAACCGTAAATGACAGCTCAAACCAACAGAGGCGTATGCTAAAAGGCGAACCAAGGTGCCTGACTTAATTCGACCGTATTTAACATAGTTCTCAACTCACGAAATTAACATCAATCATTTATTTAACCTCCTGTGTTATCTGAGTCACGTAAATAACTTAAACAACGGCATTAACGCTTTAAATAACAGTTAATTAACTTTAAACAACGAAATTAACGCTTTAAATAACAGTTAATTGACATCGCCGACCGTAGCCACAGGAGCCTCGAGGCCGGGAATGCCTCTCTTAATTCATCCACATTTAACGCAAAACCTCAAATTTAACCCGATTTTCAACCCGGAAATTGAACATCGATCATTTGCTTTTGTTAACAACGGCTGGCTTTCAATTCGATCATTCGGTCGACCTTTCCTTTCTCAATCGACCGATTTCTCCGGCTGATTTTCTGTCGACACAAGACGTCCACCAGTTTGTTTACATCAAGTGTCACTCGACCGCTTTCCACCCGAGGTGATTAGGTCCTTATTTGAGGCATTTTCGGGTTAATAATCGCGTTTTTTTACTTTTATGTTAAAAAAATGTAATGGAAATTATATTATTTCTATAATAAATCGAGTGATTTTACTCATAAACGTAATTAATGAAGTGTTTTTGGCAGCCGAGTTATTTTCTACCGTGGCTAATGCGTTCCGGTGTCGGTAAAGGTGTATCGCAAATATCGTAATTATTTTACTTATTCATGGGTTAATAGCAACGTATTTTAACATGTTAGATTGATAGAGTGTAATAAATACAATTAATTCATATAATTTTAATTTTAAATCCAGTTATTTCACTGATAAATATAATTACGAAGGCATTGTTGGGGTAACCTATAGGTCTCTTATTTGAGGTAATTATGGGGTAAAAAAAACCACGCATTTTAACATGTTACATTAATAAAATTGTAACGAGTGTATTTTTTATTTATTATTTTAATAGTAAACCGAGTTGGTTTATTTATAAATGTAATTAATAAAGTATTCTTGGTGGATTACCTGCTCGACACCCGTACCGGTTCGATCTGCTAACGGTAAATTGATCAAGCCGGCGATTTTGTTGGACAGTTTAGCTAAAATAACGCAAATTTGTTATCATTCATTCAAAACAAAAACAAATCTCATCAAAATTTTATATATCTAATCCCTTGCTTTACTAATTTCAATCTCGCTGTAAGCGCAATTTGGTATTGTTTCTTACTAAACGTCTAATATAGCCCTTACTGATCATTTTCATTACCAAAATATAAATGAAAGACGATCTTTCACTCTTCATCATATATATGACGACCTTACAGTTTTTCCTTTTTGGAATAATGGAGAGAGAGAGAGAGAGGAGAGAGAGAGAGAGAGAGAGAGAGAGAGAGAGAGAGAGAGAGAGAGAGAGAGAGAGATTCAGGCTTCCCACATTGTTGCTGACTGATGGGTGGCTCTCTCTCTCTCTGTTCCTTTTACTGTAGCAAGTAACCCGTGATAGATAGCTACAGCACAGGTAATAATTTCTCCCATAAGGAATAATGTTAATGTGAAGAAGAAGAAGAAGAAGAAGAACAAGAAGAAGAAGAAGGGAATGAAAGAAAGGAGAAAAAGAAAAAAAAGTTTTTCTCTAATCTGACTCACTGCTCCCTGTAGGGGGGTAGCGCTGTCAGTGCACCTCGTGCGGTGTTCTGCAGGTATTACTCAAGAGTCCTTGTGTAAAGTCCCCTTTCACCACGTTCTCTGTAGTGAACATCCGTAGACAAGAACTGCTAGTTTATTTAGAAAGCGGCCCGCTTACCTGCTCTTCTGTCGCACCCTCAACAGTGGTGACCCCGGAGTGACCTGAGGTCAAAACTATTCTCTACACAAGACAGGACTGGTACATGAAGATAACGTGATGATTATCAATTTAGCAGATCAGACACAAATACTCTGGCACATACACGTGTATACGGGCAAAAATGAATAGATAATAAATGTACAATTACATAATGATGATAAGGCCGAGTACCACGACCAAGGTCAGCTGTGAAGGCACCGTAGAAAACGGGAGGTTCTTCAGAAAACCCGTTGAGCGGGACTTCACAATCATGCTTTATGTACAAGTGACGAAGTATTTATGTTATGCGTCAGGCATATTTAATCACTACGTTTTCCGCGTGAACCTGTCCTGTCATTGCCTGCTGATCATTTCGCACCATCTCTCACACTCGCAGCGTTCCTTCAGCCCCCCCTAGCTGCTGCTACTCTTTTCATTCCCTTGACTGTACCTCCGTTCATATTCTCTCTTTCCACCTGACTTTCCACCCTCACCTAACAATTGTTCTGTATTGCTTCGAACTGCTCTGAGGCTTTCTGCCTGTTACACCTGTCAAGTCTCCCTACTGTCAATTTCCATTTCGGCACTGAATGACTTCTTAGGTCCGAACATTTGACCTTTGGCCTGAATACTATATTCTATTCTATTTACTCATTGCTGAAACACTTGTGTTGGTTATTTAAATATACTTTCTTACCATCTTTCCCCTTTATACAGCTCTGAAGGAGTGTAGGATTGAGGCCAAAAGCCACTACTGGGACCTGTGAGGTCATTCAGTGCTGAAATGAAAAATGAAAACAGAAAGATCTGAAAGTTGTCACAGGAGGTGCCTTCACATGCTACCTGGGGTCGGCCGAACACATATTATTATCATTGTTGTGAATTGTATATTTTATTGTCTGTTCAAGTGGCCATGCATTATGTATATGTGACAGAGTATTTTTGTAGAGACATAGTTTGACCTCAGGTCACCTGTAAATCTTTGTACCTGGCAGTCTCTGTGTTATACGGATGTCCGTGACGCCGCTTTATAAGCGGTCGCTTCAAATAAACTAGCAGTACTTGTCTTCCTGCTCGTTATTTCACACCTCTCTCACAAGTGCAACACGTGAGGTGCGCTGAAAAAAAACTACCCTTGTGGGGTTGGGTAGGACTGAAATGGACGAAAAGAGGGTAAGATCCATTTTGATCGTGTGTCAATGACTTGGAAGAGTTGTTCCTTTGTTTGAGAAGCCTGTTTGCAGTTGAAGTAGTTTGGAATGCTTTGTTTCTCTCCATATCAGGATTTATTCCGCTGGGAATTGGGACATCTTGTGCTCTAAATCGTTGAGATGTGCATGCAACCTTCGGAATGTGTGTTCATTAGGTTCATACCATCTTCTCCTCTTTCCAGGCAAGAGTTTGCAATTGACCCGGATTTAGTAAAGCCTTCCGTAGGTGGGAAAGTATTTCAAGTAATATCATAAGGTAGTGCTATGTATGTCCATATTCTTTATTATTATTCAGATGAAGAACCCTATTCATATAGAACAAGCCCACCTAAGGGGCCACTGACTTGAAATTCCAGAAGCTTCCAGAGAAAATTAAGGCGTTCATTCGAAAGAGGTAGCAGAAGGTAATGGGGAATATAGAAATTAACAAACTATTAAGTAAAAAAAATTGGAATTTTCAGATGCAATAATTGCACAATGGCTGTTCTGTCCTGCAAGATCTTGAATCATTCTCTGTGATGTGCTATGAAAATCAGCTTCTCTTTCTCTGTGACTGAATTTGCAACCCATTTTGAAGGTCAGAGAAACTGAAATTGAAGCTTGGTAATCGTATTTTGTTTCCATAAGAGATAGCTTTTTTTGTTTTTTTTTTTTTGTTAGAACCTTTATCACGACCCCAATTTTTTGTTTAGCAATTTTGATTCTTAATACTCTTAAAGGGTCCTCACTGCTCATGCTGGCTTTGCTTTTTAGCTTTGAAAATCCTGATGCTTTCGTTTTTGATCCCAGAATTTTGATTGTAAGCTTTTGGTAAGTTTTTTTTTTTTTTGTAGAGGCTCCATATCTAGTCCAGAGGAATTCAGTCTAAAGAAACTGGGGTTTTAATATTTCATGGTCCATTGAAAAGTCGTGACTCTTTTTGGCCACGTATTTTGGGGAAAGGGGACCACTGTAGTTGGAGAACATATTTGGCGGTAATGTGCGTACTAAATGAGCGACAGAACATATTTTCATAATTTATTTTCTTCTATATTGCCCACAGTTTTGAGAACAGGAACGTAATTTATTTTTTCCCGAAGTTTTGCACCATCGGATTCGGAGATAATCATCGCAGACAAAACAAATGACATTTTCCATCCATACATCTAAGAACAATTAAGAAATAAAACTTGACACTGAACTGTTAATGAATGACTACATTATTGTTAGGCTCCTTTTAGACGAGAAAGTTCAATGAAGGAAAAACACCGAGAGAGACCAAACTTCAGACGGCCTGAATCCTGTCAAAAACGTTTTGCAATTGCATATTTGCATTTTCAGAAGTGCACGAAGGATAAATTATAATTTAAATTCATCATCAAACCTGTACAGTAAAACAAGTAGGAATACCGATTCCTACTGATCTGAAAGGAGGAGAAGATGGTATGAACCTAACGAGCGCTCATTCCAAAGGTTGCGTGAGCATCTCAGCGATCTAGAGCACACGACGTCCCAATTCCTACTGGAATAAATCCTGGTATGGAAAGAAACAAAATATTCCAAACTACTTCAACTGCAAACAGGGATCTTAAACAAACAAACACACTAACATGGGTCTTACCCGAATGGATCAATTTCAAAACTACCTAACAGAAAACGATGGTTAGAAAGTATTTTAATAACCAAAATACATCTATCTCGTCAGTCGGAATGTGATGTCAGCAACCATTTCTGATAAGGGAAGGCTGCCACAAAGAATCCTTTTCGTATCAGTTGCTTTGCTCATTCTATACAAGCCTTGCCTCTCAACCATACTTGCAGCCATATGAACAACTATTAAAAATGATGGGTCGAGAAGCTCTTCATGATACAAGATTCAAAAGCCTTGCATTCCTATGGGGGATCCTGGTTTAGGCCCGCTGAAGTCCGCTGAACGTTTTTGCAATCGCACAAGGGTCATTTACCCCCGCAGAATAGAACAGAACAGAATAGAATGTATGGATTTAGGCCAAAGGCCAAGCTGGAACCTACGAGGTCATTCAGCTGAAAGGGAAATTGATAGTAATAAGGTTTTAAAAAGTGTAACAGGAGGAAAACTCAAAGCAAGTTCCACCATGAAACAATTGTTAGGAGAGGGTGGACAGTACAATGGAAGAGAATATGAATGGAGGTACAGTAAAAAAATGCAAGGGTTGCAGCTAAGGGCCATGCGAGGGACGCTGCAAAGAACCTTATGTAACGCCTGCAGTGCACCGGTGAGGCGCACCAATGGCAGCAACAGACGGGTTTACTCTGTAGATGTAGTGGCTGAACCATCCCATGAGGTAAGCTCCGGCGAGGCTAGGGCCTGCTGTTGTCAACATGTCGCCAACAATCTAGTCGGGCGTTATGGCCAACAAACCAACTAAGGGTCAAGAGATCTTGTTGACAGATCGACAAACACTTCAGTTCTCCACTTTCAAAAACCATCATTCTGCAATGTAATGGTCTCGTCTTTCAGAGACCATCAGGTTCAAAAATAAAACAAGCAATTGGGCTGGAATGACTTGCTGCTCCCTGACCTGACTCTCTGAACCTGACTGACAACAGTCGAAGACAAGGCTTTACAGACGCCAACTCCCAACAAAGAAAAAGCACAAATAGGGAAGGAGGCAACAATCTACCAACGGAACAATCGGCAAACGATTGTTCTCACATGCAACAAGAAACTGCCCCATATTGTCACTGTTGCGCTAATCCTTCCAATGTGCCCACTGGTCCCCAAGGCAGCTGGCAACGTTTGAAAATGTGATGGTTATTTCAGCGTAATTTCCATTTGTCAAGTCAGAGACCTAAGTTAAGAGACCTAAGTTGTTAGGATACCCAAGTTGTTAACTTACCCAAGTTAAGAGGCCTGTTGTTAGGGAGACTTGAGTTAGGAGACCTAAGTTAAGAGACCTAACTGTTAGGAGACCTAAACTGTTAGAGACCTTAGTTAAGAGACCTAAGTTAGGAGACCTTCACCACCTTAGTTAAGAGACCTAAGTTAGGAGACTTGCCAGAGACCTAAGTTGTTACATCTCTGCACCGATGAGCTGGACTGGCAAACACTCTTTTTGGGTCGAACGCACTTTCAGAACTGAATGGGTGTGGGAATCTCTCGCTGGCGACTCCCAAAATCTAGATGAAGGAGAGAGCTATAACCCTCTCTACAGGTTGCTTACGAGACGGGGTGAATCTGTTTCCAAGGAAGCGCCCAGCCTTTTCAACGGCCTAGAAACTTTCGAAAAACGCCCACCGCGCTTCTTGGATGCGGGAGAATCTGAATCACTTGATGATAGGGCATGTTTCACGTCCATTCAGACACCTTTCCAATGGCGTTCCTCCACAGCCTGGGATTGGTGGGCAACAGGCTCGGATGAGGCGACAACTGCTTGTGGGCAAACCCGCCCCGACCTCCTTTGGACTGCCAGCCTGCTTCCTCCCAGGTGAGCAAGGGAGTTTAGCAGAGACCTTGGTCTGGGAGCATCGCATCGATTGGGACAACAGCCACCCCTCCACTGACACTGCACTAAATTTGTTCATTAGGACCCCTCACAGAATTCCCAATCTGGGAAACAGTATTCACAAATAAATTAAATTTTTGATCTACCCATGCTTCTATGCTGGCAATGGCATTGGGTTCGGCAGAATGAGAGCTAGGTAATGGAGAGACAGGAGAAGCTGGAAGACTGGAACTGCGAGAAAAAGCTGTCACAGGTGTTGAGGGGATAGTCAGAACAGCAATATCAACTCCTGGGAATGACCTGTACTAGCGGAAGCCTTAGCTTCAGCCCTAGCTGTAGCTTTCCAGTCTGATCACGCTGTAACTTACCTAAGTGTGTCTGTAAAGTCTTCCATTTCCCAAATCCCAGTCCTTACATTCCTCAAAATTAAGTTCAGGAGAGCAAATTTGCTCCCTGCAAGAACTACATAATGTTATGCTAGTCATATTTTGCAGAAGTGAGTCTAGTTTTGCAGCCTTGCTGCAAGGTACCTAATGCTGGACAAACTAGAGTCAGACATAATAAGTCAAAAGTCCAATCAGGAAAGTCACAATTGAAAACATATTCCAGAATTCTAGCTAAGCTAAATAGCTGCACTACCATAAGCAAAGAGTACTTCTGTGACCAAAAGGCGATCTCAGACCATCCCGCAAAAAAATGAATCAAGAGCTGCTAATGACTAGTGTTAGATCACTAGCCAGCAAAACTGCTTGAGCTCTTTAGCTGCAAGGTACCTATTCTTCCCCGAAGTGGGGGCGGCAATAGCACCTACACCCAAAACAGAAAAGAGTGCTACTGCAAATTTTGAATTTTGAACTGCTAAAAAAGTAGAAACTATAGCTATGTAATTATTTGGTAAGTTACTTATATAAAATAAGTGTACAAAAATACAATTGGTTTGATACAAAACACAGGAGCATGTTAGCTCATCACATGCTGTGCGGTCATTCAAATGCTATTTGGTAGTACACGAGAAACATATGCAATAGAGGCAGTCCTCAAGTTAGATGACAGTAAGATCCGTTCCTGAGGCAGTGACTGTCTTAATTCGGATCTTATTAATAATAAAAGTAATAATAATACTGTATTCTTTATTTCAACTCACACAATCTAGATACACGAGATAAAATTATAAAAAATGACAATATACGCAATCTTGATAAACCAGATGAAATTATAAAAATGATAATTGGCAATAAAAAAAGTACTTAACATTAAAAAAATATAAAAATGAAAAGTGAAGAATTCTTAGCATCGTAAGATCAGATCGACGTTTGTTGAGACCGTCAGAAACTGGGGACTCCCATACTGTACATGGTAACACTGACAACCGGTCAAGTTGACAATACAAGACATCCCATGCTAAGGAGTTACATAAGATCACTAGTTCTTACATATCAGACACACACGCTTACTTCCTGCACTGATCAGGCACGTAAGATACATTGCATCGCTAGGGCTTACATACAAGACATGCATAACAGTCAGTGGTTTCTTTAGTTAATGGACCAAGTGAGGACTTACGAAATAAATGCCCAAGAAAGGACCTTGTGTTGTAATGGTGTTGATGGCAGTTTATATTTTGCCTGTATTTAGTGAAGGCTGGCATTGTGATCCTTTTTTTTTTTTTTGAAGAGAGACTTCCTACTATGTTGAACTATCCTACAAGACTCCTATTGCTTCTGGAAATCATATAGATTTTTAATTACTTTATATTTCATTGTTTGGCATTTACCAGAGATTCATTCTTGACTTACAGTTGTTAACTTGTTTTAACCAGTTTGTGATACGTCTTAGATAAGCTGTAGTGTGGATGTACCCTAAGATTATTTTTATAGGCAAATGTTTCTCACATTCCTAACGATAAGTAACCCCCATTAATCCACATTTGCAAGGACTGAGCACCCCAATATATACAGTATATAAAATATATATACAAATAAAAATGAATAAAAGCCTCCTGTACAGTTGGCAACACTGCATGGCTGAAAAATGCAACATTAATTGTTAACATTAATATAGCACGCTAAGAAAATGGGTACTGTGAAGGTGGTAGGCTGGTAAGCACTTGGGGGAGGGTGCTTAATGGGGAGGACCTTGTCTGCACGGGAGCTTTTGCAACTGTGTGCTTGTGGGGTGGAGGGCCAGGAGAGCTGAGTGGGGGGGCTGGGCAAAGCTTTATCTCTTCGGGAGTTTCCACGACTGTTATTGGCTAAAAAGCAAAAATGTCATTACACGTTTCTTCTTTTATTACTTTGAGCGGCTGAGTGTCATGACTATGTCACAGAAGTTTCGATCTCTTGTTGGCTGCTTGTGTTCGTCCTCTCACTCTCACTCTTTTCCATTTCTGTCCTCTGATGGATAACTCCAAAAGTTACCGTGAATTTATGAACAAAATCATTTTATATATTAAGTAAGGGCTTTTCTCAAGTTGCAATACCAGTGAACTGAAAAACTTGAACACATTACAAAATAACAGTTTAGTATAAACTGCCCAGTCATGTTGCATCAAAACTTTTCTTACTTATCAGTGTCCTCTTTTGCATGTGCATGTATATACACCATGTTTGTGTGTTTAAGTACACATATGCATCGTACTGAAGTCAATTACAATGCACACTTGCTGTGTGTTTGCTTGCCTCTCCCTTTCCTCTGTGTTACTGTATTGCTTGTTTTATACGGTATGGCATGCAAAACTTTACGATCCTTCCTTGATCAAAACCCTTATAACCACCTTCAACTTAGGCAATCATATAACACTGGTTGAAACCTTGGTAAACATTTAATGCAATATCTTTTTTAACGTGCTTGTTTTCCCATTTGAACGGGGTATGACAACGATGCCTTCTTGTGAAGGGCTTTGATTTAAAAATCGCTTTGGGGTAGACTGTAGTCTTAATCGGCTGCCCTGCCTGTCATCGCTAGACCCTGGTAGCGTATGTACATGTATTGTACCAGTCACCAGCCCCTTTCTCCCAGCAGCGAGGAGTTGTTACACGGTTGGGTCGGCAGTCGAGTATATGACGTCTTATGTTTTTAAAGATGTTGGAGTGGCTTTTGTTTGTATGTGTATAAGTCTGTAACACCCATTTGCTTCAAGCAAACCTATCCGATGATTATATACATAATCCCTAAGTGTCTATGACGGATAGCCAAGTGTCTGCCCTCTGACCGGTCGGCTGTGGATTTGAACCCGCAGGAGAAAACCTCTAAGAAGTCCGAGCTGCTCCAATTGACCTGGCCATCAAGGCTCCCAATTAATGCAATATGTTTAATGTTAAACACAATTATATCAATCACATTTTATTATGGGACATTAACTTGCAATCGTGTGATCACGCTACAATGCAATAGAAAGGTAATAACCAGATACTACAGTACAGTATTGATATAATTGGTTGCACAAGAGTAATTTACATGTACAGTAATCAACAAATCAACTGAACTTTTTAACAATGTAAATTGAACGGCATAGCAAAGTACTTCCAAGGTCAACTGCGTTAAATTAGAATGTGTTGGGGGGCAACAGTTACTCCATACTCCATATGAGTCAGAGACAACAAAACGATTAGGTATTGCATTTAGATCCGCCTCCTGGCGCCCATCCTCTTGAGCTACTCGGCGCCCTGGCGCTCCAGACTTCTGGACACCACGTTCCGGGTCCAACCTTAAGGTCGCTGAGAACTGGACGCCTGTGCGACATCTGTCAAAAGCTTCTCAGGCTGACGAAATGATTGAGGTTTCTTGAATAGGCGAAACATTTTCACGCTCGCTGTCCCGCTGCACCCTGAAGTCACTTGAGAGTTGGTCACTGTGCGACATCGGTCAAAAGTTTCCTCAGGCTTAATGACATACTATCCGTGGGACAAACGTCGCATCCGTTTTATCTATGTGCTGAAAGACGGCATCAGGGAAGAGATTCGTTGTATTGTCCGAATTAGACTGATCTGGCGAGCTACCTGTTGCTGGGGATCGGTTATGGGAGCCGCATTATCAACTACTAATTCATTTTCATCGATGACGTTGGAAATGAAGTTTCGGCGACGCCCGCCTTATTTCGCCAATAGCGGAAGGTGATTTATCATCGTATGATAACAACATACGCCTTGCTTTTCACTGAGAGCAATTGTCCTAACTAAGAGGGGAACGCCTCTGGGCTGCTCCAGTGACTATATCCTTGAGGAAGTGTCAATCCCGACGCGCCTCCACCAAGGAAGTTTTGAGGGTCTCGATATGCCGATGACGCAGTCCCTTCTCTAGTAACGCTCTCCGACGAGGATGAAACACTTTGAACTTCGCTTTCCTATGGCGAGGGTGAGCGCCCTGGGAAGCGCCAACAGGTACGCCGAGGACGATCACCAGCTAAAGCCTCGCTCCTTCGCCTGTCACATTCCTTCTCACAGGGCTGTGAGCTTGGAAGAGGCTCAGGACTAGGAGCACGACAGGACCGAGCAACTGCACCCTCCACAACACTTGCACTCTTATTTTTCTATTAGCACTTGAATGTTTCAGATTCTGACATTCTCGGGACTACAATCCTCTGTCTCTTAAGTAGGATTTTACCTTTTGTCCAAGTGGCTGAATGGCCGCCATCATGTCCTTGAAGGCTGGTTCCTTATCAGTATCAGTGGGGTTCTGGGGACTACCACTACTGGGGAATGAATAATAGGATTTGATATGAGGAGAATCTTCAATTCCTGACTATCTCTGTAGAGCAGATTTTACTACTCCCGCTCTTCTGATCCTATCCTCTGCTTAGAAACATATCGGTAGTAATCCATCCACTTTCTTTCTGATAAACCAAAACATTTCATCACATCTATCCTTAACTCAATTTTTTCCTCTGCATTTTAGCACAAATAGAAGGATCCAACGCTGCTTTAGCCAGCCGGGTTTTACACCCTCACACATATTCTCGCCACCTGAAGCAGAGCTGCACATCTTGGAAAGTGAAAATCAAGAAAAAATCCAAAGAGCAAAGGTCAAAATCAACATATTCAACAAATCCAGAAAATCCAAATCAAATCCAAAAAACGAGCTTAAAGCACAAAGCCAAAGTACTTCACCAAAACTCTGAAAATCAGCCGGCCAAACGAGCAAAAATTCTTAACGAAGCGCAAACCGTATGGCGGCACGGAAGATCTGAGGAACAGTTGGAATGGTTCAAGGTACCTGCAGAGGGCTTGACTAGTGGTACACCTGACTACCCATCACACATTGTCACAGTTTTGAATTTGCCTAGGGACTTAAGCTATATATATAACTACCAGGTAAGTCAGATGTTTAAAACACATGTATATATTAATAAAAATATAGAAAGATCCCACAGGGATAATAAGAGCTTAAAGACAGTCAGGCAGATTGAACGAAAACACGTCAGCAAAGCATGACGGCCGGGCAGGCGGGTATCCGCGCCTACCTGGCGGTAGTTACTGCCTAACCACCTTGCTCAAGAGTTTAGCAGCCGTTTCCAGCCTACTGAAAGTAATTCCTAAATGTAAAGGACTGACGGTTTGTATATCGGGACGAATTAACCAAGCCCGACACCGTCAAAAATTCCCAGCAAGCAAGAGCCATTATTACAGTCAATACTTACAGGCCATAGCCAACCCTATAATTCCTCTGAGCCTAATCTAGCCTTAGGCTTCAAGCATCGAGGAAAGAACCAACCCCAAGCAATGCTACAGTTAGGAGGTGAACTAAGTTATAGGTACACTCGTATTTAGCGAGAAATGGCAGTTTCTGTAGTATTTTTGGATGCTTATTAACAATTTAACGTTAATTTTAGTGGTTTATTGTAATTAACTTAGTTTGATTTTTTGAATTTAATTTATATGGGGATTTCTCGACTGAACTGTTTTATTATCGCAATAGAAGACAGAGCACCAGTGCGTGCTCGTTTCAAACGGGTTCATATCCCGTCTGGCAAGTGCAACAACTTGTTAACGTATGGGTAACTTCAGTACTAAACACGCGAAGGGACATTCCATTTGGCCGACAAAACAAACAAACGCACCGCCAGCGTCAGAAGCCCTAAAAGTGTAGAAAAAAACCAGTTTCCAAGGTGCTGCACTTGCCGGACAGGACATGAACCGTTCGAAACGGACATACTGGTGCTCTGTCTCGTGAAGATCGCGTATGGAAACCCCGGATTCCCGTCGGGGTCCCCATTACCGTAGGGTAGAGTTCAAAGGTGAATTGTAAGCCGTGCTCTGTCTTGTGAAGGTCGCGGTATTATATTACTTATGGACATTAATGGCTTCCAACATAAAATATAGGTTTTTCTGTTGTTTTATGATGTGATTTGAATGATTTTGAGGTTTATTTCCATCGCAAATGAATACTTATCCTTCCCCGGCAAATGATATCCTTCCCCGGCAAATGATATCCTTCCCCGGCAAATGATACCCTTCCCCGGCAAATGATACCCTTCCCCGGCAAATGATATCCTTCCCCAGCAAATGATATCCTCCCCCGGCAAATGATATCCTTCCCCGCCAAATGATATCCTTCCCCAGCAAATGATATCCTTCCCCGGCAAATGATACCCTTCCCCGGCAAATGATATCCTTCCCCGGCAAATGGCATCCTTCCCCGCCAAATGATATCCCTCCCCGGCAAATGATATCCTTCCCCGGCAAATGATATACTTCCCCGCCAAATGATATCCTTCCCCGGCAAATGATATCCTTCCCCGGCAAATGATATCCTTCCCCGGCAAATGATATCCTTCCCCGGCAAATGACATCCTTCCCCGCCAAATGACATCCTTCCCCGGCAAATGACATCCTTCCCCGGCAAATGATATATATCATTTGCCGGGGAAGGATGAGTATTCATTTGCGATGGAAATAAACCTCAAAATCACATCATAATACAACATGTTATGTTGGAAGCCATTAATGTCCATAAGTAAAACCGTAAATGACAGCTCAAACCAACAGAGGCGTATGCCACAAGGCGAACCAAGGTGCCCGACTTAATTCGACCGTATTTAACATAGTTCTCAACTCACGAAATTAACATCAATCATTTATTTAACCTCCTGTGTTATCTGAGTCACGTAAATAACTTAAACAACGGCATTAACGCTTTAAATAACAGTTAATTAACTTAAACAACGGCATTAACGCTTTAAATAACAGTTAATTGACATCGCCGACCGTAGCCACAGGAGCCTCGAGGCCGGGAATGCCTCTCTTAATTCATCCACATTTAACGCAAAACCTCAAATTTAACCCGATTTTCAACCCGGAAATTGAACATCGATCATTGCTTTACCTCGGCTGGCTTTCAATTCGATCATTCGGTCGACCTTTCCCGTCTCAATCGACCGATTTCTCCGGCTGATTTTCTGTCGACACAAGACGTCCACCAGTTTGTTTACATCAAGTGTCACTCGACCGCTTTCCACCCGAGGTGATTAGGTCCTTATTTGAGGCATTTTCGGGTTAATAATCGCGTTTTTTTTACTTTTATGTTAAAAAATGTAATGGAAATTATATTATTTCTATAATAAATCGAGTGATTTTACTCATAAACGTAATTAATGAAGTGTTTTGGCAGCCGAGTTATTTTCTACCGTGGCTAATGCGTTCCGGTGTCGGTAAAGGTGTATCGCAAATATCGTAGCTTATTTTACTTATTCATGGGTTAATAGCAACGTATTTTAACATGTTAAATTGATAGAGTGTAATCAATACAATTAATTCATATAATTTTAATTGTAAGTCCAGTTATTTTGTGGCGGAATTCTAACCCACAAACAAAACAACAAACAACACTCACCCTGATCTTCGGTTGCTGGAGATGGATAAAGGTCGCCGCAACAACCACAACCGCAAACAACCACAAACACAACAAAGGAAATACAAAAAAAAACAACAGAACACACACACAAATAAACAGCACACAACAAGAAAACCAACAACTCCCAGAAAAGCATACGACAAAAAAACTGTCCCACACAAGAACCACTGACCGGCACTAGCTCTGACTAAAGACTCCCAGAAAAACTGAAAAATCCTTCACATATTCCACAGACAGACAGACAGCGCCGCAAACAAACTAACGACCTCATCCCTCTTCCAACAACCGAAGCACTCACTCAACAATTACAACTCTCTCTCTCTCTCTCTCTCTCTCTCTCTCTCTCTCTCTCTCTCTCTCTCTCTCTCTCTCTCTCTCTCTCTCTCTCTCACACACAAAACGTTGGGAAATGCTAAATAAAAACAAATTTATTCATCCCTCTATATTTCTCCCCCCTTTTAGCATTTCCCAACCAACACCTTTCACACCTCTTTCAAATCGCCTTACGCAACACCCACGGATGCTCACTAGCAGGTCCTCTAGATCGCGTTCATGGGCACGCAATCATTCTCTCAGAATCACTCTCTCTCTCCAACAACTCAAACTCACATCATCTCCTCCATTCTCTCTCAGATTCACGCTATCTTCTTCACTATTACCACTCTCAATTTCATCCACAATCTCATCTATACCCTCTAACTCGTTCCCAAATACCTCCCCAATTCTTCAACTAACCCATCCCATTCGCTCATTGACCTTTCCAATTCTTGCAACGATTCATTCATGCTTTCAATCACTCGTCTATCACTGCTACGCTCTCTTACTCTTACACTTTCGCTCACCTCCAACCGCTCACCAACCCCTACACGTTCAGTCAACTCAGTTATATCAAACCCGCATATGCTATACGTTCTATCCATACCATCCCATTCATCCGTATTACACGCTTTATCACTCATTTCCACTTTGGCACTCACACCCTATCACACAACTTACGACCATTCAGTTTACTTGCGTTCTTCCCTTTCTTACGTTTTTACCATACTCTACCAAAACAAATTGCTGATCCTCCATACACAAGCTCTCATGCATACTTGGTTCACCCACATTCGATTTCAACCATTTATACACCCCATTCTCTCTCACATATTCCGGTACATCCTTCCATCTACGTAACTGGTTGTGATGCGCTCGCATTTCTCTCACACTACCATCTACACATACTTCCCCTACAACATAACTAAGCCCACTGGGACCAACTTCCAACACCTCATACGGACCCTCAAATTTTTCACGCACTTTATTTACATTCAACCGCCCTTTCTCGATTACTTCTTTCAACACTTTCTCGCCCACCTTGTAACTTTCAAACCTTTCATGCGCCTTCTTCCATACCTCCCTATCATTCTCAGATAGACCCAATCTCGGTCTCACTATCTTTTCAAAATTTAACACATATTTACACGGAGACATACCAATACCCTTATGCACAGTGGCGTTGTATACCCACAACGCTCGCCCAACGTTTACATCCCAATCATTATCACATTCACTCATCATACGTAATATCTCTGTCAACGTTCTCACCGTTCGTTCCGCCAATCCATTCGCACTGGGCATATACGGCGTAGAGTACACATGTTCTATGCCCCAATCACGCAACATTTGCTCAAACTCCCATCCAACAAATTCAGGCCCATTGTCACTCAACATTCGCGTCGGCTTGCACACGCACATTGGCAACATCACTTGACCCACCATTCTCGCCACAGTCTCACTCTTTTTTTGTTCCGAATCGCTACCGCATATGCAAACTTACTCAAATGATCTACCATTACAACCATTCCCACATGTCCTCTAGCAGTCACAGGCAACGACACACAATCAATCACAACCATCTCAAATAACTCTTTCATCTGCAATCGCAACACAGGTGGATTCGCATGCACACTTTGATACTTACCCTTCTGACAGTCCGCACACGTAATCGCTACATCCGCACAAATTTTACTCAATCCAGGCACATACAATCTCTCTCTCATACATTCCCATAATTTATTTTTCCCCAGATGCCCAAACCTATTATGCACCAATAAACACATACCCACGGCTGCGTCTTCCGAAAATACTGGCACATACACTTCCCCATCCCATATTCCTTCCTGATGCAAAAATAAACTATACCTTTACATACAACAAATCTCTTAGCACTTCGCTTATACACTTCTAACTCAGACGGCCAACTTCCTACTCTTACACCCCTAACACACACTCTCTTAACATATTTATTTTCATGCACTGATTTTGCATCTGCTTAATTTCCTCTTCACTCAACAAATCATTTTCACTCCTTGCAATATCTACCATACCTACAAAACTAGTTTTAGACACATCCCCTCCTTTAACCTTCGTTATTTCCCTGCCGCCCTTTCCTAAAATTCCCTCCCGACATCCACACTTATATCATGCATTCTCATAAAATCAATTCCTAATAAAAAAACATGTTGGCATATCATTCTCATCCATGACTACAAAATTATGTATTATTTCAAATTCCTCTAACTGAATTTTTAGTTGTACCTCCTCCCATACTAACACACTCCCTTGTCCCAAACCATGTATCCTTACACTCGTTGATTTTCTTTTTATATCCCAATCGCACCTTTCCAATTCACTAACTACTGTACTACTCACTAACGACACTTGTGCTCCCGTGTCTACCAAACTACAATATTTATTCTGATCCACCACTACATTCGTTACTAATTTACCTTTCGCTTCATGCATACACGCTCTCACGGCTACATTCACCTGCTTAGCTTCCTCACAACCATCCTCATCGCATTCATCTTCAACGATATCCTCAACCCTACCCCGTATTCCCTCATTTTCCCCACAATCACCTTTCTTAACCAGCCAGCTACAAGTATCCTTTCCACAGTGAACATTTAAAATCACATTCATACCATTTTCATCCACCCCTCCTTTATACTCCACCGGCCTATTCCATCCAAAGAACAATCGTACTGTAATTTTAAACATTTCAGCCACTACCAACAAGACTTTCACTAACTTTTCCTCCTCATCTAATTCCCTTCCTTCCTCGCGCACTCCTCCTTCCGGCATCTCATTCATCACCTTTTCACGTAACTCGTTCATGCTCGCAGGTACTCCGTCAATCAATCCATTTGTTTCCAAATTACTCAACCCCCCAAACAGACATTCCCACACTCGATTCACCCCTACATACTGTTGCTTTACCACAAATCCTACAGGTACTTGGTCCGGGTCCCAGTCGCTCCTAACCCTATCATCTCGTTCAGCCCACATACGCGACATAGCATCCGCAACAATATTCTGTCTACCTTGTACATACTCTACCTTAAAACTAAACTCATTCAAATCCTCTATCGTTCTCGCAATTCTAGCATTCACACTCTCATTTTTAACCATATATACTAGCGGTCGATGGTCCGTCCGTATCACAAAATCTACCCCATATAAAAATACTTTCAACGCTTTCACACAAAACCTTATTGCAGCCAATTCCTTTTCAATCACCGAATATTTCAACTCTGCCTTTCCAAACGCCTTGCTCACATACGCAATTACTCTCAATTGTTCTCCCCCATTCGCCTTCTGCATTTGTACCAAGCATCCTCCCATACTATATTTACTTGCATCCGTATACAGTTCTAGTTTATTCGCATTCTCACTATAGTCCGGGAAAGCCAACGTCACGTCTCTTGCAGCCTCCTCTTTCAATCTCTCGAACGCTTCGATCATTTGCTCATCCCATTTCAATCTTACACAATTTCTCTTCCCCGTCCATTCAGTAAGTGGTTTCCCGATCCCTGAACAATCCTTTATAAACTTCCTTCCAAACTCAATTAAACCCAAAAATCCTTTCAACTCACGCACGGTCCGGGGACGTGGAAATTCCCTTACCTTATTCACGACCTTATCACTCTTCCTTACACCTCTTCCACTCACCATATGCCCTAGGAATTCCACCTCCCCAGCCAACCAAGCACACTTTTCAAGTTTTACTTTTATTCCTACTTCTTCCAACCTTTCTAACACTCGTTCAAGCAGTTCCATATTCTCTTCTACAGTCTCACTCATAATCAAAATATCATCTATAAAAACAGTTACCTTCTTGCGATCAAACCCGGCCAGAACCACATTCATTGCCCTTTGGAAGGCAGCAGGCGCATTAGCCAGTCCGAAACTTAATCTCCGGAACTGGTAGTGGCAGGAACTACTAGAAAAGGCCGTAATATGCCTGCTCCCTTCCTCCAGAGGCATCTGGTAGTAGCCCCTTACCAAATCTAATTTTGTAAACACTTTCATTCCATTCATCTTGTACACACAATCAGACACCACATTCATCGGGAATCGCTCTTTCACAGTTACTTCATTCACCTTCCGATAATCCACACATTCGCAAACTTCCATCTGGCTTACGTACCGGTACTATGGGGCTATTCCAGGCGCTCGTACTCCTTTCAATCACTCCCACCCTCTCAAGCTCCTCACACTGCTCCTCTATCTCACGATTGATAGACGGAGAAAAATGTCGGGGACGCTGATATATGGGGGTGTCGTCTTCCAGAACTATTTTAAATTCCGGAAGCTTCGATCCCCCAAAATCCTCGTCACCACGACTCAATGCCCCCTGCCTATCCCACAACATTCTCCTCAATCGTTCTCTTACGTTATCACTTACATTTTCATCTACCTTTACTCTTTCTTTCAACTCCTCATACGTCCAATCATTAGCTCCTTTCAAATCACCTGTCATCACCTGCCGTACCTTCACGTACCTCTCATCATCCACATTCACCAACGTACGTAATATTCCCACGCAATCTCCCTCACATATTCCTCGGACTCGCTTCTTCCTGCCACTCGGCAATGACGTTATATATACCCTCGGATCTCCCATGTTCAAAACCCCATCATATACACACACATTTGCCCTGACTAATTTATTTATGTCTATTCCCTCAACCACATACTCACACCTATCATTGTTGGCTATCCCGAGGCTATCCGGCCATGCCACTTTCACACTCACAACTTCTCCAATATCATGTGGCACTTTTACCCTCTCTGTCGCAATTACAGGCATTCTCTTCCACAATTTTTGCTCAACCCTACCATCCTTCCCCAAATACAAATCCCCAAGCACATCCCCTTTCATACGTAATTCAATTACATTCATACTAGGACGGACCACCATCCCGCATTTTTTAAAAACTCACATCCCAATAAAATATCATATTTATCATTCGTACTCTCAATCACACAAAAATCACTTTCATCCATCACTACACCCCAATTTCTAACCGTTCACACACTCTTCCAACCACTGCTACCCCTAAATTTCCAATCCTCTTACTTCCCCTGACAGTTCCTAATCTCACACGTATTCCTCAATTTCTCACATCCATTCTTAAATATGACATTCATACTACACCCGGTATCTACTAAGGCAATCAATCTTACTCCCTTACAACACACTTGCACACTCATGCACTCGTCAGTCTTTCCAGCAAAACCTCCTCATGCAACAACCCTCACGTACATGCATCACACGCACCGCTTGCATCCTGGAGGATCCACCCATTTGAACCCCCTTCACACTCAGTTTCCCGAATTTGCTGTCACAGTCACCCTCTTTCGTCTACATACACTTGATACATGCCCTTCCTTCCACATTCGTCACACTTCGCTCTCGGTTCTGAACACATTCTCGCATAATGCCCATTCTTACCACAGTTACCACATATCACATTCACTCAGGGTACCCCTACAACCATTAGCAACATGACCCACCTGTCCGCACCGGTAGCATTTAACCCCCCTATCTTTCGTACACTCCCTTACCAAATGTCCCGGTTGCCCACACCCGAAACACGCTCCTAAAGCCCACCTACACTCATTCTTTGTATGTCCTTCCTTTCCACATCTAAAACACTTCGCTCGACTTCCACTCACCGACCTTCCCTTTGTACACTACTATCCCTAACCCGTCCAACCCGTTGTTCCCTTTACAAACCCATCATTCATCGTCACTGGCACCTCTACATTACTTGCTCTTACACTCCTATCTATTACACTATCGGCCATTCTCATTGGGCCCCTCAACACTGCATCCCTAAAGCTTCCGAACTCTGGTACTCTCATCTACCCCAGCCCTTACACTTACACTTCTGCTCTCTTTTATAACCCTGTCAAGCTCATAATCTTCTACAATTTCCAAAATTTCTCCCCAAGTCAACCTTTCATTCGTCCATCTTTTCTTCTCCTTCCGCTTCAAGTTCACAAATTCTCTAACTCCATCTGGCACTGTCCCTAACAACTTCCGTACTAACTCCTTACATTCATCTATCCCATCATCCCCAAACTTCTTCCTTGCCAACGTCTCCAGCCTACAAGCATACAGTGACAAGGTTTCCCAGCTTTCATTCTTGCCTCATCAAATTCATTCTTCCTCTTATACTTAACACTCGCTTTCATACGCCTCGCTTGCTCAACTAATCTAGCTTTCACCTTGTCATACTCAACATCCCCCACACTCATAATAACCCTATACATATCAAGTAAAAACCCAGTCAAATACTCTCCTAATTCTCGTGCCCACACTCTCTTACTTTCCCCATACTTATCCTGACAAAACCTTTCATACTCCCTAAAGAAATCATGCACATCCCTACTTCCATACTCATTATACTTTTCACACCGGGGTACCTCCCTCACATACATAGCCTTTCTCACTTCTTTCTCACTTTCGCTACTTTCGCTCTGTCCTTTCATACCCTCTTCCGAATACAAAGAGTCCACTTCTGCACTTACATTCATCTTACTCATTACACTCTTCTTCCCCCTCTTTTTATCCACTTTTATCCACTCACCTCCATCCACCTCACTATCACTACTGCCTTCACCCTCTCCCTTCTTTCCTGCCTTTCCCACTTCCTTACCCTTCTTACCAGTTTCCTTTCCCTTTCCCTTCTTCCCTTTTTCTTCCCTGACTTATCCTTACTTTCCCTCTGTTCCTTCCCTTGCTTTTCATTCCCCTTTTCCTTACCCTGCCTCTCATTCCCTCGTTTCTTACTTCCTATTCCCATATCACTTTCATCACTCACGCTTCCATTCACTTCTTCCTCCTTTTCTTTCTCTCTTGCCCCTTCACACGTTCCAGAGAACCTGCCTCCAACAGCCCCTTCTCCAAAAACACCCTTGAACATACCTTTCATCATTTCTTCCACACTTCTCATCATTCCTCCAACTTTTTATCCATCCTCTCTTCCATTCTCTCTTCTGACTCTTTCATCTCCCCTTTCATTTCTTCTTTTGCACTTCTTAGCATTCCTCCCATCTCCTCCAACTGACTCCTCAACTCCTCATTCTCACTCCTCAGCCTCCCATTCTCCTCCTCCAGCCTGCCCTGGAGTTCCCTAGCCACTCAGGAGTTCCTCTCTCAGTTTCTCTATCTCACTCATCCTGACCTCTTACTCTCACTCGACCCACCACAAACAATCCTAACGGCTATTTTACAACAGCCCCACGTTGGGCGCCAAATTTAAGTGGCGGAATTCTAACCCACAAACAAAACAACAAACAACACTCACCCTGATCTTCGGTTGCTGGAGATGGATAAAGGTCGCCGCAACAACCACAACCGCAAACAACCACAAACACAACAAGGAAATACAAAAAAAAGAAACAGAACACACACACAAATAAACAGCACACAACAAGAAAACCAACAACTCCCAGAAAAGCATACGACAAAAACTGTCCCACACAAGAACCACTGACCGGCACTAGCTCTGACTAAAGACTCCCAGAAAAACTGAAAAATCCTTCACATATTCCACAGACAGACAGACAGCGCCGCAAACAAACTAACGACCTCATCCCTCTTCCAACAACCGAAGCACTCACTCACGACAATTACACTCTCTCTCTCTCTCTCTCTCTCTCTCTCTCTCACACACACACAAAACGTTGGGAAATGCTAAATAAAAACAAATTTATTCATCCCTCTATAATTTCACTGATAAATATAATTACGAAGGCATTGTTGGGGTAACCTATAGGTCTCTTATTTGAGGTAATTATGGGGTAAAAAAACCACGCATTTTAACATGTTACATTAATAAAAATGTAACGAGTGTATTTTTTATTTATTATTTTAATACTAAACCGAGTTGGTTTATTTATAAATGTAATTAATAAAGTATTCTTGGTGGATTACCTGCTCGACACCCGTACCGGTTCGATCTGCTGACGGTAAATTGATCAAGCCGGCGATTTTGTTGGACAGTTTAGCTAAAATAACGCAAATTTGTTATCATTCATTCGTGTTTTTCCAAATCTCATCAAATTTTATATATCTAATCCCTTGCTTTACTAATTTCAATCTCGCTGTAAGCGCAATTTGGTATTGTTTCTTACTAAACGTCTAATATAGCCCTTACGTGATCATTTTCATTATCAAAATATAAATGAAAGACGATCTTTCACTCTTCATCATATATATGACGACCTTGCAGTTTTTCCTTCTGGAATAATGGAGGGAGAGAGAGAGAGAGAGAGAGAGAGAGAGAGAGAGAGAGAGAGAGAGAGAGAGAGAGAGAGAGAGAGAGAGATTCAGGCTTCCCACATTGTTGCTGACTGATGGGTGGCTCTCTCTCTCTCTCTCTGTTCCTTTTACTGTAGCAAGTAACCCGTGACAGATAGCTACAGCACAGGTAATAATTTCTCTCCCATAAGAAATAATGTTAATGTGAAGAAGAAGAAGAAGAAGAAGAAGAAGAAGAAGAAGAAGAAGAAGGGGAATGAAAGAAAGGAGGAGAAAAAGAAAAAAAAGTTTTTCTCTAATCTGACTCACTGCTCCCTGTAGGGGGGTAGCGCTGTCAGTGCACCTCGCGCGGTGTTCTGCAGGTATTACTCAAGAGTCCTTGTGTAAAGTCCCCGCTCACCACGTTCTCTGTAGTGAACATCCCGTAGACAAGAACTGCTGGTTTATTTAGGAAGCGGCCCGCTTACCTGCTCTTTCTGTCGCACCCTCTCGCAGTGGTGACCCCGGAGTGACCCGAGGTCAAAACTATTCTCTACACAAGACAGGACTGGTACATGAAGATAACGTGATGATTATCAATAGCAGATTAGACACAAATACTCTGGCACATACACTGTGCATAAGGGCAAAAATGAATAGGTAAAAAATGTACAATTACATAATGATGATAAGGCCGAGTACCACGACCAAGGGTCAGCTGTGAAGGCGCCGTAGAAAACGGGAGGTTCTTCGTAGAAAACCCGTTGAGCGGGGACTTCACAATCATGCTTTATGTACAAGTGACGAAGTATTTATGTTATGCGTCAGGCATATTTAATCACTACGTTTTCCGTGTGAACCTGTCCTGTTTTTGCCCGCTCATTATTTCGCACCATCTCTCACACTTGCAGCGTTCCTTCAGCCCCCCCTAGCTGCTGCTACTCCTTTCATTCCCTTGACTGTACCTCCGTTCATATTCTCTCTCTTCCACCTGACTTTCCACCCTCGCCTAACAATTGTTCCGTATTGCTTCGAACTGCTCTGAGGCTTTCTGCCTGTTACACCTGTCAAGTCTCCCTACTGTCAATTTCCATTTCGGCACTGAATGACCTCTTAGGTCCGAACATTTGACCTTTGGCCTAAATACTACATTCTATTCTATTTACTCATTGCTGAAACACTTGTGTTGGTTATTTAAATACACTTTCTTACCATCTTTCCCCTTTATACAGCTCTGAAGGAGTGTAGGATTGAGGCCAAAAGCCTACTACTGGGACCTGTGAGGTCATTCAGTGCTGAAATGGAAAATGAAAACAGAAAGATATGAAAGTTGTCACAGGAGGTGCCTTCACATGCGACCTAGGGTCGGCCGAACACACATTATCATCATTATTGTGAATTGTATATTTTATTGTCTGTTCAAGTGGCCATGCATTATGTATATGTAACAGAGTATTTTTGTAGAGACATAGTTTGACCTCAGGTCACCTGTAAATCTTTGTACCCGCGGTCTCTGTGTTATACGCAGACGTCCGCACGCCGCTTTATAAGCGGGTCGCTTCGTCAATAAACTAGCAGTACTTGTCTTCCTGCTTGTTATTTCACACCTCTCTCACAAGTGCAACACGTGAGGTGCGCTGACGGCACTACCCCTTGTGGGGTTGGGTAGGACTGAAATGGACGCATTCGGGTAAGATCCATTTTGATCGTGTGTCAATGACTTGGAAGTGTTGTTCCTTTGTTTGAGAAGCCTGTTTGCAGTTGAAGTAGTTTGGAATGCTTTGTTTCTCTCCATATCAGGATTTATTCCGGTGGGAATTGGGACATCTTGTGCTCTAGATCACTGAGATGTGCATGCAACCTTCGGAATGTGTGTTCATTAGGTTCATACCATCTTCTCCTCTTTCCAGGCAAGAGTTTGCAATTGACCCGGATTTAGTAAAGCCTTCCGTAGGTGGGAAAGTATTTCCAAGTAATATCATAAGGTAGTGCTATGTATGTCCATATTCTTTATTATTATTCAGATGAAGAACCCTATTCATATAGAACAAGCCCACCTAAGGGCCACTGACTTGAAATTCCAGAAGCTTCCAGAGAAAATTAAGGTGTTCGTTCGAAAAAGAGGTAGCAGAAGGTAATGGGGAATATAGAAAGATAAGATCATTTACCATAAAAACAGATAAATTAACAAACTATTAAGTAAAAAAAAATTGGAATTTTCAGATGCAATAATTGCACAATGGCTGTTCTGTCCCGCAAGATCTTGAATCATTCTCTGTGATGTGCTGCGAGGCTTCTCTTTCTCTGTGCAACTGAATTTGCGACCCATTTTTTTGGCGTCGTAGAGAACTGAAATTGAAGCGTTGGTAATCATATTTTGTTTCATAAGAGATAGTGTTTTTTTTTTTGTTAGAACCTTTATCACGACCCCAATTTTTTGTTTAGTAATTTTGATTCTTAATGCTCCTAAAGGGTCCTCACTGGTCATGCTGGCTTTGCTTTTTAGCTTTGAAAATCCTGATGCTTTCGTTTTTGATCCCCAGAATTTTGATTGTAAGCTTTTGGTAAGTTTTTTTTTTTTTTGTAGAGGCGATATCTAGTCCAGAGGAATTCAGTCTAAAGAAACTGGGGTTTTAATATTTCATGGTCCATTGAAAAGTCGCGACTCTTTTTGGCCACATATTTTGGGGAAAGGGGACCACTGTAGTTGGAGAACACTGATGGTGGTAGTGTGCGTGCTAAATGAGCGACAGATCATATTTTCATAATTTATTTTCTTCTATATTGCCCACAGTTTCGAGAACAGGAACGTAATTTATTTTTTCCCCGAGTTTTGCACCATCGGATTCGGAGATATTCATCGTACCAAAACAAATGACATTTTCCATCCATACATCTAAGAACAATTAAGAAATAAAACTTGACACTGAACTGTTAACGAATGACTACATTATTGTTAGGCTCCTTTTAGACGGCCGTCGCCAAGCAATGAAGGAAAAAACACCGGGAGAGAGACCCGTGTCTTCAGACGGCCTGAATCCTGTCAAAAACGTTTTGCAATTGCATATTTGCATTTTTAGAATTGCACGAAGGATAAATATAATTTAAATTAATTTAAATTCATCATCAAACCTGTACAGTAAAACAAGTAGGAATACCGATTCCTAATTACCTGAAAGGAGAAGAAGATGGTATGAACGTAATGAACACACATTCCAAAGGTTGCATGCTCATCTCAGTGACCTAGAACACACGACGTCCCCATCCTCACCAGAATAAATCCTGGTGTGGACAGAAACAAAACATTCCAAACATACTTCAACTGCAAACAGGGATCTTAAACAAACAAACACACTAACATGGGTCTTACCCGAATGGATCAATTTCAAAGCTACCTAAAAGGAAACGATGGTTAGAAAGTATTTTAATAACCAAAATACATCTGTCTCGTCAGTTGGAATGTGATGTCAGCAACCATTTCTGATAAGGGAAGGCTGCCACAAAGAATCCTTTTCGTATCAGTTGCTCTCGTTCTATACAAGCCTTGCCTCTCAACCATACTTGCAGCCATATGAACAACTATTAAAAATGATGGGTCGAGAAGCTTTTCATGATACAAGATTCAAAGCCTTGCCCCCTATGGGGGATCCTGGTTTAGGCCCGCTGAAGTCCGTTGAACGTTTTTGCAATCGCACAAGGGTCATTTACCCCGCAGAATAGAACAGAACAGAATAGAATGTAGGATTTAGGCCAAAGGCCATGCGCTGGAACCTATGAGGCCATTCAGCGCTGAAAGGGAAATTGATAGTAATAAGGTTTTAAAAAGTGTAACAGGAGGAAAACCTCAAAGCAAGTTCCACCATGAAACAATTGTTAGGAGAGGGTGGACAGTACAATGGAAGAGAATATGAATGGAGGTACAGTAAAAGAAATGCAAGGGGTTGCAGCTAAGGGCCATGCGAGGGACGCTGCACAGAACCTTATGTAACGCCTGCAGTGCACCGCGTGAGGCGCACTAATGGCAGCAACCCCCTACGGGGTTTACTCTGTAGATGTAGTGGCTGAACCATCCAATGAGGTAAGCTCCTCGAGGCTAGGGCCTGCTGTTGTCAACATGTCGCCAACAATCTAGTCGGCGTTATGGCCAACAAACCAACTAAGGGTCAAGAGATCTTGTTGACAGATCGACAAACACTTCAGTTCTCCACTTTCAAAAAACCATCATTCTGCAATGTAATGGTCTCGTCTTTCAGAGACCATCAGGTTCAAAATAAAAACAAGCAATTGGGCTGGAATGACTTGCTGCTGCCCTGGACCTGACTCTCTGAACCTGACTGACGCTGTCGAAGACAAGGCGACAGACGTCAACTCCCCCAACAAAGAAAAAGCACAAATAGGGAAGGAGGCAACAATCTACCAACGGAACAATCGGCAAACGATTGTTCTCACATGCAACTAAGAAACTGCCCCATATTGTCACTGTTGCGAATCCTTCCAATGTGCCCACTGGTCCCCCGAAGGCAGCTGGCAACGTTTGAAAATGTGATGGTTATTTCAGCGTAATTTCCATTTGTCAAGTCAGGAGACGTAAGTTAAGAGACCTAAGTTGTTAGGATACCCAAGTTGTTAAGGGACCTAAGTTAAGAGGCCTAAGTTGTTAGGAGACTTGAGTTAGGAGACCTAAGTTAAGAGACCTAAGTTGTTAGGAGACCTTAGTTAAGAGACCTAAGTTAGGAGACCTTCGTTAGGAGACCTTAGTTAAGAGACCTAAGTTAGGAGACTTAAGTTAGGAGACCTAAGTTGTTACATCTCTGCACCGATGAGCTGGACTGGCAAACACTCTTTTGGGGTCGGAACGCACTTTCGCAACTGAATGGGTGTGGGAATCTCTCGCTGGCGACTCCCAAAATCTAGATGAAGGGAGAGGGCTACGTTCCCTCTCTACAGGTTGCTTACGAGACGGGGGTGAATCTGTTTCCAAGGAAGCGCCCAGCCTTTTCAACGGCCTAGAAACTTTCGCAAAACGCCCACTGCGCTTCTTGGATGCGGGAGAATCTGAATCACTTGATGATAGGGCATGTACGTCCATTCAGACGCCTTTCCAATGGCGTTCCTCCACAGCCTGGGATTGGTGGGCAACAGGCTCGGATGAGGCGACAACTGCTTGTGGGCAAACCCGCCCCCGACCTCCCTTGGACTGCCAGCTTGCTTCCTCCCAGGTGAGCAAGGGGAGTTTAGCAGAGACCTTGGTCTGGGAGCATCGCATCGGTGGGACGAACAGCCACCCCCTCCACTGACACTGCACTAAATTTGTTCATTAGGACCCCTCACAGAATTCCCAATCTGGGAAACAGTATTCACAAATAAATTAAATTTTTGATCTACCCATGCTTCTATGCTGGCAATGGCATTGGGTTCGGCAGAATGAGAGCTAGGTAATGGAGAGACAGGAGAAGCTGGAAGACTGGAACTGCGAGAAAAAGCTGTCACAGGTGTTGAGGGGATAGTCAGAACAGCAATATCAACTCCTGGGGAATGACCTGTACTAGCGGAAGCCTTAGCTTCAGCCCTAGCTGTAGCTTTCCTCAGTCGGTCACGCTGTAACTTACCTAAGTGTGTCTGTAAAGTCTTCCATTTCCCCTTATCCCAGTCCTTACATTCCTCACAATTAAGTTCAGGAGAGCAAATTTGCTCCCTGCAAGAACTACATACGGTATGCTAGTCATATTTTGCAGAAGTGAGTCTAGTTTTGCAGCCTTTGCTGCAATACCTAATGCTGGACAAACTAGAGTCAGACATAATAAGTCAAAAGTCCAATCAGGAAAGTCACAATCGAAAACATATTCCAGAATTCTAGCTAAGCTAAATAGCTGCACTACCATAAGCAAAGAGTACTTCACCAAAAGGCGATCTCAGACCATCCCGCAAAAATGAATCAAGAGCTGCTAATGACTAGTGTTAGATCACTAGCCGGCAGAAACGAATTGAGCTCTTTAGCTACGCTGTACCTATTCTTCCCCGAAAGTGGGGGCGGCAGTGTACCTACACCCAAAACAGAAAAAGAGTGCTACTGCAAATTTTGAATTTTGAACTGCCGCCTAAAGTAGAAACTATAGCTATGTAATTATTTGGTAAGTTACTTATATAAAATAAGTGTACAAAAATACAATTGGTTTGATACAAAACACAGGAGCATGTTAGCTCATCACATGCTGTGCGGTCATTCGAATGCTATTCGATAGTACACGAGAAACATATGCAATAGAGGCAGTCCTCAATTTACGACGAAGATCCGTTCCTGAGGCAGTGACTGTCTTAATTCGGATCTTATTAATAATAAAAGTAATAATAATACTGTATTCTTTATTTCAACTCACACAATCTAGATACACGAGATAAAATTATAAAAATGACAATATACGCAATCTTGATAAACCAGATGAAATTATAAAAATGATAATTGGCAATAAAAACAGTACTTAACATTAAAAAAAATATAAAAATGAAAGCGAAGAATTCTTAGCATCGTAAGATCAGATCGACGTACGTCGAGACCGTCGTAAACTGGGGACTCCCATACTGTACATGGTAACACTGACAACCGGTCAAGTTGACAATACAAGACCTCCCATGCTAAAGAGTTAAATAAGGTCTCTAGTTCTCGCATATCAGACACACACGCTTACTTCCTGCACTGATCAGGCACGTAAGATACATTGCATCGCTAGGGCTTACATACAAGACATGCATAACAGTCAGTGGCTTCTTTAGTTAATGGACCAAGTGAGGACTTACGAAATAAATGTCCAAGAAAGGACCTTGTGTTGTAATGGTGTTGATGGCAGTTTATATTTTGCCTGTATTTGGTGAAGGCTGGCATTGTGATCCTTTTTTTTGTGAAGACAGACTTCCTACTATGTTAAACTCTCCTACAAGACTCCTATTGCTTCTGGAAGCCGTACAGGTTTTTAATTACTTTATATTTCATTGTTTGGCATTTACCACAGATTCATTCTTGACTTACAGTTGTTAACTTGTTTTAACCAGTTTGTGATACGTCTTCGACAAGGTGTAGTGTGGATGTACCCTAAGATTATTTTTATAGGCAAATGCTTTCTCACATTCCTAACGCATAAGTAACCCCCTCCTTAATCCACATTTGCAAGGACTGGAGCACCCCAATATATACAGTATATAAAATATATTTACAAATAAAAATGAATAAAAAGCCTCCTGTACAGTTGGCAACACTGCACGGGCTGAAAAATGCAACATTAATTGTTAACATTAATATAGCACGCTAAGAAAGGGGTACTGTGAAGGTGGTAGGCTCGGGTAAGCACTTGGGGGAGGGTGCTTAATGGGGAGGGACCTTGTCTGCACGGGAGCTTTTGCAACTGTGTGCTTGTGGGGTGGGAGGGCCAGGAGAGCTGAGTGGGGAGGGCTGGGCAAAGCTTTATCTCTTCGGGAGTTTCCACGACTGTTATTGGCTAAAAAGCAAAAATGTCATTACACGTCACTTCTTTTATTACTTTGAGCGGCTGAGTGTCATGACTATGTCGTAGAAGTTTCGATCTCTCGTTGGCTGCATGTGTTCGTCCCCTCATTCTCACTCTTTTCCATTTCTGTCCGCTGATGGATAACTCTAAAAGTTACAGTGAATTTATGAACAAAATCATTTTATATATTAAGTAATGGGTTTTTCTCAAGTTGCAATACCAGTGAACTGAAAAACTTGAACACATTACAAAATAACAGTTTAGTATAAACTGCCCAGTCATGTTGCATCGAAACTTTTCTTACTTATCAGTGTCTCTCTTTGCACGTGTATGTATATACACCATGTTTGTGTGTTTAAGTACACATATGCACCGTACTGAAGTCAATTACAATACACACTTGCTGTGTGTTTGCTTGCCTCTCCCTTTCCGTGTGTTACTGTATTGCTATTTATACGGTATGGCATGCAAAACTTAACGCATCCTTCCTTGATCAAAACCCCTTATAACCACCTTCAACTTAGGCAATCATATAACATTGGTTGAAACCTTGGGTAAACATTTAATGCAATATCTTCTTTTAACGTGCTTGTTTTCCCATTTGAACGGGGTAAGCACGATGCCTTCTTGTGAAGGGCTTTGACTTGGCTTTGGGGTAGACTGTAGTCTTAATCGGCTGCCCTGCCTGTCATCGCTTAGACCCTGGTAGCGTATGTACAAGTATTGTACCAGTCACCAGCGCCCTTTCTCCCAGCAGCGAGGAGTTGTTACACGGTTGGGTCGGCAGTCGAGACATTATGTTTTTAGAAGATGTTGGAGTGGCTTTTGTTTGTATGTGTATAAGTCTGTAACACCCATTTGCTTCAAGCAAACCTATCCGTTGATTATATACATAATCCCTAAGTGTCTACACGGATAGCCAAGTGTCTGCCTCTCTGACCGGTCGGCCGTGGATTTGAACCCGCGACGCAGACCTCTAAGAAGTCCGAGCTGCTGCTCTAATTGACCTGGCCATCAAGGCTCCCAATTAATGCAATATGTTTAATGTTAAACACAATTATATCAATCACATTTTATTATGGGACATTAACTTGCAATCGTGTGATCACGCACAATGCAATAGAAAGGTAATAACCAGATACTACAGTACAGTATTGATATAATTGGTTGCACAAGAGTAATTTACATGTACAGTAATCAACAAATCAACTGAACTTTGAACAATGTAAATTGAACGGCATAGCAAAGTACTTCAAGGCGTCCTAACCGTTAAATTAGAATGTGTTGGGGGCAACAGTTACTCCGTACGCATATGAGTCAGAGACAGCAAAACGATTAGGTATTGCATTTAGATCTTGTTTGCTGCTCATTCAGTTGCAACCATTTAAAAACTACTGTACATATCTGTATGGCTCTCTCCCTTCGCTCCGCAGGTTTAAAAGCTCTTGTTATCAACTGAGGCAAATGTGAGGTGTAATCTTTCTTTCTAGCCTTCAAAGGTAATGTCAATTGCAGTTTTGCATCTCTCTCTCACTTGGGCCAGTACACGATAAAGTTAATAACCTTTCATGGAATGTACTTAATATAATTGTATCAATCAGTATTTACAGTAAACATGGTGCAATACAGATTTAAAAGTTGTTTCAACCAATAATATATGAGAGGCTAAGCCCTAGTAAATTTTTATGCCACACCAAAGAAATAACAATAATGCTGTAATACAGTACATCTTTAATAAGATTTGAATGAGATATTTATTAGATTTTTAATGTGGAGGTAACAAAATGCAGTACAAGACAGTAGCTACTTTCAGTATCAAATCAGCACGTGTTGACGTACGTGTGTGTATAAATGTGCATATACATACATGTATGCATCATGATGCTGTGCATTTGCACATTTTCTCTGTAAGGATTAGCCTTAATAAAAAAAAAGAGAGATTTTTCAAGTTTGGCCCATGTAAACAGTTCCAGCAACGCCAACAAGTTGGGGAGAGTGAGAGAATTTCATTGTTAATTTTTTATACATTTATTCAGCAAACAGTATTGTACAGTTTGGTTTTCATTAAGTGTACAGTCCAGTATTTTAATGTATTCCGTATTGTTTATAAGCATATACTCTATTCTATATTGTTTATAAGCATATAAAACACATAAGAAATAAATAGGGTATAAAATGATAATTTTCATGATATAATTAATTATATGGATACTGACCTACTGTTAAAGTTAGCTTACAGCATTGCACCATTAGGTGTGATCGGCATACAAAAATTTTTAAAAATTAACGCATGGCTAACACACTACGACCGTCTCTGTAATCACCTGCTTGTCACCAGGTGTCAGAATTCTTCATGACCACCAATTAAGATGTGGGGATGCTGGTTGGGTTTCCACTGTTAAAGTTGGCTGACTACCACATTGAATGAGGACGGTGGGTTAGTGTGGCCAGAGAAACAATGTCCAGCCAAGCAAACTGGCTGAGGCTGGAAATGCCCATGGCTCAATGGCCTCATTGCATAACAACTGACCGATTCTCTGTGTGTGAAGATGTGGGGAGAAGGATATCAGAAGTTGATAGGGGTTGAAAAGGTACAAAGTATCCTTCCCTGAGAACCATCACTACCAAAGGTTCTTCCTGACGCTTTACCAGACACTTCTGAAACTCTGCACACGTCCTTCTGAGGGACCACTCAGCCTACTTGAACTGGGAGTTCAAAAAGACAAATTTTTTAAGTAATTTGTATTTTTCGTAACTATACAAACCTGAGGCCCTTTACAATAGGAATTACTTTCAGAGCAGCTGGAAAACAGCCGTTTAACTTTAAAACAAGGTGATGGAGTATGTAGTTAACTACCGACTACGGGTGGGAGTCCCACCCACCCTGTCGGTATACACCTTTTGGCCAAGGAAGCAGAATGAGGGGTGGCTGAGGTGGACATATAACTTGTAATGGACCTCAGGTTTGTATGGTTAGGAAAAATACAAATTACTTTAAAAATCTGCCATTTGTTCCTGCACAATATACAAACCGTCGGTCCTTTACAATATGGAGACTTATTTCTTGGAATGAGGATTCTGAGTAAGCGTCTGAACTGACTGGAATTCGGCTCATCTGGGACTCGTTCTTGGTACATCAGAGCAAAGGAAAGAGACCAGCCTCTGATGTGCTGAACAGAAGTGTGAATGATTTTATGTTCAATTGTCAGACTTCTGGACCTTTGGAATTAATGTGTGTGCAGCAACATTGCTTTGAAAAAGGCTTTTCCTGAGGCCAGAAATGGTGACACGGGGGTCTTATCGGAGCCCCATGCACCTCTGGCGACAAAGGTGCCCGGGAGAACTATGCACCTCTGGTGACACACGTATCCACAGAATCCATGCACCTGTAAATATTGTGGCACAGAGTTCTGTGGAACCCTATGCAACAGTTGCTACCGATACAAGGGGCTTCGAGAAACTACGTGATCCGGTGGAAGGTTCTTCACTGGCCAGGGAAGATGACTTCTGGGGACCGCTGTCAGAGGTATGGGTGTCCAAGGAGACCTGTGCCTCTGTTGCTCTCACAGCACTGGGTTCCGAAGAGCCCTGTACCATGGTTCCCAAGTCCATAGGCAGGGTACAGCAACTGAGAGACCCCTTGCCTCTCCCAAGGCTTGAAAATTGTTCCATGGGTTTTGGGAGATGTTTCTACCAATGACCATGGAAGTGGAACAATGGAAAAGTACAGTGACAGCTTCTGATATGTTGATCTATCATTGGGAGGCTTCAAAGATTGGGAAATCTTGCACAGTGTCTAAGTGTGAGGGCCAAATTCATGTCACCTGACACTGGTGATGAGGTGAATCGCCATTACGTTCCAATTCCTCGGGATCTACCTGTTTAACAGCTCTGCCGAGTGTGCAGCTGCCCACTCGTACACATGCATCGTCAACCTGTTGAGTTGGAGGAGATCCTTTCCCGACCCCCTTTTGTTGACAGAAGTTACTCTCACGGTGAAGGGGGTACTGACATTCATCCGTACTACAGGGCACCTTATCAAGATCCTGAACCTCTGGAAAAGCTAAGGAAGCTGTCCTGAGTTTCGAATACAGGCAGTCCCCGGTTTACGTCAGGGGTTCCGTTTTTACGCCGCATCGTAAACCAAAAATCGTCGTAAACCGAAAAATCGTAGAAAATCTTAAAAAATCCTAAGAAAACCTTACTTTTACTGCTTAGGTGTACTGAAAACGATGTAAGCTGCATTTATATTGAGTTTTTCATAAAAAAAACTCAAAATTTTCATTATTCTGCAGTTATGGAGCCATATTTCTTCCGTTGGATAACCCCGGAACATGATGAATGTACTTGAAAAGCGTCGTAACCTCGGAATATCGTAAGCCAGACGCCGTCATAAACCAGGGACTGCCTGTATTGGTGTGGAGATGTTTGCCGTACCAGTTCCGCTCACCTGAAAGAAGCAGTCTTCCAGGTGTGAGCCTCTTCCGTCAGTCGACGTACAGGGGCATGACAGGAGGGGGATTGTGCAGACACTGCAACGAAATTCATGTCGTCTAGACACCAGGCTAGTTCCCCAATCCATTTCCCTTCCAGAGGAATGGAAAGAAATAGGGAGTCCCTTATCAGAGACAAGGATTCCTGAATCCTCCACTGAAGAGAACAAAGGGAAGATGTTCCTGAGGGCCCGGCTCCCCAAGGGCAAGAGGAGACCAAAGATGACTTGTTACTGTTGAGCTGTCTATTCCTTAGTGACAGGAATAACTGAACTTTTCTCTGAACCTACTGATATGGGGCTGGACTGAAACACCAGCATGACAGGACATTAAGTGTTCTGCTCGAGTGTGAAGTCAAGCTTCTCAAACTTGAACAAGACTGCCAAGTCCTGCCAAGTAGAGAAATCGTCTCCTGTCCCCAGCAAAAGACTGATATGTATTCAGAAATACGTATCCTAATAGGTACTAACAATATGGTCTTCAGCAATGCCTACACCTTACGGCGTACTCCCGTCTTCTTCGAGGCCGCAGCCTCCTTAGGAAAAGAAGACTGAGAAGGGGACCTACTTACTGCATCTCCAAGAGGTCAAACCCTCGAGTCGGAAGTAAGTGGTTGTGAACCTGGCTGAGTACTTGAAGTAGTACCGGTAGGAGGTGAGGAAGCATCTGAATGCTTCAACACCTTCTCTCGTACTGTGCCTGAACCAGACTGGGGAGCGGACTCTCCAGTACTGGTTTGGGGTACAAGATGTTAGGTGAAACTCAAGTACCCAAAGTGACTTGAAGCTCCTGAATCACGTTCAGGACAATCCATGGGAGCCTCCTCTACCCGAATGTCTGAAGAAAAACCCCAGGAAGAGACACGCACAGCACCAGCCTCGGAAGAAGACTTCCCAGAACTGGTTCCCAGTACGCAAAACTTGGAGCTCCCGAATCGCAATACTTCGGCGAGGTATGTGACATAGCCCCCGAGTCTCGAGACTGGGGTGAGCCAATGAGAGATCACTCTGCCTTCCCTAGGTGAGCATCCAAAGAAGGTGAGGGGTGGCAGCAGATGATGATTGCGACTTCTCCTCCTCAACTTCATCTTCCTAGATATCTTTTCAAGATGGTCGCAGACAGCTGATCCCCCCTACAGGCAGGAGTAGCAGGAGCAGCAGATAAGAGGGTTACAGGATAACCTGTGGCAGGAGCATGTGGAGAGGGGTGGTTCACATCCCCTTGGCAAATCTAGACCATGGCAAGGCCATCAAGACTTTGAGTTTCTTTCCATGGCCTCAAAGTTCCGATGGATGACAAATAGCCCACAGGGAGAGCCATAGTTTCTTCCTGGAGATCGTAAATTGCCATATCCAACAGACGATCTCCGAACATCAGCCAGAGTCCCCTAGTAATGTCTCTACCACTCGAGCATACCCCCAGTTAGGTATGCACACCGAATCCGAGCATAAGCTTCCTTGGTCAGGAAGGAATGGGCTAGTGAAGGTTTAGAGTTCCGAACACTGGTTGTGTCCTGTTCCTGGAAAACTCCCAAGAAATAGAGGGGACCGGTGAGAGATACCTAGCACCTTTGTCATACCTGGCGGAGGCCAAGCCCCTACAGGTGAGTAAGGTAATGAGCGGTCGTCAAACTGTGTTGTCAGCAGCTGTACGGGTCTGGGAGAGCGCTCCTGTTCACGCAAATGCGGAAGGGGGCCGTCCGTCCTGAAGACATGCTACAGTCTTCCTAGAAGTAGAGGTCTCTACAGAAGAGTGGATGGAGAAACCCCACTTACCTTTCCTAGGTAAGCAGACCGGTATGCCAATGTCACCAATCTGGGACTGTTGCACCATTCCCGTACAGGAGTGGGCAAGGGTTGAGAAACAGCCACATGCTCTGAATTCACTTTCTCTGCTTGGTAGTGTCCAGGTCTGTAGACCAGGAACCCTTACCAGATCTGGGAGGGTTCACAGGACTGGTACCGCTGCACTGGGGTCCGTGGAACCCCGAGCCAGCAATTGTGCCTATGACTGATAGACAATCAAGAGTTGCAGAACTGTAGTACTGCTAGTGGGAGATCCGTAGCCTTCTCCATGGAAGAAGGTTGGCTGTCAGAAGCCCGATGATACTTCTACGGTTGGGAGAGGCACCCTTTTTCTTCCTTGGCTTGGTAGCTTTGGTAGAAGAGGAGGAGGTGATAACAGCACACAATGAAGATGGAGGAGAAGACGACAAATTTCTTCATTCCACTATTGGTCCGACATGGGTAGGAGAGCTGTTCACGCAAAGGTGTGCGGACGCTATCCCCAGGTGAGTGGCTCGTATGCATGTATGCATGAACTTGGGCGATGGCTGACCCAAGGAGAGATGGCGCACTCTCAGGTGTGAGCTCAGGATGTCTTCAAGATGTGCCCCAGTCTTTTTCGAGGCCTTGGCCTCTTATACACAAAGAAGATTGTATGGGGAACTCATTGATAGCTTCTCCAGGTGCGTGGACTCACAAATTGGCTGCAACACTATGCGATTCTGGCCACATCCTCGGTAGAGTACTAGCGGGGGAACGGCAGTGCTTGCATGATGCCCACTCACTCTCTCCTTATCGGTGTTGTGGAGATTCTTCAGTGATAGAGGAGCCTACACCAGCCCCTGGGGGTGACTCACAATACTGGTAAACGTAACTCAGGGTTTCTAAGAAACCCAAGCACCTAGGGTGATGCAAGTCTCCTTGGAAGACCTCACACCTGAAGCTCCTGAATCACGAATCTTTCGTTGCATCAGTTGCTTTTATTACCCGAGAATTAAAGAAATATCAAGCAGAGGTAAGCTCTATACCAGCCCTTAGAGTGATTCCATGGTACTAGTAAAGGGTAGCTTCAGGTTTCCAAGAAACCCGAGTACCTGAAGGGACGCGAGTCTCGCTCAAGACTCCCGCACCTAAAGCTCCCAAATCACGAAAGGATCAGTTGCATTTTCTACCCAAGTGTTTGAAGAAACCCAAGCAGATGATAGATTATACCAGTCCACAGAGGTAACTCCACGATACTGGTAAGGGTATCTCAGGGTTTTGAGAAAACTCGAGTACCCGGGGTGATACAAGTCCTGTTTGAGGCTCGCACATCTGGAGGAAACTCGAGCAGAAGGATATATCAGTATGTGGAGGTAACTCCACGATACCGGTAAGGGTAACTCGGGGTTTCAAGAAAACCCGAGTACCCATGGTGATACGAGTCCCGCTTGAGGCTCGCACACCTGTAGCTCCCGAGTCACGAGTGAATTGATCATCGGTTGCTCCCCTACTTGAGTGTCCAAGGAAACTCAAGCAGAAGGATATACCAGTCCATGGAGGTAACGCCACGATACTGGTAAGGGTAACTTGAGGTTTCGATGAAACCCGAGTACCTGGAGTGACACGATTCTCCTTCGAGGTTCGCGCACTTGAGCTCCCGAGACGCATAAAAGACAATCGTCGGTTGCTCCCTCTGCCCAAGTGCCCGAAGAAACACAGGCAGAGGTACATACTAGTCTGAGAAAAAAGACTTCCTGGAACTAGTATAGGTGACACGGGTTACCTCTTCAACATGTCGTATCTGAGGAGACCGAAGCACCTGATGCTCTCATGTTGCAGGGTCTAGGAGAGACCCGTGACACAGTTCCCGAGTCTAAAGACATGGGAGAGCACCTAGTAAAAGAAAGCGAAGACGACGATGATGAAATGATTCTCTTCTTCGACTTCTAGGCGATACCATTGCTGTCCCAATACCCTTACAGCATTTCTTTGCGGAAATGTGAAGGAGGAATGAGCGCACACACACTGGACTCTCTCTCTCTCTCTCTCTCTCTCTCTCAGTCGAGCCACTGGATCCGTGGGACCCGATCAGCAGCTGCTTTATACCCGTAGCATCTGAAAAAGGGCAATCGACAACATACAGGGCAATACTGCAAGTATTGCCAGCGAGAGAACCCTCACTTCCCAGGCACTTGAGCTCTACAACAACTGAAAAATACTAAAACATTACAAATGTCGAAGAAAATTTCAGCATACAAACCTTCCTTCGTACAGCAAAGGAATAAAATTCTCCCCGAGAGAACGCGCAAATGTCACAGAGCAAAACACGTAAGTGCGGTGAAGAAACCAGTTTAAGCTCATAGCCTTGGCAACAGTAAAACCAGTTTGACACACCATCGGCTAATAAAAGTCGTAGGGTTTGCGAATATCAGTATGAAATACTATATCAGAATACTGAATGTGTAAACTCAAGAGTAAAACAAGTTGTATTGCATACATTATAACCTGTTTTAATCATTATACAGGCAGCTCCTGGTTATCAGCAGGGGTTACGTTCCCAACAGCGTGACGATAACCGAAAATCGCCGATAACTGAATATCGCTGATAACCGAAAATCGCCAATAACCAAAAATCAGCAGTAATAGTGCAATCCCTGGTTATCGGCGCTGATATCTGGTTATCAGCACCGCCAATAACTGGGGATCAGCACCGATAACTGGGGGTCGGCGCCAATGGCTGGGGGTTGGCGCCGATAACTGGAGATTGGTGTCAAAAATCCCGTTGTCGTCATCGCTAGACAAGTGCTGTAAACCCGATCCCGGATAATCGGGGACTGCCTGTATCAGCAATATCAACAATATGTGACCTAAAATGTACACAAAGTCAAACGGCAGGCAGAGAGAAGAAGAGAGCACTTCCTTTCTCGCCAATGGCCGAAAGCAAAGTGGGTGTGTACCGACTAGATGGGCGGGACTCCCAACAGTAGTCGGTAGTTAACTATGTACTCCACCACCTTGTTTAAAGTTAAACGGACGTTTTCCAGCTGCGCTAAAAGTAATTCCTTTTGTAAAGGACTGACAGTTTGTATATTGTGTAGAACAAACATCAGGTATGGTTACGTGTGTAACTTTCCACTTAGAATGTGAGCCATATCACTGTTGAAGCAGAACTCGAGAGTGGTTTGGGAAATTCTATATGGAACTTACTTGCAAAAAGGCTGTAGGGTCAAGACCCTACAGGGAAGACTTCAAAGGCAGTTCTAAGAAGTTTCTAATCTCCTGATTCGAGACATCTTATGTGATGCCCTTCAACACTTAAAGAGGTTAAGGAGACAATGATGGGACACTGTCACAATCTGCTACTAATGGTTGAGCAGGGCTTTATATTATATTATTTGTACATGACTATTTCTGTTACTTCACTGCGAATGTCTTGTAACAGGAAGAAGACATTCCTCCCATTAGCCTCGGAAGCAGGTCTACCAAGGAGAGGTTACAACTCTGACGAGTCATCCTGAAACTGCCTCTTCAGGCCTAATATTTATAACTATCATCATCACCATTACCTCTTATATATGTATCTATGTAAGTACATACAGATGCATACATATCTACGTATATATGCATAAACATTACTGTACACATACACATATATGTATTACTCTTACAGTACTCGAGCCATAGTGCTAAGAACAAAATGCCAAATTCACAGGTACTTCTGCCTCAAAATTAGGCCAAAGTACCTTGTCTATTAGAGGAGTCTTAGCTTCCTTGGTCCAAGAACTTGAAACTTGCAAGTTGAACAGAGGAAGATGAAAAAAACTTATATGTAACTCCTAACCAGGGGTGGCTCAAATACAATTGTATTTGTATTTGAATTGTATTTAAACAGTTTTAATGTATTTGTATTTGTACTTGCATTTTGCACATCCAGAGAAAAATTATTTTGTTTTTGTATTTGTATTTATATTTCGAGAGTCAAAACCATTTGAGAGAGAGAGAGAGAGAGAGAGAGAGAGAGAGAGAGAGAGAGAGAGAGAGAGAGAGAGATACGAGTATATCCATGGCTTACGAGTCTATGATGCATATCTAACAGATACCTGTCAAGGATGATATGAGGATTACGTGATAGGAAAAGATTAAAGATTTTGAAGATCGTGGACTTGATGATTTCCAAGTCAACTCAGTCGACAATGAAGAAGAAAACAATTTAAGAGAATGAGCCTTCCGTCTTCATGAGCATCAATCACAAGATGGGGCTGGCATGAGTGCAAAACAACCTCGTCTTTTCTTCCTGCATGCCTCCACCTGGGCAAATGATGGCAGGTGCATCAACAAACGACACTACAGAGTTTGAAATGTACCGAGAAGAAGGTGTTCTGCCATTTGATGTTAACCCACTGAGGTACTGGTATGATACGCAAAGCTTCAAAATTCTGAAGCGCTTTGCCAAGAATATTCTAGGGTGCTGTGCAATGTCGGCACCATCTGAGAGGGTGTTTGGCAAGGCTGGTAATTTTTACAGTCCTGAGCGAGCAAAACTTGGCCCAGTAAACCTTCCGGGCATTATTGATGATAAAATGCAATTATGATATGTAGAATTGTGTGAAAAAAGTATTTCTGTTTATATTTTTACATAATTTCAGGAGTATTTTTATTTGTATCTTTGGAATCTGGAATACAAGTATTTGTATTTGTATTTTTGGAACCAGTACCTGTATTTGCATATTTAGATTCAGGAATAAAAGTATTTGTATTTGTATTTTTGGAATCATGAACAAAAGAACTTGTATTTTTATTTGACTTATAAAAATCAGTATTTGATCCAACCCTGCTCCTAACCCAAATGCAGTGGCATTCAAGAACCAGCACTGCAGGATACAATTCCGAGATTGCCTCTGTTGTTTAGATTAACCCAGCAACATGCCAGCACATCGCCTAGGTTGGCTGGTTGCTAAGAGCTCACATTACAAACACAGTTGCGAGTACACTACACTGTTCGTGTTAGGAGCAGAACTATTCAACACTAACAGTTTTCTAGCTTTCTCTTTCAACTGTTCATCCATTTCCCAAAGGCTCTGCTTCCATGATAACGCACCTTTCCATAATCAGTGTTAGCTTCTTACTCGTTTTAAAAGAGCCGAGCACCGGTTAACGGATTCATCTTCGGCAAAACGAAGTGAAAACGGAACAACATGAGCTATGCACCTTTTAAATACTAAAGGAGAATCACCCAAATCGCGGTTGAAAACCATAAAGAAAACGGCAGTCTATGGACAATGCCGGCGAGGCCAAAAAACGCTAGAGAAGGTGACATGCCATGAAACGTCAGCAATGATGTCACGGAATGCCAGTCGTAAGAGCCGGATGGAGTGAATGGGTGCTGGACACCTGAGTGGGGAAGGTAGAGGATTCTTGCATGACATCAGTGCATAACCAATGACAACAGTCTGTGCCATCTGCACAGCAATTAAGAGGTGATGCTGAGAAGCGAGAGTTCTATCACCAAGCTAATTCCCTCTAGACAAGTAAGCGGCAGAAGAGGAAGAGCCGCTTTATAAAAAGGAATAATTGTCACAAGGTGACAAATACGAGGCGATATAGGTGGACAACTGAGTAGGGGGGGAAGGTTATCATCCGGTCAGAGGACAACACCGGTTGAGAAAATGATAACAGAACCAATATGTGGTTCAGAACTACCCAGGCAAACATAAATGTCCATATCCCTAAATAACTCTACAGTTCACACACATCCCTATCACTAACCCCAAAACGGATGACACGTGAGCCAGTGAACGCGAGTGCCAAACTACCAAACAACTCATCCGGAGAACTGCCGAACACGAACCGGAGAGACAGCCGAGAGAGGCGGTGAAGGGCACAAACCTTCATCCCGAGACATGGCAAGGTTCTATGCCCGCAGAGAAGACCAACGGACCCAGGCCAGTCCAGAGGGCTGGCAAGAGACAGATGCTACGGCTCCAACACCTCTCTTGCGGGGGAAAACGAAAAAGGCCGATCACTATGAGGGAGGGGGGAGCGATCTTCACCATAATATACACAGGAGTGAGAGAGGAATCAACCTAGGCTACCACGTACGGTAACGGAAGAGAAGCAACAACGGAAGGCAAAAGGAAAAGACTGAGTAGGCTTGTGGTGTGCCCTAATGAACTGTTGACGTAAACTATCAGCCTCTAGCATCTCCTGATACTTCACAAAATTCTCATCCTCTCATCAGATCACTCATTATCTTCACACCAAGAGAACCACACTTGCACCTCAACAGCTAGGCTGACATATAGGCTACGTGGTCATGCACAACTGTAACATTTGGTTTCCACAAACTCTTTCCTAGAGAAAATAAGCCATAAATCATCATCATTATTACTAATGCCGATTCACGCTGTCTGCATAAGGACACAGCATGAAGAATTCTGACAGGAACGTAAACACTCCAACACCACCTGGTTAGCCAAGCATACATTTTTTTTTTTTTGTATGCCGATCGCACCTAAAGGAGTGAAGATATAAGCTACCTTTAGCAGTAGGAAAGATTCATTCCAAATAATTGACATTTTACATCCATGAAGTATTTTTTTTTTTTTTACCATATCCACAAAATTCCGATCTCCACAACAGCCATGGATATATTACAGCAGCTAATTGAGTGTTTACTGTATGAATTCTTATATGAACTATAATGTGATTCCTGGGACATGCTTTCCCACATTCTTGCATAATTATGAATGGCTTCTTTCAAGTATGAATTCTCAAATGAACTGTAAGATTTGGTTTCTTGGAAAAGGCTTTCCCACATTCCTTGCACATGAATGGCTAAACTCCAGTATGAATTCTCATATGACATGTAAGAGCTTGTTTCTGTGAAAATGCTTTCCCACATTCACTGCACATGAATGGCTTCTCCCCAGTATGAATTCTCATATGATATGTAAGATTTGGTTTCTTGGGAAATGCTTTCCCACATTCCTTGCATATGTATGGCTTCTCTCCAGTATGCATTCTCATATGAACTCTAAGACTTGGTTTCTCGGAAAATGCTTTCCCACATTCCTTGCACATGAATGGCTTCTCTCCAGTATGAATTCTCGTATGACATGTAAGAGCTTGTTTCTGTGAAAATGCTTTCCCACATTCATTGCACATGAATGGCTTCTCTCCAGTGTGTATTCTCATATGAACTGTAAGACTTGGTTTCTCTGAAAATCCTTTCCCACATTCCTTGCACATGAATGGTTTCTCTCCAGTATGAATTCTCATGTGAACTGTAAGATTTGTTTTTGTGGAAAATGCTTTCCCACATTCCTTGCACATGAATGGCTTCTCTCCAGTATGAACTCTCATATGAACTGTAAGATTTGTTTTCGTGGAAAATCCTTTCCCACATTCCTTGCATGTGAATGGCTTCTCTCCAGTATGAATTCTCATATGAACTGTAAGATCTGCTTTCCTGGAAAATGCTTTCCCACAATCATTGCACATGAATAGGTTCTCTCCAGTATGAATTTTCATATGATCTTTAAGATTTGGTTTCTTGGAAAATGCTTTCCCACATTCCTTGCACATGAATGGCTTCTTTCTAGTATGAATTCTCATATGAACTGTAAGATTTGTTTTTGTGGAAAATACTTTCCCACATTCCTTGCACATGAATGGCTTCTTTCCAGTATGAATTCTCATATGACGTGTAAGGGCTTGTTTCTGTGAAAATGCTTTCCCACATTCCTTACACATGAATGGCTTCTCTCTGGTAGGATTTGTGATGTCACTTGGAAGATCAACTTTCTTGTAAAATGCTTTCTCACTGTCAGTGGATCTGAAAGGCTTCTCTCTATTCTGACTATTCCTTCTTTCTTGTTTCACTTCCCTTTTGCAAGTTAGTGGATCTTTGTCATTCGCTACTGAATTCATTTCATATGAATATTCATCATCTTCATTAGACTCACAGAATACCTCTGGCTCTATTTTGATGTCCATCAATGGATCCTGAGACAAAAAGTCACCATCACTGGTTTCACTGAAGGCAGCCATATTGCTGTTTTCTTGATTTATGGAAGGGTGTGATAATGCATCTTCAGTTTCACTTTTTAAAGGTAATTCTAAAGAATGTTGTGGATTCATTCTTGGCATGTGTCCTTCAACATTCGAAACATTTTTTTCCCGATATGCAACAGTTGGTGAACCTTTTTCATTCAGCGCTGAATTCCTTTTATATGAATATTCATCACACTCATTAGATTCACAGAATACCTCGGGGTCTACTTTGATGTCCGTCAATGGATCCAGATACAAAAAGTCACCATCACTGGTTTCACTAGAGGAAGCCATGTTGCTCTGTTCTTGATTTATGGAAGGTAGTGATAATGCACCTTCACTTTCACTTTTCAAAGGTAATTCTAAAGAACGTTCTGGATTAATTTTAGCCGTTTGTACTTCAATGTTCACAACATGCTACAGGTTGAAATCCCAGCTCTACACTTCATATCCTTGGACCTTGTATATGCGCCACTTTGTCACACTGTCCAGTGTTAAATTTCTGTCATGTCTTTCTGAACAGCATTACGATTCTGCTTGTGAGTTTCATAGAGGCTGTAATACCAAAAGTGTTCTGTATTACTGCTTTAAACACTTCTTGGACGGGTGGGTACCGTTCTCAGCTAACACTCGGCTGGCCCCGCGCTCGATTCTCCGACTGGCCAATGAAGAATTAGAGGAATTTATTTCTGGTGATAAAAATTCATTTCTCGCTATAATGTGGTTCGCATTCCACAATAAGCTGTAGGTAACCAATTGGTTCTTAGCCACGTAAAATAAATCTAGTCCTTTGGGGCAGCCCTAGGAGAGCTGTTAATCAGCTCAGTGGTCTGGTTAAACCAAGATATACTTAACTTAAACACTTCTTCAAACAAAGTGAATCACATTAAAATACATCGACCTCTTTATATTTTCAGCAAATACAAAATGACATGCAAGAATAACACAAAACACTGTTCTTTAATGACAACGCGTTCAACTGACAACTCTTAACGCAAAATTGTTTACAAATGATTATCCAACAAATCTGTTATAAATTAAGTACTATATCTTGAAGGACTACAGCCAGATTTCATTGCTGATGTAAGAATCTAATTATATTTGCTGTTATCATTTTTAAAGTAGGACTACAATAATTCACCATTGTCTCTTTGCACATTACCAATAACATGTAGTACCATTAAACACACGCTTTCCCAAAATCTTGATACTCAAAACTGACGACGGAAGGAAGGTTCTTCTGAGGGAGAATCTGAAATCAAAGAAAGCAACACAGAGTTACGAAACATAATGCCAGAACTGAAGCAAAATAATAAATCATATTTAATTCAGGTTCCTATAAAGGTCTCAGGCCAATTAACAAGGTGTACATTTGACAGCATCCAAACGTTAATACAATCTAACCAAATGTTGTCCAGACGTAGCATCAAAACATTCCTGAGGCAACAGTTTATTAACAGTTAATACTGACTCCCACCCTCTCACATCTGAAAACCTTCTCAGCTTAACATAACAGTATTACTTATCAATGTACGTTACTAACAAATCAAAGGTCAAGAATATAAAATGCAAGAGACCAGCATAAGGATTTTGTTATACATAACACCATATTATCCACAGGTGCAGTAGACAATAAGTCGAAAAAATAGCAAGGGTAAACTGATTAGTAATTTCAAGTGAGATGAAAGTTTTCAAATTAGTTTACTGATTGTTGCTGTAGATACAATAACACTGATAACAGTCTTGGAAGGTAGCACTGCTACATTTCCTCAAATATGACACATTTTTTTCAGAGCCATACGAACCAGAGCTTTTTATGAGAATATCTGGTAGTTAAGGAGAGTGAGTAAGGGAATCCGCCCCCCCTCACATGCCATCACCAAGCACTTCTTTCGGCCTGATGAACAGGGAGGGGTGGTTGAGATGGGAGATATGATATAAAGTTTTGGTTTGTAAACCTCTGAAAATGACATTTTTATGATAAAATGAAGTTTTATATAGACTTACCCAGTAACTGCTTAGCTGGGAGTTTCAACTCAAACAGCAGCTTAAATTTTGAAATTCACGGTAGTGATTCTTTTGTTTTGTGTAGGTGACAAAACTCCGCCCACTTTCAGGGTAAGCCAGAGATACAACTTAGCCAACAGATCAATTGTTTATGCTAAATTGTCCATGCACGGGTAAGTACCTTACCCAGTAATTGCTTAGCTGATTCCACACTGAAAGGTGGTGGGGAATCGTGGACAGTAAAATAACATTCTACATATGAAAAGTTATTGACCTAAAACAGGCTAACAGTGAGACAATGTTTGTTGTTTCCTTACCTGGTGAGAGAGCTGCGCAGATAATTACTGCCTCTGGTTGGCGCTCATCTCAACCTGTAGAGGCGTGGCAGTATAGCCAGAGTCGCCTCTAAGGAAGTGGGATATTCTGCAGCAAAGGAGAACTCTGAAGGCTGACGGAATATACAGCAAGAACTATGTGACGAAGGTCAATACCAAAGGCCAACAAACCTCATACAATTGCCCCTGCCCAGGACACAGTGCCAAAACTTAATGGAAACAAACAACAAAATCACCTACACCATAAAAATAAAACATGACCACTACCCAACACTAAAAAATGGGTGGGCACTCCAAGTCTCTTGTACCCTCCAGGCTTGTTCAGAACTCGACACCACGAGCAAGGTGAAGACCTAAATGCATAGGAAGGGATACTTCCTACACTTCCTCACCCATCACTACACCAGCTGCGGACATCGGTCGTAAGGTACTGCAGTTTTCGTAAACAGCTTCCACATTCTGCCTCACCCATCACTACGCCAGCTACGGTCATCGGTCGTAAGGTACTGCAGTTTTCGTAAACAGTTTCCACATCCTGCCTCACCCATCACTACGCCAGCTGCGGACATCGGTTGTAAGGTACTGCAGTTTTCGTAAACAGTTTCCACATTCTGCCTCACCCATCACTATGCCAGCTGCAGACATCGGTCGTAAGGTACTGCAGTTTTCATAAACAGTTTCCACATTCTGCCTCACCCATCACTATGCCAGCTGCAGACATCGGTCGTAAGGTACTGCAGTTTTCATAAACAGTTTCCACATTCTGCCTCACCCATCACTATGCCAGCTGCAGACATCGGTCGTCTACTGCAGTTTTCATAAACAGTTTCCACATTCTGCCTCACCCATCACTATGCCAGCTGCGGACATCGGTCGAAACAGTTTCCAAACAGTTTCTCCTGCCTCACCCATCACTACGCCAGCTACGGACATCAGTCGTAAAGGTACTGCAGTTTTCGTAAACAGTTTCCACATCCTGCCTCACCCATCACTACGCCAGCTACAGACATCAGTCGTAGGTACTGCAGTTTTCGTAAACAGTTTCCACATTCTGCCTCACCCATCACTACGCCAGCTACGGACATCGGTCGTAAGGTACTGCAGTTTTCGTAAACAGTTTCCACATTCTGCCTCACCCATCACTACACCAGCTGCGGACATCGGTCGTAAGGTACTGCAGTTTTCGTAAACAGTTTCCACATTCTGCCTCACCCATCACTACACCAGCTGCGGACATCGGTCGTAAGGTACTGCAGTTTTCGTAGTTTCCACATCCTGCCTCACCCATCACTACGCCAGCTGCGGAGTTTTACTGCAGTTTTCGTAAACAGTTTCCACATTCTGCCTCACCCATCACTACACCAGCTCGGACATCTGTCGTAGGTACTGCAGTTTTCGTAAACAGCTTCCACATCCTGCCTCACCCATCACTACGCCAGCTACGGACATCGGTCGTAAGGTACTGCAGTTTTCGTAAACAGTTTCCACATTCTGCCTCACCCATCACTACGCCAGCTGCGGACATCGGTCGTAAGGTACTGCAGTTTTCGTAAACAGTTTCCACATTCTGCCTCACCCATCACTACGCCAGCTACGGACATCGGTCGTAAGGTACTGCAGTTTTCGTAAACAGTTTCCACATCCTGCCTCACCCATCACTACGCCAGCTACAGACATCAGTCGTAAGGTACTGCAGTTTTCGTAAACAGTTTCCACATTCTGCCTCACCCATCACTACGCCAGCTACAGACATCGGTCGTAAGGTACTGCAGTTTTCGTAAACAGTTTCCACATTCTGCCTCACCCATCACTACGCCAGCTACAGACATCGGTCGTAAGGTACTGCAGTTTTCGTAAACAGTTTCCACATTCTGCCTCACCCATCACTACACCAACTACAGACATCGGTCGTAAGGTACTGCAGTTTTCACAAACAGTTTCCACATTCTGCCTCACCCATCACTACACCAGCTGCAGACATCGATCGTAAGGTACTGCAGTTTTCACAAACAGTTTCCACATTCTGCCTCACCCATCACTACACCAGCTGCAGACATCGGTCGTGAAGGTACTGCAGTTTTCGTAAACAGCTTCCACATTCTGCCTCACCCATCACTCGCCAGCTACGGACATCGGCTGGTACTGCAGTTTTCGCAGTTTCGCCTCACCCATCACTACGCCAGCTGCGGACATCGGTCGTAAGGTACTGCAGTTTTCGTAAACAGTTTCCACATTCTGCCTCACCCATCACTACGCCAGCTGCAGACATCGGTCGTAAGGTACTGCAGTTTTCACAAAACAGTTTCCACATCCTGCCTCACCCATCACTACGCCAGCTGCAGACATCGGTCGTAAGGTACTGCAGTTTTCGTAAACAGTTTCCACATTCTGCCTCACCCATCACTACGCCAGCTACAGACATCGGTCGTAAGGTACTGCAGTTTTCACAAACAGTTTCCACATTCTGCCTCACCCATCACTACACCAGCTGCAGACATCGGTCGTAAGGTACTGCAGTTTACGTAAACAGCTTCCACATTCTGCCTCACCCATCACTACGCCAGCTACAGACATCGGTCGTATACTGCAGTTTTCGTAGACAGTTTCCACATCCTGCCTCACCCATCACTGCCAGCTGCGGACATCGATCGTAAGGTACAGTTTTCACAAACAGTTTCCACATTCTGCCTCACCCATCACTACACCAGCTGCAGACATCGGTCGTAAGGTACTGCAGTTTACGTAAACAGCTTCCACATTCTGCCTCACCCATCACTACGCCAGCTACAGACATCGGTCGTAAGGTACTGCAGTTTTCGTAAACAGTTTCCACATTCTGCCTCACCCATCACTCGCCAGCTACAGACATCGGTCGTAAGGTACTGCAGTTTTTCTAAACAGTTTCCACATTCTGCCTCACCCATCACTCGCCAGCTGCGACATCGGTTCGAAGGTTCAGTTTTCGTAAACAGTTTCCACATTCTGCCTCACCCATCACTACGCCAGCTGCGGACATCGGTCGTAAGGTACTGCAGTTTTCGTAAACAGCTTCCACATTCTGCCTCACCCATCACTACGCCAGCTACAGACATCGGTTGTAAGGTACTGCAGTTTTCGTAAACAGTTTCCACATCCCGCAGGCAGTGCATCACAAATCCTGTCTTGCTTCTCCAGTATGTTGCCTGCAGAGTGGAGGATAAAAAAATATTGTTCTTGAAAGCTACTGATGTAGCAACTGCCCTTACATCATGAGCTTTGACTTTCATGACTTTTAAGTTATTTTCCCCCACTTGGGAGTGAGATTCTATAATACGATCCCTCAAGAAGAAGGAAACGGCATTCTTAGATAAAGGTCTAGAAGGATTTTTAACCGAGCAACACAAATTAGAAAACTGCCCTCTAATTTTCTCGGTTCGGTGCAGGTAGTACCAGAGGGCTCTCACCGTACATAGCACTTTTTCCTCCTCTTCCGTGCCTAAAATATCAGACAGGCTCTTCATGGTGAAAGAACGAGGCCAAGGGTGTGAAAGGTTCTCGTTCTTCGCTAAAAAACTTAATAAGAGAGAACAAACTGCGTCTCCATTTGAAAAGCGATCCTCCTGTCGGTCGCTTGAAGCTCACTTACTCTCTTCACAGTGGCCAGCGCTATGAGGAAAATAGTTCTCCTAATCAAATTCTTCAGTGAGGAAGAATGCAAAAAGAGCTCACTAGATAACCACTTAAGTACCACATCTAGATTCCAAGTAAATTCTCCTCCTTTCTAGATCTGGTGGTATCGAACTACTTAATTAAGTCCAAAATATCTTGATTGGAAGAAACGTCGAGGCCTCTATGATGGAAAACAGAGCTGGGCATTGCTCTGTAACCTTTTATGGTGGAAGAAGACCTTCCTAGTGAAGACCTCAAGTACAGAAGAAAGTCCACTATTTGAGGGATAGATGTCTGAGAAGATGAAACACTGTTTCTTCTGCACCAGGTCCTACAAAATTTCCACTTTACCTGGTAGAGCTTGTTGGACAAGTCACATCTACACTTGGCAATGGCCTCCGCCGTCGATCGCAAAAATCCTTTCACTTGGACAAGTCTACTGACAGTCATAAGCCTGTCAGGGCCAGAGTGGATAGGCCTTGGTGGAATATCCTGCAGTGCGGTCATCTGAGAACACTTGGAATAGCAGGGAGGAGCCTTGGAAAGCCTATGAGGAGATCCAGAAGGTCTGGGAACCATTCCTTTTGTGGCCAAAAGATGCCATCAGAGTCATCTTTACGTTGTTGTGAGAGTGGAACTTCGAGAACTTCCCTTATCATCCCGAAGGGAGGAAAAGTGTAAAGGTCCAAATTTGACCAATCTTGGATCATTGCACCTGTTGCCCACGCGAGAGGGTCCAGGACAGGGGTAGCAGAACAGAGGTAGGCAGTGTTTCTGAGATGTACAAACAAGTCTACGGTCCGTTGTCCCCACACTCTCCATGGGTTGGAGCAAAACCCGATGGTCTAACATCCATTCCATCGGAAGGACCTGATTCCGGCGACTCAATTCGTCTGCTAGGACATTGCATTTGCCTTGGATAAACCTCCTGACTAATTGGGTTCAGTTCTGATCTGCCCAGCACAACAGGTCTCTTGCTATCTCACACAAAGAGGACGAGTGAGTTCCCCCTTGAAGTTTTATGCAGGCCAAGGCTGTGGTGTTGTCTGCATGCACCGTGATCGTCTTGTTGCAGACTTCTGTTGCAAAATGTCTTAGTCCCAGGTGAACTGCCTTCAACTCTCGTATGTTAATATGAAGTTGTTTCTCCTTCGGGGACCACCTTTGGGAGAATTTCTCAGTTCCTGAGGAGTGCTCCCCAACCTAGATCCGTCACATCAGAAAAGAAGTCAAGGTCGGGGCTCAATGGGAGAAGAGATTTCCTCTCCGTCAATGTTTCTTCGGGCCTCCACCAACCCAGGTCCTTCTTTATCTCTGCTATGACTGGAAAGAAGTGAAGATCTTGATGTACTTTCCAATCCCAGCAGGCTCTCAGGTAAAACTGTAGCGGCCTCATGTGCAGTCACCTGACCCTTACAAACTGCTCCAATGAGGCCAGTGTGCCTAGAGTTGCTGAGCACAAAAGAAGGGCGAGAAACAGGTCGACCTTAAACAGTCCTCCACTCTCTTGGGGACGGCAAAGCCCGAAAACTCCAAGAGTCTATCCGAATCCCAAATAGAGAATTCCCTGAGTAGGAGTTAGTTGCGATTTCTGGTGATTCAAAAGTCCTAATTCTTGAGTCATGCAAATCATATTCTGTAAGTCTTTCGTGCATCGTTCCTTTGTGGGAGAGCGAAGCAGCCAATCGTATAAATAGAGTGAGATCTTCACCCCTGCTAGATGAAGCCAACCCGCGAGGGAAGCGCGTACCCTCGTTAAAACTTGTGGGGCAGTGGAGAGGCCAAAACAGAGTGCTCTGAACTGATAAACTAGACCCCTGAAGACAAACCTGAGGTATTTTCTTGAATCTTCGTGAATAGGGATATGAAAGTATGCGTCTTGCATATCTGGGGAGATCATTCAGTCCCCCTGACAGATGGATGCAAGTACCGACTGTGTTGTCTCCATAGTGAATTTTGTTTTCTCTATGAAGGCATTCGAATCACACAAGTCGAGCACCGGTCTCCACCCCACTGAAGACTTGGGCGCTACAAAGAGCCGGTTGTAAAACCCCTACGACTCGGAGTTGCTGATTAGTTCTATGGCCTTCTTGCTGATGAGAGAGGAAACCTCCTCTGAGAGGGCCGAATACCTCTCCGATCCTTCGGAGTAGGCCGTCAATGCGGCAGGAGTGTTGGGCAAGGGAGGCCTCTCCCTGAAGGGGATAGAATATCCCTCCCTGAGTGCTTTGACCACCCACTGGTCTGCCCCTCTCAAGCTCCATCTCTCCCAGAAGAGAAGGAGCCTCGCACCCACTGGGGTATGGAGAACTGGGCTCTTACTTGATGGTTCAGGGTGTGAACCTAACTGATCCCCTGGGCCTGGATTGAGATCTCTGCCTGCCCCCACGAAAGGGCCTCGACTAGAGAGGAGTAGTCCCGGTGGGTATGGCGGTCCAATTTCTCTAATGCTTTGTCGACTGTGTCAGAAGATCCTGGGTAGACTTCTTATGCAGACTAGAAGTGACCTCACTAACGGTCATCCGTGGGAAAAGACGATGCTTGTCCAGCAGAGAAAATGAAAGTGCTGATTTTTGAGATGCTGTCACGCCCTTAGACATAAAGGAAACCCCAGTTCCCTTTTCTCTAGCATGCCCATTGCGTATAGCGAAGCAACTTCCTGCCAACTGTCTCTGACCGCTTTGTCAGCGTAGGAAAGAGAACCAAGAAGTTCCGAAGCACAGTCAGTCGGAAGCGATGGATCCTGAACTTTCTTGGCAAGAGCACCTAAACACCAGTCCATAAAACTTGAAACTTCAAAAGTCTTAAAAAGACTTTTCAGAAGGTGGTCCATCTCATGCTGAAAAGAATACCTTCGCTGAGGCAGGAACGGATCTACGTCCCGCATCAATGAGACCAGAGAAGTCCCCCTGGGAGAAGGCAGGCCACTCCCAGGGAAGGAGCTTCTCCGGTAGCATAGGATAGGTAATGAGACCTAGAAAGACAAGGAGGAACACTAAAGCAAGCATTCCCCTGCTCCCTCTTCTCAGGACACCAGTTCTCCACTTCACAAAGGGCCTTCTTAGACAAGGACGAGAGAACCAATTTAGGGAGTCCGGCAGTGTCCGAAGGCTGACTGCTCATCATAAAGGATGAAGCAGGGACGTAGGACACGCAGGAGAGAAGAACTCTGAGAAGTCCTGAAGGAAAAATCTCAGAAGGGACATGCAAGAGTCGCTGGAGAATCTTGGTCAAAATCTTCTTCTTCCGACGAAACAGGAAACAAGGGAGGATCTGATGGAGGTGCCTTAGCAATCGATGATCTGTGCAGTTGCAGAACGCTATCCAACTTGCGCTGAAGAGAAGCCAAAGCTGGATCCAAATTCAAGGCCGATGGACAATTCGTTGCTGAAATGGACGAAGCTAGCGCTTGAAGCTTCAAAGCAGACGTCAAAACACTGGCTGGTTCCCCCAAGGCACTGGCAGCAAGAGGAGGAGTAGATGCATGTTGATGTGTTGGAGTTCTAGAGCGAGTGGATGCGTCAAGGAACTTGGGTGCTGCAGGGGCTCGGGTGCTTCAGGAAGCTCAGGCGCTTCAGGACATTCAACCGAAGGCAGGCGTTCAGGTAATTCACGGCACTCGGCCGTGCCACTATGGGCACTGATCGTACGAAAAGCACTCATCAAACAGGGTGCTCGGCCCAATCCGGGTGCTTAGACAGAAACTTCATCTTTCACGAGGAGCAGGGCGCTTGGAGCCTGAAAGGAAACGCTTCTTAGATGAAAAGGAGTGACTATACACTCGTTCCTGGCGTCCAGGAGAGGAGATGCACTCTGGGCTATCCCACTCACTGCAAGAAGGCTGAGCAGTCGAGGAGCTAGATCCTTGGAAGAAGAATGCCTCTTCAAAGGGTGTGACTTGTCAGAAAAAGCCACTGGCACCTTCTGTTCAACAAAAATCTCCAGAACTAGACAATAGCTGATGCACGTCCGAGACGCCCTTCCAGCTGTTGTCTCTGGTCGCAACCTGGGATGCAACAGGCTGGTCTGAAGGGGCGACTGCTTTTTGGGCAGACCCCACTGACCTCCCTTGAGCTAACGGTATGCCTCCTCCCTGGTTCAGGGGAGTATGGCAGTGACCAATGCCTAAGAGAATCAGTGGGACGAACGGCCACCTCCTCCACTAATGCTTCAATTTCACTTTTCTTGTCAAACTTATCCATAAGGACTCGCATAGATGCCCCTAACTGGGCCACTATACCTACCACCATATTTAATCTCTGATCAAATTTATTTTCCACGCTGGTGAAGCGATCAGGCTCAGAAGTGCGGGAGCCAGTAGGTGTATGGAGTGATACAGAGGATACAGGAATAATAGGAGGAGATACAGCAGGAATATCTACATCACTAGACTTAAGAGCCATCCGACTAACTAATTTCTCGCTGGCTTTAGCTGCTGTCTTCCTCTTGCGATCTCTCTCCAGTTTATTTAAATGAGAAGCCAAGGTCTTCCATTTACGTTCATCCCAATCCCTGCGTTTGTTGCAAGTCAGGTTATTGGTACAACTGACTGATTGATTTGTTTATTAAATCTGGTGTCATAACATCTAGGTTATTGATGCCGAAACAAATTTAGATATAAAAATTAAGTTTAAAATAAATTTCATATAAAAATATCTAAAAGTTATGTATATAAATATTTAAATTTAAAAAAAAAAGGTAAGTTAAAAAAAAAAAAATCCATATAAAAATATCTAAAAGGTATGCATGTAAATATTTGAATAAAAAGAAATAGGTTTAAAATAAATTTCATATAAAAGTATCTACATGATACGTATATAAATAAATTTCTTCATATATTCTATATACAAAGCAAGATTAAAATTATCAACATCTCGTTCCCAAGACAGGAACCTTTGTCTCAAATTCCTAAGTGTGGGACATTCAACCAGCAAATGTCCCACACTCAGGGGTACAGCACAGTCTTCACAAATTGGAGGATTCGCACGGGACATCAAGAACCCATGCGTGAGTCTTGTATGTCCAATCCTCAACCTGCACAGCACTGTCTCCTGTCTCCTTGGCATATGGGGATATGACCAAGGAGAGACAGATGATGCAATACTACGCATTTTTCTATTTGTTAAAATATTCTCCCACTGGCACTGCCCACGTTTTTTTTATTGTTTGTCCTACTACAGGATATACATCCCGATTGGGAAGGCACCCAACAGAACTTAACTTCTTTCTCTCTTCTTTTCAATAAAAACAACCATTCTAATACTTCTAAAATCAGGGGGTTTAAAGGATTAACAGATTCCAGTGCCTGAAGTACACGTTTTGAATCACTATATATAATAAAATTGTTTCCATTATGAATGAAAATCTCCTTTAAAGCTTTTAAAATTGCATTTATCTCGGCAGTAAAAATTGAGGCAACGGATGATAACCTTCCACTCCTCCCTATATCAGGGAAGGCTACACCAAAGCCGACGCCAGCATCAGACTTTGAGCCATCCGTGAAGATTGGTGTGCAGGTGCCACGTTCCATCGAATGTTCTAAAAATATTGACCGCATGGCCTCACATGACAATTCTGACTTGGTGAAATTAAAATACTTGCAGAATTCTACCTCTGGAAATTTCAGGGGGAATAACAGAATACTTTACTGGTAGAATCTTCACCCTAAGCATATTCAATTCCCTGAGAATCAAGTTTACTCTAAAAGCAAACGGATGCGGTTGCTTGGGATGATTTTCATAATAATGCCAATGCCTTTCCCTTCTCATACATATGCTGGTCAAAGACTTAGGTAGCCTCTGGAATCTATACCAGCTCCGAACCAGCAGACGCTTGTAATGAAGATCAGTGGCACCTCACCAGCATCTACCAACATGCTCTCAATGGGAGATGATTTAAATGCTGATACCATGATGAATCGAGTTGAGCATTTCAAGGCTATTGGGCTTTGCAGACGTGTCAACTTCGCATCCATACGTTAACTTTTGAAAAGACCAGGGCTTTATACAATCTCAACATCTGAGTTCTGTCTGCACCCCACACAGTATGAGACAGAACTTTCAGCAAATTCATCGCTTTCAAGCATTTGGTCTTAATATACTTCAGATTTGGGATCCAGGTCAGCTTACTATCGAAAATCAACCCAAGGAACCTCGTTTCACCTTCACATGGAATTCTTTGCCTATGAATAAATAGATCTGGATCAGGATGAAATCCTCTTATGCGACAAAAGTGCATAGTTACCGTTTTACTAGTAGAAAATTTAAAACCATTAACCTCAGCCCACTTCACTATATTGTCGATGCAGAGCTGAGGGCGACGTTCAGCCACTGCCATCCTTGAAGCTGCAAAGGAGATTGAAAGGTCATCAATAAAAAGGGTATATGTTATATCTGAGGGAATTATTTTGGAAACCCCATTGATTGCCAAGGCAAACAATGTTACGCTTAAAACACTTCCTTGTGGTACTCCTTCTTCTTGACTGAATAATTCTGACATTGTTGCTCCAACCAGGACCTGAAATAGCCTATTTTTAATAAAAGCCTTAATGAAGAGGGGCAAATTGCCTCAGGTTACATTCATGAAGGATCCTCAAAATGCCATACCTCCATGTTGTATCATAAGCCTTCTCCTAATCAAAGAAGACCGTGATGTGATGTTGCTGGTTGGCAAAAGCTTCACATATTGAAGACTCCATTCATAGAACATCAGTTGTGGAGTGCATGCTTTGGAAGCCACACTGTGCTGGGGACAGATATTTACCCGTTCTAAGTACCACATCAAGCGTGTGTTTACCATTTTTTCCATGATCTTGCACAAACATGATGATAGTGCAACTGGACGATAATTTTCTACTTTAAACGAGTCTTTTCAGGTTTCAAACAGCAATAATTTTAACATCTCCCAGATCTTAGGAAGATATGCTCCCTGTAAATTCTGTTAATAAGGCTCAATATGAATTGTTTGGTATTTTCAGGGGTTTGCTTAATCACTGAATATGTTATATCATCCAGTCCAGGAGCTGATTCATTACATTTATTTAGGGCCGATAGAAATTCCCTCATCGTAAACGGATCATTGTATTTCGCATGTCTCAACGTATTAAAATCTATTTCAACTTGTTCCATCTGCTGCCTTTGAGCCGAGTATGGTCGATCATCGTTTTCTTTGCAACATTAGCAAAACGATTAGCAAACTCATTTGCAACTAACTGGGGTCTGCTACCTCACAACCATTGATCTTGATAACTGGAGGTTGACAGGGAGTAAACTTGCCTGCTATTTTTCTAACTCTCTTCCAAACTAGTGTTAGAGGAGTTTTCAATTTACTGAAGAAATAAAGATTGTCCAAGATTCTTTTTTTAAACTTTGCTTTTTGATTTCCAAACGAAAATGAGCTCTTGCTTTTCGAAATTCTACACGGTAATACTCACATTTTCGCCTCGGTATCTTGTGTATGCAGACCTCATAGTTCTATGAGTTTCCTGGCATTTACGAGTCCACCAGGAACCGGTCGGCGGATAAATCGCCTGATGTCCTGGGTATGGACTGAAGACCAGCCGAGAACAATGTTGTACTTAAAAATTCAAAAGCATCATCTACGCTGGGAAAGTCATCAGCAGAGTCATCTATTGAGCTTTGCTCCTGGAATGTTGCCCAATCAGCTTTTTTGTATTCCATCTAGGTAGCCTGGAAGATGGAGGACTTGATGCTGAACTCACCACTATTGGGAAATGGTCACTGGTGAATCTATCATTTATAACTCTCAATTAAAATCTAGAAGGCAGTCATCACTGCGTACAGATAGATCAATTGCCGATAAAATGCCTGTTTGAGCGTGAAAATGTGTAGACTCCCCAGAGTTGAGGATCCCCACATTTTCACCTTCTATGATGGAACTTGGGCATCTTCCTCTTTGGTTGGTGACAATATCACCCCAAAGAGGGCTTCTGCAATTCATATCTCCCAAAATAATAAAGGGACGTGGTAACTGTTGGATAAGAGATTTAAATTCATTGATTGGGAAGACTTCATTTGGTGGTAGATAGAGAGAGCATACTGTATATTTTTTTTGTAGATGGATCTGTACACCTATTACTTGCAAAGTTGACTGGATATTAATAGGATTTTGTGAGTTATCATTTTGAACATACAAAACGACACCTCCATGACTTCCCATATTTAAATTCTAGGTGGAGTAATAAGATGTATACTCTCGTGGGCTGGGGCACATGTTGTTACCAATCATGGTCTCCTGCAGAGCTATACAAACAGGAGACACTTCTGATACAAGCAGTCTCAATTCTTCCCACTTTGCTCTCAATCCCTGACAGTTCCACTGGAGAAAGTTAATGAATTTTATTTTCCTTTAGAGGCTGTAATATTGGAGCCTCTTTTACGCGCTTTCAGCTTGCTACCTTGCTCCTTGTTTCTAGAAGGAGACCGATTGTTTGTATGCGGCCTTCCTTTTTAGGGGTTGTCGGTTTCAGGGACACCAGACAAAGCTGATGTCTCCTGAGGAGGGTGTGAAGATCAGCAGTGCCAGCTACATCCGGCACTGCCTCCGATGAGTCGAGCAATGACTGGCGCAGCCTCCGGGGCCAGCAACCACTGGCGCAGCCTCCAAAGAGGGCGAAGCACCAGCAATGACTGGCATAGCCTCCAAAGAGGCAGAAGCGCCAGCAATGCCTGCCAGCCATCACTGGCGCAGCCTCCAGAACGCCAGAAACCACTGGCAGCCTCCGAAGAGGTAAAAGTGCCAGCCCACTGGCACAGCCTCCGAAGAGGTAAAAGTGCCAGCAGCCACTGGCACAGCCTCCGAAGAGGTAAAAGTGCCAGCAGCCACTGGCACTGGTTTTATGTTTAGCCATTGGCCTTTGTACACGTTTGGTTTTATGTTTAGATTCTTTCTCCTTTTCGGTTGGCTACACTGGCAAAGGATATTCCTGGTCTAACATACAAGTTTAAACTCTCTCTCTTGCCTCTCTAAATGTAAAATCGTTCAGTTACCCTTAATGATTGAATCTCCTTTTCCATGATGTATACATCACAATTTATTGAAGATGCAGTGTGATTCTCTCCACAATGTACACACCTGGCATGCTTGTTACATATGCCATGCTCTGGTTCGCTGCACTTGACACAAATGGCAGGTTTGCCTTGCAGTTTCTGCCTGCACGACCCTAACATGTGTCCAAATTCCTGGCAATGAAAGCATCTCCTCGGCCTTGGGATGTATTGTTTGACCTTGAAGCGTAACCAGGCTGCCTTCACTATATTAGGCAATCGAGTGGAATTAAAAGTGATTATCAAGTTGGGAAGTGGGACTAGGTCCCCATTTACTTTTTTCTTCACTCTTTCTATTTTTATTACTCCTTGATCTTTCAATTCTTCCACTAACTTTTCCTCAGAATATGTCATGAGCTGTGGGGCAAATATCATACCCTTGGAGTGGTTCCAACAGGCACGTACGCCACATTCCACTTTGACTCCTCCAAGGCGAGACAATGATTTTAGATTTTCACTTTCTTTAGCCGAGGTAGATTCAACCGTCAGCTTTCCTTTGCCTTCGGGACTAATCTTAGGCTCTCGGCCACAACACTTTAAAATATCCCTGTATATTCCTGGTCCAATTTCACAATCACCATTTCCATTAAATTTCCCTTTGCTCCGTACTGGAGCATAGGGTTTCAGTGTTATTACACTGGAATGTTTATTTGGGTTTTCCGTACGCGTATTCCGAGACGAGGTTGCAGAGGTCTTTGTCTGTGCCGATTGGTTATCATCACAGGGTCCAGGGGTACTTATATCCTTATTTATACCGTCCATAAAGATAAAAGTATTGGAAAAAAAAAAAAAAAAAAGAACCTGAAAATCTTAAAAAGATATCATCAGCCTTTCATGGAGTTCATTCCTCCACTAATGGCACAAGTGAGAACCGACTCCCAAATGTCCGCATCCCTACCCTACCCCAAAGGGGATGGCACAACATGATTAGAGTGGCTCAAGAGTAAGCCAACCCGCTTGATAGGACTGAGAGCATTACTAGAATACAATCATCCCCACCCTAATCACATTATGGGCAAACCGGACAGAGTGCCGAGAGTCCTATTCCCAGAACTAGACCCCTGGAATCCGTGGTCCAGTCCGTAGAATAGTTCCGCCTGAAAACTCAGGTCGAACATTATCAGGCAGTTGATGGTCCTGCCACGGTTCTCACTATTTAACCGGATATAAACCCAATCCCAGCTATGATACCTTTTCCTATTTACCAGGTCCAAGAAATTTGTACGAAAGTGAAAATTTCCACGCCATTTAAATCGAAAGGTTTGTAGGTGATCCGTCACGGCCCAGGCTCTTATTCTTCGTAAGAACGAAGAAGAAAAGCCAGGGCCCCTTACCCCCTCACCACATGAAGGAACCTACTTCGAGGGGTTTTTGGTACCAACTTGTCCCCTGCAATTTGAGCACAGGGTATGCAAGTCGTTAGTCATTTTCGTTAACCGGGTATTGCAGCCTTTGCTGCAATACCGGAAACGAGAGGAGCTAATGTCTGACATACTAAGCCAATAGTCAAAATCAGTAAAACAGTGTAATTCAGGAAAAAAGCAATGCCGAAAGGCTACCATACAAAAAATACTTCACCGGATGCGAAGTAACAACAAATGTCATACCAAGCTGCTTACTCAACACCATGTGTGGACGAATCAAGCGGCAGAGGTTTAGTTGTTCCTCTGCCTTACCCTGAAGGTGGGCGGGGTCTTGTCACCTACACAAAACCAAACAATCGCTTGCACGAATTTCAAAATTCAAGCTGCCGTTCGAGCAGAAACTCTTAGCTAAGTAATTACTGGGTAAGTCACTTATATAAAAATTTCATATTACAGTGACCCCTCGTTCATCGCGGGAGATAGGTTCCAAGACCGGCCGCGATAATTGAAATTCCGCGAAGTACGAACAGCATATTTATTCATTTAACGTGTACAGTATTTGGACTTTTTAAAACCCTCCCGGTACTCTTAACAACCCACCCTTTACTCTATTAACAGGGACAACTGTTAAGCAGTATGACTTCAGTAGGTACGTTTACAGTACCATATAAGAGGGGCTAATTTTCTGTGGTAAAGTAGCTATAGTATATGACGTGATTGGCAAGCTTTAAATTTTAAAGAATACAGTATACATACAGTAATAATATATACAGTAATACAATACAGTATCATGTTACTGTACTGCATTACATGTAATACAGTACAGTAACACTTAAGATAAAAAAAAAATTGATATTTTAATGATAAAATAAAGTTTGTTCATACTTACCTGGCAGATATATATATAGCTGTATTCTCCGAAGGTCCGACAAATTTCAAATTTAGCGGCTGCAAAGTGGCCGGTCAGGTGGTTAGTACCCATTCCCGCGCTGGGAGGCGGGGTATCAGGAACCATTCCCATTTTCTATTCAGATTTTCTAACGCCACTGTCTCCTGAGGGGAGGAGGGAGGGCAATATAAATATATATATCTGCCAGGTAAGTATGAACAAACTTTATTTTATCATTAAAATATCATTTTGTTCATGAGACTTACCTGCCAGATATATATATATAGCTGAATACCACCTTTGGAGGGGGTAGAGACAGCCAAGAATTAGGAAAAAACCAATTATTGGTAAAATTATTTTGGTTCCTTATCTGATAGCGTAGCTGACTGAGTGGTTACTGTCACTCTAGTCTGCTTCTGCTTTACTAGAGACCCCAGCGAGGTAGTGACCTATATAGCTGGCGACTTCTAGATGATCTGTCAACGGGGCGTGACCACAATGTGACTAGATCATAGCCCATACAAAGAGGACAAAAGAGCATTACTAACCACCTAACCAACACCTAAAGCGTTAGTTTGCAAAGGATTGGGAAGACTGCCTCCAGTAGTCGACCCAACAACCACAAAACACAATTAAAAAGGGGATAGGATCAGAGTTACCCCTGTCCCCAAGGTTGCTGAAGCAGCAAAGTATGGTCCCAGCGAAAAGCAATTTCGTATGCTACCTAAACATCTTGCCAAGAGTGTGAGGCAAACACCGAATTGACTTCGCCAAAATGTGGCACTAAAAATGTCACTGAGTACCATATTTTTCTTGAACATTTCATGGAGGTAGCAACTGCCCTCACCTGCGTGAGCGTTAACTCTCAACAACTTGAAGTTGGAGTTGTCACAACTAGAGTGTGCGTCCTTAATGACGTCCCTAATGAAGAATGCCAGTGCATTCTTCGACATAGGTTTAACTGGTTGCCTCACAGAACACCATAAAACATCCAATGGACCACGAGTGTCCTGTGTTGTTTAAGGTAGTACTTGAGAGCTCTAACTGGACATAGAACTCCCTCAGGTTCCTGTCCAATAAGGTCTGCTAAACCTTTAATTTCAAAGTGTCTAGGCCAAGGGTTAGAAGACCTATCATTCTTAGCCAAGAACTTAGGGCTTAAAGAAAAGACAGCATTGTGTTCCTTGAAGCCCACATGACGGCCTCGAACTTCTCTCACTCTCTTCGCAAAGGAATGCCGTTTCGAGTAACATCCTTAAGAGATGCAGAGTGGAGAGGCTCAAAAGGACTAAACATCAAAAACTTGAGCATTACGTCCAAGTTCCAAGCAGGGGAAATCAGCTGAGGAACCTTGGACGTCTTGAAAGAGCTCGTAAGATCGTGGAGGTCCTTATTGTCAGACAAAGCTAATCCTCTGTGTCTGAATACAATCAAAGCATGCTCCGATAACACTTGATAGTCGGAACTGCTATATCGAGTTTTCTCTTAAGTAAAGGAGAAAATCCGCAACCTGGCTCACAGTGATAGAGGAAGAGGAAAAACCCTTCTTTCTACACCAACCTTTGAAGGTTGCTCACTTCGCTAGATATATCCTTTAGATGAAGAACTTCTGGCTCTAGCGATGGCCCGTGCCACCTGGCCAGAAAAACCCCTTCGCTCTGACCAAGTTTCGATAGTCTGAAAGCAGTCAGGTTCAGAGCGGGGAGATTCAAAGATATCTCGTGAAGTGGGTTTGTATGAGCAGGTCTGCTCTCATAGGAACGTCTACCACCCAGAAGAGAAACTCCGAGAACCAGTGGTTCGAAGGCCAAAACGTGGGGATGAGAGTCAACCTCGTCCCTTGTGAGGCCGCGAACTTGCGTATGACTTCTCCCAGAATTTAGAACGGGAAAAAGGCGTAAACATCTATTCCGTCAATCCCAGGAAGAGCAACTATCGCAACTGCCCCAGGGTCGAGTACAGATGAGCTTTATAGAGGGAGCCTCGCTGTTCTTGAGGTCGTGAAAATATCCACAAGATGGCGACCCCAAAATTTCCAAAAATCTTGGCAAACCTCCTGATGAAGGGTCCATTCCTTCGGCAGGAGTTGATGGCGCCAACAGAGCAGGTCTGCTCGAACATTTTCGACCGCTGCAACAAAACTTGTGAGAATCGAAATGTTGCGAGCATAGGCTCAAAGAATAATCTCTCTTGCAAGGCTGAACAGGAACAAGTAGTATTGTCCCAGAGTTTGCTAGAACTACACGATTGCAAACTTGGACCTCGAAGAAATTGGCGAGCTAAAAGATAGCCGCCAAATCTTTGAAAGTCGATGTGCCAGGACACCTGTTCCTCTCTCCAGGTTCCTAACACTTCCTCTCCCTCTAGTGTTGCCCCCAACCTGTTGACGACCCGTCGGAAAAACAACACTAGGTTGGGGTTCAGAAGCTTGAGGGAGATCCCTTTCTGCAATTCCGTTGGATCGAGCCACCACCACAGATCCTCTTTATATAAGGAAGAATTCTCAATTCCTCTTTCAAGTCTTCCTTGCTTTGTCAGTTCTCCAACAAAAAGAACTGAAGAGGCCTGAGATGCAGACTCCCCAGAAAACAAACTTCTCCAGCAAGGAAATGGTCCCCAGCAGACTCATTCCTTCCTTCACCTAGCATGTTTCCTTTTCCAAGAAGGCCTAAACTTTTTCGTACATAGAAGTTGCCGTTCTTGCGACGGAGACGCTATAAAAGCCGCTGAATAGATCTGAATTCCCAGACACAATGGACAGTGAGGGGATCAGCTGCGACTTCTCCACAGACCAGAAGTCCCAGGGACTTCACGAGTTGCAGAGTCAACTGAAGGTCCTCCAGATACCTTAGCCGACGGCGCTTTCAGAATCAACCAGTCGTCCAAGTAGAGTGAGATCCTGGCGTGCGACAGATGCAACTGCATCGCAACGTTTTTCATGAGACGTGTAAACACCCTCGGGAGCAAAATGTGACGCCAACAGCATCTGGTGTTCCCAGGCGGTCAACCATCCAAGTACTGACCAGACCCAACGTTGCTTAACTTCGCTGATCGGACGAAAGCGGTGTTTTCAACGTGGTATGGCTGTTAATGCAGAGTCCAAAGCAGAGAGCCCTGAACTGGTGCGTCTAGTCCCCAAGACAACCTGAGATACTTCACCAAACGTGGATGAATTGGGGCGTGAAGATAAGTATCTTGAGATCCAAAGATACCATCAATCCCGGGATGAAGGGCTCCTAGTATTGGCTGCGAGGTCTCCATCTTGAACTTTTCCTTCGGACCAAGTTGTTCGACCTGTTGACGTCCAAGACGGGTCTCCAGCCTACTGAAAGTTTTGGGACTAGAAACAATCTGTAGTAAAATCCCAGGGAACACCGAGTCAAGATCTGTTCCACTGCTCTCCGCTCGAACATCTGTTAGAGCAGGGTCAAACAATTTTCTGTTTGACAGGAAGGCAGTTGGGAAACAAAAAACAAAAGAGGAGACAGGAAGGGAATCAAGTAACCTCTCTCTAACAGTAGGAGGGACCAAACGTCTGCCCCTCACTCTTTCCAGGCTTGTGCAAAATGAAGCCTGGTTGCAAAGGGAGTCTGGAGATGAAGGGAGTCACTTGCTACTCTTGGAAGTGACATTCCTTCGGAAAAAACTCTCTCTCGTGGTGCGGGTCTCGTGTTGCTTCCCATGGAAGCCCCTTTGTTATGCAAACATTTAGCTTTCGTTTACTTTTTGTATCTGAGATCGGTGCAACCGTTATGAAGGAGATGCAGTTTGAATGTCAATAACTTTAGTTTTGAGAAAAACGATATTTTTGCTTCTCTGTGTATTTATTTGCTTGCCGTTACACAGTTTGATGTTTTATGACATAATGAAAAGCCAAAAAATAGACCTGCAAAGTAATATAACTTCGCTAAATGAAGCTAAATGAAGCGAGTGTCAAAACACGGCTGAGGTTGGCCAGCGACGTTTTACTTAGTCAAGCTCTGAGCTGCTACTGACTGACTGCCACTGACTGCCCTGCGGCATTCCTGTCTTTAAGCTGATGCATACTATGTCCACAGGGTTGCCATAGATCGCATTAGATATTATTTCATAGCTAAAAGGAAATTACCACCAATATACTGACAATATCATTACATTATATGAAAAATGTAATTTGACTATGATAGGTTACTGTTTTGTTTATAACTTCTAACTGTGGCGAACTTTTTAAATAAAACTTTCTGAGAAGATAGTCAGGATATGTATGATGCCATATATAAAATATCCCAGAAAATTTTATTTCCGATTTTTTCACAAACGCTCCCCTTAAGACAAAGACAACTGCGAAGGTGGAGAGAGAGGCCGACGGTTGAAAAGTCTCAGGAAACAGATCCTTAAGAAAAAAGCCAGAGTCTGATAATCAGAGGAAGAAGAAGACGAAGAAGTTTCTCTTCATACAAAGGCTGTGACGAAAGAGGATGTTCTTCCGCAGCTGGTGGGTCTTGAGTGAGTGGTGAAAATAGTTCCGATTCGCCCGATACGTGTCGGGAACTCCCGCGAACGAAGAAGTCGCTCAACTAGAGTAGATATAGTAAACATAAAAAATGTGGAACGCTTCACGATTAGCGTGTCATCCTTGCGCAGAGCCATGCTAATCTTCTCTGTATCGTTCAATTAGTATATGTACTGCGAAGCAAGTACTGGCTAAATTAAGAAGGACATCAGATGTTGAAGCGGGTAGTTGTGCGACATGATGAACAACTGGAGCGGTGTCAACACAAGACTTGAAGCTATACGGCGAAGCGGCGCGAGCGTCATGGCGTGACGCGCGAGAGGCTCCGTGGCAAGTACTAGAAGAGAGTCACAGCGTGGCGGCGTGAAGCGTCATGGCTAAGCGCGCGCGGCGTCAAGGTGAGGAGCGTGTGAAGCGTGAGAAGCGCCACGAAGAGCAAGATGCGCTCCTGGCGCGCGACAAGAGAAAAGGCCAACACCTCAACTCGGGAAGGCGAATAGGAAGCCACTAAACACTCTCTCTAGACGACAGATACGTTCTGTATCGTTCCCGATTTTTAGGAGAGACGAAGGTGAAAGTCTGTACCTCTTAACAGGCAGATTCGAATCTTGAAAGGTTCATGAGAGCATCCAGCTGTTGTTGCAAACCCAACAAAATCTTACGCGTTGGAGAAGCCACTCTCTCGGGAGAAGGGCTGAACCTGAGAGAAGGAAAGGGGCGAGAGACGTATACTTCCTTCCACAGGGGAAGAAGCTCTAGCCCTTGCCTTAGCGCGACAGGGGGGTCGAGTAGAGTGATCATTCGAAAAACACTTTATTCTCTTCTGCAGAGGAATATCCACGCAACTTTCGGGAAGAGTACAAACGTCTAGAGGAAGAGGGCGTGGCGTCCTCTCCTCTAAGCTTCTCTTAAGAGGGCGAGAGTCCAACCGAGAGCTCAACCCCGGGCGGGGAGGACGTGTCGGAGGACGAGAAGCAATCCTTCAGGATGCGTGCCTGAGCACGATCCCTGGCAGCCTGGGTAGCGTCATCAGGACCTGCCGGAAGGACGCCAGATCGGTGGGAAGCCCCGTAACCCTCATGCGGCTTTCGACATGCCCCCTCCCTGGTCCTGGGAGTTCGACAGAGGTCCAGGCCTAGAGGCATTATAGGGCCGATCTGGCGCCCCCTCCACAACACTAGGGGCACTAGCACTAACACTATGCGTTTGAATTGCATTCACTTTAGTTTCAAGAGCACGCATTGACTCCACACGAGCCAGGAATTACCTTCTGCAGCAACAAACTACAGGGTTAGTAATAAATTTATTACAGGGTTACTAGTAGGAGAAAACCCTGACTGTCCAACTAAGGATGCACTCTAGGAGGAAGATTTCCTCAGCCTATCACGCTCAATTTAAGCATATAGGCTTCATATTTCTTCCACTCACCCTCAGACAATCCCACACATTCATTACCGATTATCATAGAGCATTGAACACCCTTACATATATACATAAAGAGTGAGGAACTATCAAAGTCTTGATAGCCTCACCTTACATTCACCCAAGCTACAGACTCGATAGCTAGAGGTAAGACATCTTAATTATAAGAAAAGTCAAAAAGCAAAATCAAAACGGTCCACAAAGAGCGTATGCCAAGTCACAGATCTAGTCGAATACCAAAAACAACCAAAATACTTAAGTGACAACAATTTTTCCGAAATCCAAAGGCGGAGGAACTGACAACAGGTGTTGACAGTCCGGCAACAGAAAAATCTGAATAGAAAATGGGAATGGTTCCTGATACCGCCTCCCAGCGGCGGGAATGGGTACTAACCACCTGACCGGCCACTGCGTGTGCGCGAAATTTGAAATTCTGTCGGACCTTCGGAGAATACAGCTATATATATATCTGGCAGGTAAGTCTCATGAACAAAATAAAGATTGTTACTGTATTCACCACAAAAGAAGTTGAAGTAAAACTTGAATGAAGATGGTGATGAATTTGCTGCGCAGTAAAAATGACGAGTGATGAAGGTGATGATGACTTTTACTGCGCAGTCAATGATTGTATTTTACGTCTCTTCAGACGGCGATCAACCATTTCCTAGGGCACCTCTTCCACTTCTTCCGCAGTTTCCTGGAAGGTGTAACTGAAGTAACAGCAGCAGGAACTGGCTCTTTTTTGCGAGGTTGCAAAACATTGTGATTGCAGTTGCTGCAGCTGGAAGATTTTCCCGGCATCTGGAGCATCTTGTAGGGGCCATGACGTCATCGACCATGTTGCACAATTGAACAGATCGAACCATATCGTCATCCCATTCCTGCGACCGCTCTTGCAGTTCCTGGTTGCAGAGCCCGCGAGCCGTTCCAAAGTCAAGCCAGTTTGGGAGACAACTTCTGTTTCTTGCTGCGCTGCTTCTTCTTCTTCTTCGACTTGCCGACAATTCCAACTCTTTCGAGGTCTTCAGTTAGCGGCTGGGAGTGGCAGTCTAGAAGTTCGATCGAGCGTCGACCGTGGTCATGTCTGCAAAGCCCTCACCTCAAGGATCGCAGCCAACTGCACAGCTTTCTGTACTGCCGAGTGTTGGATTTCGGCAGGGGTAAATCCTTTGTCGCCGTAAACAACCTCCAGACCACAACTTCTTCCAGCTGGCGTTAATGGTGGCAGGCTTCATTTCTTCCAATGCCTTGTGGAGATTTTGGAGGCACGTAGCAATTGTGTACTGCCGCCAGGGCATTCCTCGTGTTTAGGGCCTTGAACGCCCTAATAACTCCCTGGTCCATTGGCTGAATAAGTGACGTCATGTTGGGCGGTAGGAACTCAACCTGAACCCCCGAATACAACAGATCAGTAGCATGGCCACCAGCATTATCCATAATGAGAAGGACTTTGAATGGCATGCCCTTTTCTGCTAGATACACCTTCACCAAGGATAAAACACTGGTGGAACCAGTCGGAGGTCAGCATCTTAAGTTATCCAGGCCTTTGGATTGTGCATCCAATGTCCAGCCCGGCAGCAGATTCTTGCTTTGTGTTTTTAAAGCCCTTGGGTTTTTAGATCCACACATCACACGAGGTCACACGGTCCTTGTATGCTTTAAAAGCCAGAGGCTTTTGTCCCTCTTTGAACAGGAAAGTTCTTCAGGGCATTCTCTTCCAAAACAAGCCCGTCTAGATATTAAAAACTTGTTGGGCTGATATTCACCTTCAGAGATAATCTTCTTGAAGGTTTCATTGACATAGGTTTCAGCAGCGACCGTGTCAACCGAAGCAGCCTCGCCATGCAAGGAAGCGCTTTTTAGGCCGTAGCGTTTCTGAAACTTTGCGAACCACCCTTTGCTAGCGGAAAATTGCTGTTTCTTACGTGGTGAAAGACTGGACGTTTCTGGTTGCGGATCATCTACGTCTTCTTCATCTTCTGCTTCTTTACGCTCCCCACTGTCGTCCTCTGGTTCCTTAGCGGCAAAGGTCTCATACAGGCTCCTAGCCTTTGTTTGGATAATGTTCATCACATCCAAGGCTATGTTCTTCTTTAATAGCAGTCGGCTATCCACACGGCCAAAGCAGCTTCCATACGGACAATAGTTTTATTACGAGCATGTAACCACTCTCTTCACCGACTTGTTAAAGGTGATGGCAGCTGTCTTCCTGATCATCGCCTCGTCCTTGTTGATGTAGCGAATGGTGGATTCGTTCACGAAAAATGGCGGGCTACAGCCAAAACAACTTTCTCCCTTCCTTCAACATATCGAGAAGTTTCAGCTTTTCAGCGATCGTCATCATTCTTCGATGGCGTTGAGGCTCAGTACCAGCCTTGGAAGAAGCAGCACGCTTGGGAGCCATTGCAGGGGGTGAAAATTGGAGCAAAGTTCAACAAAAACCACAAAAAAAATCACACGGCACAGCGTAAAGAAAACCGTTCGGCAGAAAGCTTGAAGGTCAAATGGCGAGAGAGAGACAAGGGGATGATGCTGCAGGTTCTGAGCATCAGTCTAAGCACCAATCACAGGCCCGATTAGAAATCGGGAAGCTGTGATTTGTCGTCTCCTCCCATCCACCAATCACAGCCTGTGTTACAAAGCACTTGGTCACCGAGATGGTACGCTTTGTGTTTTCCCAACAATGGAACACATGGTACTGTCCATTAATAAGCATCACTTTCCAGATTTTTTTTTTTTTTTCATACGAGTTACAAGTGCAAATATCTGTTTTTTTTTGCTATTTAACGCTTGTTTTGTTGTTCTTAGACTAGAAAATACTATTTATTATTAATATTTTAATGGATTTAATGAGAAATTTTGGGTGTTCATATATCGCGATTTTTCTCCAGAAAATCCGCGCTATATTTTCCATTAATATATATTAAAAACTCCGTGAAGTCGTGAATTTGCTATAATCGAATCGCAAAGTAGCGAGGGGTCACTGTACTGTGGTTTGTTCAACGAAACTAGTGAGTGCCGCAAAACCCATCCTGAATTCTCGGACGGCCAAAAGGCTGCCCTGAGCCCAGGGCGGTGATGAGGAGGTACTAATCGTCTCAGTCACACAAATTCAAGACAAGGTCTTACCAGTGTGCACCTATTCCTCAATCTGTGAACCCGTAAGTAGACACAAGATGTGAGGGGAATATGCAAGCATATTCAAAGGTTCCTTCAATCAAGCATTAGCCTAACTCTTTCCTCATACATCGAAGAGGAAAGAACGGAGGAAAAGGAAGCAGACTTCATTTTCCACCATGGGAAAGCTTCTGCAAGATGACAGGGTACTGAGGCAATTAGCTCTAGCTGGGCTGGCATTTCCCGAATCGGGAGCACGGGAGAGGTGGCGGGATGGAAGTTCGATGGAAAGAATTGCCGAGACCTAAGGGAAATAGATACTTCTCCTGAAGGAATCCATTCCCAGGTCTCGGCAATGTCGCTGCCAGTTCCAGAGACTCTTAGATAAGTATCATTTTGTCCAGGCATCAGCAGTTGCAATCTTCTTCAGAAGCCTAGGACTTATTAGCTAAGGAGTTGAGGGGGCTGGCTTGAACTCAAGGTCGAGTTGAGATGACTAAGACCCAAAGTTCTTGGCCATTGTCCAAAGGACAAGTCAGTGCCCTGGTGGGAACCTTGATTACCAGGGTATCTGGCAAATCTCTGAAAGAGAAAGGCAGAACCAAGTAAAGGTTCGTTCCCAAGGGTCGAACCAACTCGGGACTTACGAAACTGGAGATCTGAATTGGGACAAAGTCCTTCCTCTTAGCACCAGAATTGCCCAAAAAACTGCAGTTGGCAAGACCCTCCGAGGCAAGAAGAATTCACATTCTGTCGAGGCAGGGGTGGAAGCTTGGTGTCTCGACCTGAATTAACTCCGAAGAAAAGAAAAGAATTCATCAGGACTAGAATGCTCTCAGAAGCCAGGACAGCGGCATTCCACGACACTCTCGGTCCCTTGGGAATTGCAAGGGTTGCGAGTGATGAAGGTTATTCATTGGGGGAGCCGCAGTCCTGTCCCAGGGATCCTTGTGGCGATTTGTCAGCGCGAAGTTCTCCGAGAACACGGGGGCGATCGTAACTTGAAGAGGAAGACCCTCGCTGTTTCCGACGCATGAAACTCCTGTACCTCTCCCCTTGGAGGGAGACCTTGACAGATCCCATGAAACCCTCCTCGGCTACCTGGTTATAATACAAGAGAATAGGGGGACCGATACCCAAAGCATGCCAGGCAGCTGAACTTCGAAAGAAAATTTCGTCGGAGCTCTCTCTGTCCGTCTCGCGCCTCTCGGAACAACCGAGAGGAGAAGAGAACATGTGAGGAGAAAAGAGTATCCCTACCTGTCCTGCCAGTAAGATAAGCAGGAGAGGCGGACCATGAGCGATAATCAACTGAAAGAGATTACTGCTACACGGGGAAAGAAGAGCACTTGTGCCGTGGCAAAGCACTTTCCTAGGAAGAGCAAAAAGTTCACTCGAACATAGCCGAGAACCCGAATCGGAAAAAAACGAGTAGGGTCAAGCCGAGCCGATCATGCGAACGCGATCCAGCTGGTTGGTATGCGGCGGACTGGGAGGCAGGCGGGGCGAGGCGAGCCGAGCCGAGCCAGTCTGGCAAGCCAGGTCGAGCAGAGCCAGTCTTGTAAGTGCGACCGGGGCGAGCCGAGCCAATTGCGCGAACACAATCATAACTGGGCAGGCCGGACTCGTCTGCTGTGAACAATTGCTAGTTTCCCGAACTCTAAACTCCTTCAAGGCCGAGGCCCCTCCAGAAGAAGTTCAAAGGGGAATTCTGTGTCTGCTGACACAAGAATGAAGCCCGGCCGAGCAACCGAAGCAGCTGGCGGGCAGTATCGAGATACCTGGCGTCTCGGCACCCAGACACCCAGGCGTCTCAGCACCCAGACACCTGGGTGTCCTGGCAACCAGACACCTGGGTGTCTCAGCACTTTCTCTCGTCCTGTGCCTCTCGTAAGGAGAGCACTTGTGATTCATAGAATTCAAGCTACCCACGAGACTTCCAAAAATCGGGAGCGGCTGCTTTGTTTCTTAATAGATCGAAAGAGCCAAGCATAGAACCAGTCTTAGACTCAGACTTCCAAGACTGGCAAGGAGGGCGTGGCCTCGAGAGGCCGCGCTCTCGCGGCCCCCAATACGCAAGATCCCACAGGAGAATGCGAATCAGTTCCCACCTGAGGGCGGGAAGAGCCAACGAGAGACTTGTCTCCTGGAAGAGAATCAGTCCCTTAGAAGTCCCGCAGGACTCCCAAAGAGAATCTCTTCCCTGCTTCTTCTGGTGTTCGAACCGACAGGATCGAGACACCAGGCTGGGAACCCGACTGAGCACTGGCAAACACTCGGGGAGCGCTTGCGGTGCTGGCAGGAAGAGGAGCCGAGACACCTGGGTGCCTCGGCCCTTTCTCTCGCACTGCTCCCAAACTGGGCCCAGGAAAATCTCTCCAGACCAGATCAGGCTGCTCGAGATTCTATGGAATATCGAGCACTCGGAGCAGCTCGCGAACGAGCGCCCGAAGCAGCCCCCATCTTAGAGGCGGAACCTCTAAGACTCGGGAATGGGATTGCAAACTGATGTCTGCGCGCCTGCGGCTTCCGAAACACAAAACCCATGGCTATGCCAATCGGTTTCCTAACCTGAAGGTCAGGAAGAGCCAACGAGAGACCCACTGCCTCCTCGGAAGGAGGCAGTCCCTAGACATCCAAGGGCATCAAGGGGAAGAAGCAGCATTCCTCTCCTTCAGCCGACGGAGGTCTGTCTGATTCTTGGGACCCCCTTGGACCTCAGGAGAGGAAGGGAAGATGCAGCAGAAGACGAAATCGAAGATAAGATGAAGAAGACGGCGGCTACTTCCACAGGGTGGATTCCTTCACCTCCACTCTGACATCTACAGGATGGTGGACATGAAACATCGTAACCTCCAGGGTAGTCCGGCAGGAACACAACGGACGCAGCCAGGACACCACCACCAGGAGAAGCAGTAGGCACGATCAGGACAGCTGATGCAGGAGCTACGGCAGCGGTTCGGAAGGCAGGAGCTACTGCAACGGCCAGGAACATCACCTCAACAGGATGACTTCCTACATCTTCAAGCCGACATCTTCTACAGGATGGCGGACATTGTAAACCCTGGGGCAGCTGGCAGGAACGCACGGAAGCGCCCCTGGGCACGACCGCCAGAGGCAGCAGGAATGATCAGGACAGCCGATGCAGGAGCTACAGCAAAGGTTTGGAGGGCAGGAGCTATTGCAACGGCCAGGAACATCACTTCCACAAGGCGACTTCCTTCCCTTTCACGCCAACATCTTCTACAGGATGGCAGACATCGTAACCTCCAGGGCAGCTGGCAGGAACACAACGGAAGCGGCCCCGGGCACGATCACTAGGAGAAGAAGCGGGCACGATCAGGACATCTGATGCAGGAGCTATGTTAGCGGTTCGGAAGGCAGGAGCTACTGCAACGGACAGAATGTCATTTGAAAGTCACCAGCAGCGACAGGAGCGATCAGGGCGGCTGCGGCAGGAGACCAGGAGAGCAGCCCAGAGACTGTTGTCAAGTTGACAAGAGCATAACAAAGGGAACAGCAGGAGCAGATGGACCACAGATACGCAGGAGGCATTGCAAAAAGCATACATGAAAACCAGCAATGACAGCAATCGATCTACATCAGCGGGAACAGAGTCAGAGCGATCCCGACGTGGAAATATGTCATCTAATCAGGTATTGTGGTCAATCCTGAAGAAACACTGAATGAATGTCGGGACTGCTTCATGCGAGATATTCTTGATATATCCAGCCAACTACTGCTGTGTCTGCGATGCTCACTGTCAACCTGAAAGAAAAGCAAAGATGATTAGTAGAGGGAGGCTCCTCCTGCTACAAGGGGAACTGCCCTACGCAGCGAGAGGAGGTACTCTAGACGAGGTCGCCCGATCGCTCCCCGCCCCTGGTCTTCACCTGACGAGCGAGTGAAGAGGGCGAAGGAGAGAGATCTACTAAAGGGGAGAAGGAAGACCCTACGGGAAGAGAAAAAAGGACGGAGGGGAGGCCACCAAGGGTGCCGTGGAAGCGGAACTTATCGACGACGCCTGCAATATCCCATTAGTGATGCATCTTATACACGGAAGCCTAAGAAGGGAACTAACTCATACGTCCCGATGGATGTAGGGGAGTGAAGATATGCAATACTATATCCTGAAAGTACTATTTACGTAAAGGGCCCCTGGAGAGAAGCATTACCACTTGGTTACGCTTACTCCAGTTACACCCTTGGCCGTCAAACCCAAGACACAGGTAGGGAAACAAGTTATGCAAGGTTATCACAAATCGTGGGTTTGTGATAATAAATATCAAACACACATGTATATATAAACAAAAAATACAGAAAGATCCCACCGGGATAATAAGAGCTTAACGACAGTCAGGCAGAAGAAGAAAATACGTCAGCAACGATGGATGCTGAAAGGAAACTGAATGTTTACATCCGGGCAAACGGGTATCCCCGCCTACCTAGAGGTAGTTACTGCCTAACCACCTTGTTCAAGAGTTTATTTTCAGCCTACGCCTGAAAGTAATCCCTAACGGGGACCGAGGGTTTGTATGGAAATCAAAGAAAGAAAGATCCACTGGGGAAAAAACAGCTCAACAACAATCAGGGCAAAGTTCTGCAATGCACGATGGCCGAAAGTAAATTGGAATGTTTACAAACCCAATGATACACCTTGTTTGAAAAGTTCAATGGCCGTTTAGCTCCTGTAGTTAATTTCCAACGTAAAGGACAGATGGTTTGTATATCGTGTATGAACAATGACGATTGTAGAATACTGAAAGCATAAACTTAAGAGAGTTTGTATTAATAAAACAATCAAACATCAACAATACGTAAATTGTAAACAAACGGCTGGCAAAGAGAAGAGCGCACGTCCTTCCCTGCCAATGGCCAAAAGCAAAGTGGGTGCATCCCGACTGTCAACTCCCACCCGGCAGAGTTAACCAAACGTTGTTTTGAAGTTAAACGGCCAATTTCAGCTGGGCTGAAGTAATTCGGTGAATGTCCAGAACAACTCCGATGCATAAAGTACCAAAATTAAAAGTAAAATGTAATTTTTTCATATTTAAAAACGTTTTAGGCCACTTTTGACGAGAAACACCCACAATTTTGCCATATTAGCTATGGAGGGTTGGGGACCCCGGTATTGTCTAACCTATAAGTCAAAAATCGAAAATCATTCGACTAGTTTTTCTGAAAACATTACAGTAAAAACCTCATTTTCGCTCAAGAGATTTCGTTTTAGATAATCATCAATATCTAGGATATGGCGAACTCCTCAAAAAGTGTTCAGAGACAAAGTTTTATTATTTTATATAGTGAAAATTATCTTATATCTCAATTGTTCAAAGGACCATTGTAAAGGACAAAGGGTTTGAACAACTGACAGTTGTCAACCCAGAAGTAACTTAATTTTACCTTAATCTGGAATAAGATTTTGAAGACCAATATTCAAAATAAGAGCCATTTTGAAGACCAATATTCAAAATAAGAGCCATTTTGAAGACCTACCCCTATATACCCTCCAGTCTAACCTACCCCCGCAAGCCTGCGTGGGCCCAAATTCACCCTGACAAAGAAACGGGAAAGAAAATTGGTCAAAATGAAACCCAGAATCCTCAATAAAACCATTTTCGTGAAATAATAAATTTAATAATGCTGACTCCCAGCCTAGTCTGACCTAGTCTAGCCTGACATAGCCTGACATAGGCCTGGTTATGCGTCATACCATTAAAACCAATCCCAATCCCAAAGCAGCCAAAGCAGCGACTTAAAAGCCAAAACGTAATTTAAATAACGTAAATGAAAGTTCGATTCAATTAAATAAGGGTTAAATAACGCCTACGTAACGTTGGCCATCGCAAGACTTCAATTTAACAATATTTAACTTTAAATCTCGAATTTACCACAATTTCCTTTACTCAACATCAATTTCAATCAGTGATTGACCTCGGTCGACCTTCGGCGTTATTTAAATGCGATTTAAATTACGGAAATAACGGTTTAAATCGATTAAATAGGACCGACCATCGTCACCTTTTGCCTTCGAGAGGCGGAAAATGCCTCACTTAATTCGGCCATATTTAACTTAAACTCATTCTTAACTCAATTATTGACTCACCAAATTCAACCTCAATCATCGGTTTACCTCGGTCGACCTTCAATTCGACCGTTCAGTCACGATTTCCGGTCGAAATTGATTGATTTCTGTGGCTGGTTTTCTGGCGACGGCGGAATCCGAGGCGGATATTTGTTTACGTGTGACGTCACTCGGCCACTTTCCACCCAAGGTGATTAGGTCCTTTATTTGCATCATTTTTTTGGGGTTGTTATGTTTTTTTTAGCGCTTTAAATTAATATAAATGTAAGATTTATAATTTAGATACATTATTTCAATTTATAATTGAGTTATTTTACTTATAGATTCGATTATTAAAGCATTTTCGGCGAGTTACTTATTATCTACCGTACGTGCTAAGGGCGAGTGACGTAAGTGTGCATCTCAATAGAGTAGCTTATTTTAAATATATTTGGTTAGAAATTACTTTTTATGGTAAAAAAATGTAATTATATTATATTATTCAAATGTAAAATTGAGTTAGTTTGTTCAATTTTCAGAGCATCTACCGTATCTAATACATTCATGTACGGGTAAAAGTGTACCGCAAATTTGCAGTAGTAGCTTATTTGATTTATTTATGGGTTAATAATAACGTATTTTAACATGTTAGTAGAAATGTAATCAATATAATTCAGCCTTTTTATTTTGATTGTAAATCGAGTTATTAGACTGATAAATATAATCAATAAGGCATTCTTGGGGGTGGTCTATCATCTTATTTGAGGTAATTATGGGTTAAGATTACGCATTTTAACGTGTTAAATTAATATAAACGTAATGAATATAATCTGTATATTTTAATATTAATCAGAGTTATTTTGCTGCAAAATATAATCAAAGCATTCTTGGGGAATCATCTGCTTTCTACCGTACCAGTTATGTTACAGTCAGGGCAAACGTGCATCGTAAAAATGGCGAAGTTTTATATTGTAACTAAAATTACTCGAATTTGTTATCATTTATGCGTATTTATCCAAATTTAATGAAATTTTATATATCTAATATCTTAATCTACTTATTCCAATCTATACTTTAAGTGGTAAGGGCAATTTGGTATTGTTTCTTACTGAAGTGTCGGTCTAACATTGCCCTTATGTGATCATTTTCATTATCAAAATATAAATGAAAGATGATCTTTCACTATTTATCATACAAATGAGTTATTTTGCCACTAAATATGGCTTTTAATCAAACTTTGACTGTGAAATAAGGCCAGTTTTAACATTACATAAGATCAAACGTAAATTTTAATGTTAATCCAAACACGTGTGTTTTGCGTCGATCGTCATCATCGGAGTCGACAGGACAAAACAGGAGCGTCTAAACGCGATTTCAACCATACAATATTTCAGTCTTTCTCCTAAGCATTGTTGTCTTAATATGTACAATCACCACTACTTGCATTGCCATGCAAGCATTCTAATCATGTACTCATAATGTTCCAACGAATCTTCTGTATCAAACTGTGTGTATGTTTCTGTTTGTGAAGACGCCAAAGGTCTCTCCATTTCACATTTATTATGCTATTGCATTGTATCCATTAATCTGTCTTGAATCTCATGCAATTGGCCATATGTAGAATTTCCTGACCCTTCCACTGATGTATGTTTCATCACCATATGTTAATCATGTCTCTTGATATCGCCATCTGTTTGTCTGCCGACAAACACAGATATCTGAACCTTTTTATGTCCGTTTTACCTGTCTGTGTGTAGAATTACCGCTCGCACGCGTCAATAACATCTTCCAAGATTCTGTATTTATCTCAGTATCATTCATTAAACCAGTTAACACCCAGCCAGTATGTCGCTCATAACCCAATTTAATCAAATGACTTTACCCAAGATGACGACCCACGCCTGATACCCTCTTAATTCCTGAGTTCTCAGTTTAGTCCGACCCTCCGAGATGACCCATACCACCGAGCCTGGATTCCTAAAACCTCCGCCCCCGCACTCGTACTGGACGAGCTGACCAACGAATCATTGGCAGCCTGCTGCCGCCCCTCTCGAGCTGGCTACCAAGGATCAGCCGCCGTCATCCTTCAGCCCTCGAGCCGGCCACCGAAGGATCATCCGACGTCACCCTTCAACCAGCTCCCGTCCTCCTCGAGCTCCTGCTGGCCGGTGCCGCCCTTCAGCCTCCTACCCGCCCCTAGCCCAAGCCCTTCGAGCCAACTACAATTGTCGCCAAGACAATTTCCGCATCGATTATGTGGGGAACATTGTAAAACAATCAGACGTTACAAAGATTATCTGTCTCTTCCAAACACGTGTTTATCATATAAAACAGGAGCGTCTCGTTTTCTTTCTCTACAGAACGTTTCAACCATACAATATTTCAGTCTTTCTCCCAAGCATTGTTGTCTTAACGTATGTACAATCACCACTACTTGCATTGCCATGCAAGCATTCTAATCAAAATGTTCCAACGAATCTTCTGTATCAAACTGTGTATGTTTCTGTTTGTGAAGACGCCAAAGGTCTCTCCATTTCACATTTATTATGCTATTGCATTGTATCAAATCTGTCTTGAATCTCATGCAATTGGCCATATGTAGAATTTCCTGACCCTTCCACTGATGTATGTTTCATCACCATTTGAAATTATATCGCCATCTGTTTGTCTGCCGAAAACACAGATGGAACCTTTATTCCGTTTTACCTGTCTGTGTGTAGACGCTATTTATCAATAACATCTTCCAAGATTTGTAAATTTATCTCAGTAAGGAACAACCAATAAACCAGTTAACATAAGCCAGTATGTCGCTTTAACAAATCTTCAGAAGTTGACATTTGAAATTATGGAAAAATGGTTATTTTTTCAAGGATTTATTGATTTTAAATTATTTGGCGTCACATAATCAGATTTAAAATCACCAAGGAGTGTTATGACAGGCTACGATAATAATAATTTTGTATGTCAATATGTTTTTGTGTAAATTGTGTGACCTTCTTATATAACAAATTTAATATCACAGTTTTTTTTTTTTTTTAAGTGAATCGTATGTTTCCTTACTATACAAATCATCAGTCCTTTGCATTAGGAATTACTTACAGTGAAGCTGGAAACAGCCATTAAACTCTTGAACAAGGTGGTTAGGCAGTGACTAACGCCCTGTAGGTAGGAGTCCCACCTGCCCGGATGTCAACATTCCAATTTGCCTTTTGGCGCAGGTTTCAGATTGAGGGATGACATGAGGCAGGCATAAATGCAATGTCGAGGACCTCAGGTTTATATAGTTAGGAAAAATACAATTTACTTTAAAAAAAAATAGTGATTTATTCTCACACAATATACAAACCATGGGTCCTTTACATTAGGAAGACTCACTTGTTGGAGAGAGGAATTTGAGTGAGTCTCTGAACTGACTGGAGTTCGCCACACCTGGGCTACTCCCCCCGGTCGAAAGACAGACCACTGAGCTCATTAGCAGCTCTCCTAGAGAGGGCTGGTCCGAAGGATTGGACTTATTTTACGTGGCTAAGAATCAATTGGTTACCTAGCAATGGGACCTACAGCTTATTGTGGAATCCAAACCACATTATCCCGAGAAATGAATTTCTATGGCCAGCAATAAAGTCCTCTAATTCTTCATTGGCCGGCCGGCGACTCAAACTCGGGCCTAGCAGAGTGCTGGCCGAGAACTCTACTGACTCGGCCGATGAGGAACTAGAGCGAGGAGGAGCCTACCAAGTTAAGCCTCTGACGTATTGATTGAATCATAGGAACTGCTAGATCATTTCAGACTTCTGGACCTTTTCAAATGAGTGAGGAACCATAACTCATACAAAGTAGGCTACGAAGACTCTTAAGAGTCGGAGGCAGTAAGGCATAAACCAGAAAAGGGTTTGTATTATTGCCAGCCACCAGGGTCTCCTTCCTCCCCTTGCTAGAGGAAAGAGCGGGATAGCTTCTCTGATTCTACGAAAGGAAAACAGAACGGGTACTCGATGCGTAAGCTTACCGCACCAGACGCCAGTTCCAGCAAGCGTCTGTTCGAGTCCCATCCTCTGCCCGAAGGAAGAGGAGCAGGGGGACGAGGAAGGAGGAGGAGGAGGAGGAGAGGCCAGTTCCTCTCGCAATCCCTCTCACTTCCAGAACTGTACACCTTAGGCGAGATGCTACCTGCCCTCTTACAGGAGCCGGGTCAGAAAATGCAACTTGTTGAGCAGCCACCACAGGTCCGAGGAAAGGGGGTTCCAAGGACACGTGGGCATAAACCCCAAGGTAGAGAGACATAAATGTTGGTCTGATGAGACCACATCTCTCCTTTCAGACCAACAGCAACTTCCAGAATGTGAGGGATGGACCAAGCCATTGATTTTGTGAGCTCTCAGGTGGAGTGTACAGGTGTCGTTATCGTAAGCTGCAGAATACGCCCTTCCGATCATCTCACGAGGCCAGTACGAAAGACGTGCCCTTGGACACTTCTTTCTTAGGTGATTTAGTACTAGATCAAAGTCATCGACATCCATTACAGATGTCGAGTCCAAGGGGGAGGGGATCATGAAGAACTCGAACTTGCCGATGGGTTCGAAGTAGGCTATGCTACGGCATCCGAGACAGAGTCGACCTACTGATCTCCATCCTTTGAAAGCTTGCAGCAAAGAAGGTCCATGAAGATCATCTATCCTCTTCTCCAATGCCGGAGCGAGATGAGAGATGGACTTGAGAGTTGGATCTCTGTCTAATGACTCTCACAAGGTCGCATGTGGAGCACGAGATAGGAACCCTAAATGAGAATCACATGTAGCCCAGGGGTCTGAGGTCCCTGGGAGAGCAAGACCGATCGAAACTTCTCATCAATAGCTGAATCTCAACCGAGGAGAAAAGGGCTACTTTCAGCTGAAAGACAAGGCTGAATGTGGATCTGAGCCTTCGCAATTGAAATGGAAAGAAACAACTCTCGGTGAGGAAGACGAGGGAGTCTGCGAACTGCTGGAGAGCGGACTTGATCAGAGAAAAAGCACCGTCAATGACACCAACCAGCAAAGGCGGCTCCAATCCCTGGGTACTGCTGCAGAGGACTGATAGAGATATCCAGCTATCGCCGTTGCCACTCGGTGAGAAGCCTGTGCTTGCAAGGGAAGCCAGATAGTCTCTAGTCGTGAAGGCACAGGGATTGTACTGCCTGAGGAACCGCTTCACATTTCGCTGACACAGAAGGTCAGGGAGGATATCCTCTCGATGCCTCAGAAGCAGAGCTAGCAGGTTGGCAAAAGGCGAAGTCTTCCGGCATTCATCTAAATTTGGGTTGAATGACACTTTGCTGAACACCTTGTGAATTGGACAAATGCGAAGGGAAGACGGAGACGTCAAAGTTGTCCCACAGTGTCAGCATGCATCACCATAGCAGCCCGTGGGTCTGGTACAATGAAGCAGAAGACCTGCAGACTTCTGTTGTGCTGGGCAGTGAACACAAAGATGATAGGGAACCCTCAAGCCGAGCAACCTCTCTGTGAAGAATTGAGTGAATGGAGCTCTGTCCCTGCCACTCAATGCCAGAGGCTGAGCTTGCATGCCAGTACATCCCATTGCCTGGAACGTATCTGGCTGACGGCTCTACAGAGTGCACCACACTTCACTCGAGCACCTGCAAAGTCAACGGAAGCAACAGGAGGGAAACGAGACCCTCTTGTTTGTTGACATATGCCACTACTGTGGTGTTGTTGCCCAACAACACCACAGAGCATCTAAAAAAAAACTGACCCTGAAACTCTCGGAGGGCCAGGAAACTGCCTTGAGTTCCAGGATGTTGATGAGAAGGTATGTATCGTCTCTCACACACCTTGACGACAACGGTTGGTGCATCTGAGAACAGAAGTATGTTGTAAAGAGAATATGCAGGTATATTCAAAGGTTCCTGTCGATCAAGCACCAGCCAAAATCCTCCCTCATCCTTCGAGAGAGAAAAGGATTAAGAACTGGCAGCATATCTTCAATCTCAATGAAGAGAAGCGAAGGCTTAGCTGCCCCTGAGGGACAGATTCTGCAGCGACGACAGGACACTGAAGATGACTAGCTCTAGCCAAGCTGGCTGCTCCAGAAGTCAGGAACATGGTAAAGGTTTAAGAGGTGCTGAAGAAACGAGCAGGATAAAGTTACTGCTGCTTTATTGGTGACCCAGGTGGTTTATATAGCGGCAGACTGACGTCACACTGTGGAACACAATGAGAACAAGGGTGACCTGAGGTCAATAACAATTAACAATAAATACAGTGAACGAATAAACTTTGAGTTATACAAATGGACAGAAATTGAGCTGAATACAATCTGATACCTGAGAAAGAGGAACACATGATATACAAATTGGAGACAGGTAAATATTTATATACATAGTTTAAATGATTGGATCTACGTGACCCGCCAATCTAGGTGCAGCGAATCGAAGAGGCAAAGATAATGGGTCATCACCACAGAAAACCCGCTCAGCGGGGATTTAACAAAGGAGCCAGAATGGAAGTTTGATGAAGGGTGGCCGAGACCCAGAGGAAAACAGATACTTCTCCTAAAGGATATCTGCTACCAGGTCTCGGCTATGCTGCTGTTATATAGTCCAGTGACTTGACAGTCATCCCTTCATCAAGGCACCAGCAGGAGGAGAGTACCGTTTTGAGCATTCTCCCTTCCTCTCCTCCCTCTGCCTGCACACTTTCAAAGAAGAGAATGAGGAAGGCTGGGTGTTCTGCAAGCGCCCTCTGAATCCCGAGACTTCTTAGGGGCTGGGGAAGGGCTAGCCTGCCATTGTCCAGAGGACAAGGCAGTTGCCCTGGCACGTTCATTGACTACTGCCGTATCTACCTACTCTCTGCAAAAGAGGGAGGCAGAACTGAGTAAAGGTCCAATCCTGAAGGTATGTGACGACTCGGGACTTACTAGACTGGAGATCAGAATCAGGACAGTGTCCCTCATCTTAGCACCAGAAATGCCCACAGGTTGCTGTCTGATGCTGGGTAGGCAAACCCACCCCACGACTGGAACAGTCTCTACAAGGCAGAATCCTCTTCAGGAATGATCACATCCGAGGAGGCAAAGCCTTGAAAAAGTGAGGGATCACAGATTAATCATGAGACTACCTGGAGAGACACCATAGTGGTGTCCTCCAGGTTCGCTGTCTCTTGTTGCGAGAGGGAACATCCTTTGCAGCAAAGAGAAACAGCGAGAGATCCGAGTCCAGACAAGCCAGAGCCAGGACAATCTGCTAGTCAGCATAAGACCCTCCGAGGCAAGAAGAATCACTTCTGTCGAGGAAGAAGGGGAAGGAGCTTGATTGGGTGGTTTGACCAAAATGAACTCCTTGTCCAGGAAAAATCATTCATCTGGTCAAGAATGCCCTTACAGCAAGCAAGGCCTGCGGCAGCCCCAACGAAATCCCTACAAGGAGCAGTGAAGAGTTATTCACAGGGGATGCCATGGTCCTCTCCCTGAGATCATTGTGCTGATGAATCGGCATGGAGATCTCTGCAAAAAGAAAAATTGAGGGTGTTCGCATCCCAAAGAAGAAGACCCCCGAGTCTTTTGGGGGCGTGACACTTCTGTTCTCCTCTCCTTGAAGGGATAACCTCACCAGAACCCAGAAAACCATCCTCAACTACTTGGATGTATGACGAGTTGATCCGAGAACCGAGCCCTAGACGTAGATCCTTGTAGCAGAATTCCGATAAGAAACAAAACTTGTCAGAGTCCTCACTATCTGACTCTCACCCCCTGACAGCAACCGAAAGGGTTTTTGGGGAAGAGGAGAGGAGAAAGAATACTCTTACCTGTCCTGCTAGAAGAACCAGCAGGAGAGGCCGACCACAGGCGATCATCAACCAGAGGTAATGATGGCAGCATGGAGGAAGGAGAGCACTAATGCCATGGCAAAGCATTAAACTGAAGAGAGCAAAAAGTCCACTTGAGCTGAGTCTCCTGAAGGAAGGAGAGCCTCGACAGTATTCAGTTCATGGAACTGAGTAATCAGAGCTGATCACATAAACAAAATCTGGGGCTGGGTAAGCAAGCCAAACCGCATGAGCCTAACCAATCATGTAAATGCAATCAGGGGCTGGGCGAACAAACTGAGCCGAGCCAGTCTCGTAACGAGATCAGGGGCTGGGCGAGCAGGCCAAGCCGAGCCAATCCAAACCAATCATGTAAATGCGATCTGTGGCTGGGTGAGCAAGCAGGGCTGAGCCGAGCTGAGCCAGGAAAGCTCAGTTCTCCACTACCGTGAATTAGCGCTGTCCTCAAACATGCTCTAATCTCCTTCGAGGCCGAAGCCCCTCAGGAAGAAGGTTTAAAGGGGATTCTTGTCTGTTACCCCAAGTGCTCGGACCCAAGGGTCGGATACATGATTTTCGGAACTGACCGAGCACTCATAACGAAGCTGGCAGGAAGTGTCGAAACACCTGAATGTCTCGACACCTTCTCTTGTCCTGTGCCCAAACCAGACTGGAGAGTAAACTCCCTAGTACTGGTTTGGGGAGTGCCCGAAACTCTGCAGAATCCCGGACACTCGATGACTCGCTAGTCGAGCACTTGCAATCCCAAGGAATCCGAGCACTCAAATTCCAAGGTGTCCGAGCACTTGGCAAGACTCCCGAATCTCGTAAGAACAATCATCGGGAGTAATCTCCCATCAGCTTCCGGAGAAACCAAGGAGGGACAGGCACAGAACCAGTCTTAGACGCAGACTTCTAAGAACTGGAATCGAGAGCACAGCCTCAAAGGTCGTGCACTCAAGGCCCCTGAGACACGAGACCCCAATGGGGAATGCAAATCGGTTCCCAACCACAAGGGCCGGGAAGAGCCAAATGAGAGAACCCACTGCCTCTCCAGAGAGAGGTAGTCCCTTAGAAAGAACCTCTGAAGGGAACCTCTTTCTTGTCTCTCCAGGAGCTCAAACCCTTGGGACCGAGACCAAGCACTGGCAGTACTGGCAGGAAGAACTGCGACACTTGCATGTCATGGTTCTCTCTCTCGCCCTGTGCCTGAACCAGGATGGTGAGAGGTCTCTCTGACACCAGTTTGGAATGCATTAGACTCCAAAGATACTCGAGCACTCGGTGTGACTCGACAAAGTCGAATACCTAACACAGTACCAGTCTAGAAGCGGAACCCCTAGAATGGTGACGGGAGCACAAACCAAAGTCTGTGCACCCACGACTCCCGAAACGCAAGACCCTAGGGTAAGTGATTTGTTTCCCCAGACTGAAAGCCGGGAAGAATCTGACGAGAGATCCCACTGCTTCCCCGTGAAGGGAGGCAGCCCTTAGAAGCCCCATGGCGGGACTTCTTAGGGAAGGGAGAGGCAGTCTTCCTCTTCTTCGGACAACGAGCCATCAGAAGAAGAAGGGGAGAAGGCAGCAGAAGACAAGCTGAAGATAAAGTTGAAGAAGACGACTACATCTCATGCTACTTCTTCCTCGATCTCTTCTCCAACATCTTGTACAGGATGGTGGTCAGGAAACACAGGAACCACTGGGGCAGCTTATCAGGAAACACAACAGGTGTGACCCAGGCGACAGGAGCACCAGGAGAAGCAACAGGAGCCACCAGGGCAGCTGAGGCAGGAGGCATGACAGGAGCTTCAAGAATGTCAGCAGCGGCGACAGGAGCAACCAGGCAGCTGGGGCAGGAGGCACAGCAGGATTGGCCTGGTGACTGGCCTCCATGGTAACAGAAGCAAAAAGACAGGAGGCAGAGCAGGAGCAGACTGGGACCACAGGTACAGCAGGAGGCAGTGACACAGCATGCAGGAGTGCCAGAGAACGAACAGCGGTTGGTCGCCCTTGTCAGAGTACAGTGTTGACACTGATGTGGGGATCTTAGCCACTACTGTCACCACGGTCGTCGTCGAATTATCCACTCACTGTTTGAGGGGAGCCTTCCTGCCACAGGGAAACTTCAGCTATGCCTTACGATGCTCGTTGTCAACCTGGAGAAAAAACAAAAAAGATTAGTAAAGGGAGACTCCTCTCGCTCTGAGGGGGACTGCCCTATGAAGCGAGAGGAGTCCCCTGAGAAGAGGTTGCCTGACTGGCTCCCTCTCCCCTCTGCCGACCTTTACTCGATGAGCGAGCGAAGATGATGAAGGAGAGATCTCTCACGAAGGAGAGACAGCCAGGAGGGAAGCTACCAGAAGGAATGAAGGGGCAGTCAGTCACCAAGGGCACCGTCCAATAAGGTTCCTCCCGGCAAAACCATCCACAGCGCAGGTGGCTAAGAGCAACACTCATACAACACAGAAAAGGTTACAGTCACACCCTTACAAGGAGCGGAGGGCGTGAGGTCCAAATGATGGGGGAGCAAAACTGGTACGCCCCTGGCCGCCAACCCTAAGAAACACACGCTGGGGAAAGACGGCCTTGTGAGAGAGGTGCGAAATAATGAGCAGAGAGACAAATACTGTTAGTTTATTGGTAAACAACAGCTGCTTATAAAGCTGGACTGGACGTTTGCGTTGTACACAGAGACCACTGGTACAAAGATTTACTGGTGACCCAAGGTCAAACAAGTTCCTAAAAAAACGGGACAATTCATACAGAGAACATAGTGATAAACAATGGCTAACACATAGAATAAATAACTTGTTACTTGTGCATAATAAATAACTGCCTGGAAAGATAACATGTACATGAATTATAATTATGATGGTAAATATATATATTCCGCCCGACCTCAGATCGGGGAAAAGGCACCGCAGAAAACAGGATGTTCTTCACAGAGAATGCGTTGAGCGGGGACTTTACAGCCTTACCGCAAGGCTCTCAAAATCGTGGGTTTGTATATAAAATAATATCAAACACACACAATATGTGCACAATAACAACACAGAAAGATCCCACCAGGAAAGAAGAGCTTAACGGCCGTTTCCAGCTTTGCTGTAAGTAATTCCTAATGTAAAGGACCTCAGGTTTGTATATTGTGTAGGAACAAATTTAGTATTATCTGTTATATGCCATAAACGTTCGAAATATAACTCATTTCTTTATATAGTGAAATAGAATGGGCCTATTTCATTATGCTCTTAATGGTTATATAACAAAATTTACAATTGGTAATCTAATTAATTAGGGAGCAGGTTTTGACGAGAGAGGCCTTCAGCTTTTGGTAGGTGACGGGACCTGCGGCAGACACCCACGGGGCGACCTTCCTGTAGATGTCTTCCTGGAGGGCGTTTATCACGGCGTCAGCCTGCAGGACCTCGTCGGCAAGTCCCGCCAGCCTGAACTGCCCCTCGACCCTGTAGAGCCATGATGACGGGTTACTGTGCGTGAAGGGTGGCAGCTTCATGGCGATGGCGGACCTTGTTTGGTCCGTCAGGATGGGCAGCGCACGAGGAGAGGGTACCGGTGCGGAGAAGCGGGTACCGGTGCGGAGGGACGCGCGAGCCTTGGTGTGGGGGAGGGCGCGAGCTGGTTTTGCGCGATGGAGATATCAGAGTCCGCGAAGTTCGCGGTAATTTGTATGTGGGAGGGAATGTCCACATCCATACTCGCTTCTGCACTCTTACTTGGAGTGGGTTACACTTGCATGAATACGTGCTTGGGGGCACGCCGTGTGGGTCCGCTAATGACGCTGGCGATCTGCCGATGAGAGTTGGTACGCCCGAACGCTTTGTTAAAGAGCCATGTTTAGGCCGTTAGGGGCGTGGGGTAGTTCATGAAGCCAAGACTAGGTCGCCGTATGAGTCAGCTAATGACTCCGGGAACCGCTCCGGGGGTCACCACTGTAAGAGGTGCAAAAAAAGAGAGCAGGTTGACATGTACTGCTGGTTTATTAAGAAAGCAGGCCGCTTATAAAGCGGTGTGCGGACGTCATACAAAGGCGTACAATAGGATACAGGTGACTCGAGGTCAATTGTTCTCTATGTGAAACAGGACAGATAAATACAAATAACATGTAAAGATAAAATTATAAGAACTGGCACAATAACGTTCTGACACATGTAGGCTACAACGTAAACAGGCACAAATGAATCAATAACAGATACGTTTTTACATAGATAAAAATGTGGCTATTTAGCGTGACCTAAGCTTGTGGAAAAGGCACTGTAGAAAACGAGAGGTTCACTACAGAAAACCAGTTGAGCGAGAACTTTACAAACTTTTCTGTCCGCCCTCAGATCTTAAAAACTTTTCTGTCCACCCTCAGATCTTAAAAACTTTTCTGTCCACCCTCAGATCTTAAAAACTTTTCTGTCCACCCTCAGATCTTCAAAACTTTTCTGTCCACCCTCAGATCTTAAAAACTTTTCTGTCCACCCTCAGATCTTCAAAACTTTTCTGTCCACCCTCAGATCTTAAAAACTTTTCTGTCCACCCTCAGATCTTAAAAACTCTTCTGTCCGCCTCAGATCTTAAAAACTTTTCTGTCCACCCTCAGATCTTAAAAACTTTTCTGTTCACCCTCAGATCTTAAAAACTCTTCTGTCCACCCTCAGATCTTAAAAACTTTTCTGTTCACCCTCAGATCTTAAAAAATTTTCTGTCCACCCTCAGATCTTAAAGACTACCGAGGGTAGAGGGCTGCAAATTGTCAGGGGGCGTGGCAGGTAGGGGATTGGGAGGGTAGGGAAGACATGACACATCCACCCTCCTCCTGCAAACCTGTTTGTCCACCCAGGTTGGGGGGCATGGCAGGTAGGGGAGACATGATGGGCATCGCAGGGTTCCAGCGCAGCGTAGCACACGCCATCAAGCTCGCATGAACTATAGTTCCAGGGTGTTGCAACTTCCTGTCTCTTTCCTGCTTAATCAGAAAATCCCTTAATCTGGCTGTCATATTTTTTAAAATTTTCTTCTTTGTCAGAATTGCTTTGGGAATCTATGAAGCTCCTTCCTGTCCTCGTATGCATATTCTCAACAATATAATCTAGGCCATGAGTTGCCTAAATCAGTCCAGTGCATATCACGTTTTACCCAGTTTTGGATTTGAGAAGTGTCATAGATTCGCTATGTTCAGGAAGAAATCAATACGAACTGGAAGAAAAATTGTTGGGTTCTTTATTCAGAAGACCAAAATCATTGCAAAACAGTGCTTTACAAAAAAAAAAAAAATCAACAAATGTGTCATTTATCCTAAGACTGAAAGTGAAACACAACAAATAAAAATAGCCATTCCAGGTTTTAAAGGAGTGATGAAACTGGATCATTCAGTAGCTGAAACATTAAAATAAAAAAAATTCTAATCTTATTTTTGAATTCAGTGACCTTTCAACCACAAGAATCTTCCCACAAATGGAATGAAAAAGTGAAGACAAAAATCTGATTTCTACAAAGTGATTCTGCAATTTAAATGATGAGAAGTTTTGTCCCAACGTCTTCGTCAGGTTATGTCATCAACGTTGTTGGCGATGCTGCCACTGGCGATGATACTTGCTGGTTCCGCCTATGGTTCAGTTGCAGGAGGGTCGCCACTCGCCGTTAAGGTTCCACTTTTGGTATGGAAATGAGTATAATGAATAACTTTTCCATTAAATTATAGTCTGTAAAGGCACATGCACACAGACACACACACACACACACACTCATGTATACATGTATGTGCATAAATATGAGTATATATATATATATATATATATATATATATATATATATATATATATATATATATATATATATATATATGTGTGTGTGTGTGTGTGTGTGTGTGTGTGTGTGTGTGTGTGTGTGTGTGTGTGTGAGTGCTATTATTGAGAACATGAGTAGAGTCCACTCTTTAAACATAGGGAGGACTGAAGGGAATCTTCACAACTGATGTGCTTGTGCATATCAATGAAAAACGCTTGTAAACGAGGTACCTGATGCAGGCTATGTCAAGATGTATCGATTTACGTTATAGCTTTATTTTATACTTCGCTCACTAACTCGTCTACAAAACTCTCAATGAAAGGACGTCTTTAGGAAAAATGTTAGAACCACAATTCTGTAAAGAATTTTGTCTTGGTTTTGACCGTGCGTGTAATTCCCTGCGGAATACACGACTTGCCTGTTATGGGCAACATTTGGCACTAAACCATATTTTGAATACAAAACATTGTTTCCAAAAGCCCCCCCTGAAGGGGTGCTTAGGGTTGCATGGTTACTCAGTCCTGGTGATAACACAATCTTCCATGATCAGTAGGTCAGCACTGACCTCTAGTGACCCTACAGTGACCTCTCTCAGTATGGGAGGATTTGTATGAAACACTACGGATTTTTCACAACTTTGACTTGGTAGAATAAGTTTATAATTCTACGGATTTTTAAGCCTTCTTTGGGTAGACAGGATATCACATCCAATTTTTTCAGTTACAATCATAAATCGGTTACAATTTCCGTCGTAGCTAAAAAGTATAAAATAAAAATATAAAAATGTTTTTAAAACATGCTTTTATTAAAATACACTAAAAAGTGAAAAAAATCATTTTTGAGACACACCAAGATTTTCTTACGATTAATCATGTCTACAAAAATAACAGCTCGTGGGCGCCAGACATGTTAGAAAATGCTAAAGACAAGAAATATATAATTTTTTAATTCCTTGTAGCATTTCCTTCCTTTTATTTTTGTAGACCTGATTAATCGCAAGAAAAATCCTGGTGCTCCTCAAAAAATTAACCTTTATTTTCAATTGCGTTTTAGTAAGCGCGCATTTCAAAAAATTATTTTTTACCTATTTTTTTTTTTAGTTTTCAGTTCAAACGAAACTTACCACAAGTCCCGCCTATATCTGTATAAGGGTCGTTACAGATGCAAAGGTAGCTCCCCCAGGTGTTAACACACGCGTAGTTTGGGTCATTACACGGACTGCTTTCGCATTCGTCTACATCTGTTGGCGAGAGGAAATCATGTCAGTGACGTCAGATGCAGATTCAGAGGATCTGTCGGACCTAAACAAGTCAGAGACAGGGGGAAATCATGTCAGTGACGTCAGATGCAGATTCAGAGGATCTGTCGGACCTAAACAAGTCAGATGCAGATGACGTCAGATGCAGATCTGAGGATCTGGACCTAAACAAACAAATCAGAGACAGGACGTCGATTTCAGGGGATTTCGGACCTAAACAAATCAGAGACAGGGCGTTTCGAGGTTTAGGAAAACTTCACGGGAAAGGAAAAACGGAAAGTGATGTCACCTGCACATTGGTTCTTGAATGACGGCCGCTATTTAGTGTTCAATTTTCCGTCAACGAAACTTACCCTCGCAACGACCTCTGTGACGTTTGTGTCCTTTGGGGCAGATGCATTCGTAACTTCCGGGTGTGTTTATGCAGACGGAGTTACATAAAACATTTTCACATGGATTGCTTAGACATTCATCTATGTCTGCTGAAAAGAGGAATCCGGGTCAGTGATACCAAACGCAGATTCAGAGAATTTGTCGCACCTAAACAAGTCCGACGGGACGTTTCAAGGTTTAGGACAACTTGACAGGAAAGGAAAAACGGAAAATGAATGATAACTTCCACTTATCTTGTGTCAATTTTCCGTTCAAGTTGAGAATGGACGAACCCTCAGTGTCACTCACCTCCGCACTGCTCAAAGCCAGGATTGCAGACGCACTCGTAGCCTACATCTTTATCTTGACACACTGAGTTTAGGGGACAGGTGACATTCATATCTTCGCATTCATTCCGCTTCAGTGTAGCTGCGAAGGGCAAGGAAAGACAGTTAATTAGGCTCAGAATAAAATATAGAACTTTGGCCAAAGGCTGAAACAGATATCAACAGCAAAAGGGTCTGAAAGGTGTAACATCAGGAAAACCTCAAAGCAGTTGAATTATGAGTCAGTTTTAGCAGATGGCTGAGGAAAGTAAGGTGGAAGGGAGCGATTATGATGGAGGTACAGTAAAAGGAATGAAAGGGGCTGCAGCTAGGGGCCTACAGTGCACCACACGAGGTGGACTGATGCCACTACCTCCCCACAGGGATCGTTTGACTCTTCACAAAGGCTCAGGGTACAGGGACCCTGAATCAAAGATGTTTTTCGCAAAGGAATCGTCAAAATGACTCTGTTGTCACACAGCAAGGATACGGCACAAGACCTCGGTTTCTATGGAGCCGCTGGAATCTGGAAGCAAATCTCCTAGTGTCGTTTTCTTTTTGTCGTGGGTGGGAAAGTTCCCAGCCAACCTGATCTCATATAATTGCACTTCTACTCTCCAGCGATGGCAGAATCTTGACTGGTCAGGAGAGAATCGCTCTTCAAAAAAGAAACTGCTAAATCACCGAGGTGCTCAGTATAACTGGATAGGCTCCTCTCCGAAGTGCACATCCACAGAGTTTCTTTCTCTTACCTTCTATACAGCAGGAACAGTGGGGTGATCTGCATTCCCTTGGAAACAGAAGGCCGTCGCAGTCGCCCTTGTCGCTGTTTCTGACGCAGCGGCCACCGTATGTAATGCATGCGGCAGTTGGCCAACAATCTGGGGAGTTAGAAAAGGGATGTGTGAAAACGCCTCCCCTCCACCCTGGGCTGAAAATAATTATGACCCAAGTTACATAGTTATTTCTTTGCACTCATGTTTTATGCTTTCATAATGAAGATGATGATGATGAGCTTTCTCTAAATACGTCATAAAGAGGAAATGTTGAAAGCGAGACCACAGACTTATAGATAAAACAAGTAAAAAATGAGCCCAAGTTTCTTCGGTGCAGTCGAGTTTCCTGCACAGCGTATGTTGCTGTATGAAACTCTCAGCCAGGGCCCAAGAAACTCTCAGCGCGGCCCGGCGGTGGCCTGAGTTATAGGTGCCAGACGCACGATCATGGCTAACTTTAACCTTAAATAAAATCAAAAGTACTGAGGCTAGAGGGCTGCAAATTGGTATGTTGATCATCCACCCTCCAATCATCAAATATACAAAATTGCAGCCCTCTAGCCTCCTCAGTAGTTTTTATTTTATTTAAGGTTAAAAGCTAACCATGATCGTGAATTTGGCGCCGCTATAGGTACCAACAACACAGGACACCACCGGGCCGTGGCCGAGAGTTTCATACAGCATGATCTACTGTACAGAAAACTCGATTGCGCCGAAGAAACTTCGGGGCATTTTTTACATGTTCATATTATTTTTGACACCCCATCTGTGCACTGTTCAACTCACTCACATACCCTAGGTCAAACCATAGGAGGTCAGACTATCGGAGGTCAGGCCATCGGAGGTCAAACCATCGGAGGAGCCAAGATGGCGCCACAGTGGGACTTCTTCTTGTCCCAAAGAATGAGAAAAAGAGAATGAAACCTTACAAAGTCGCCATGAACAAAAGGACTTGGTCTAAGTCCCAAGTTCCTGCCAGGAACTTACTGTGTGAGTGCTGGTGTGGGCAATCTGGGCAGGGTAGGTGACGTGAGTGATTGAAGGCCTCCTGTAAAGCATAAGAAAAATGAATGAATAAATTATGTGGCAGTGATCAAAACCTTATCTACAGATTTCTGTGAACAGAATCCAGCGCTGGAGCATCACGAGTCGCTTCTAGAAGGACCCACGGAAATATTTCGGCAACTAATCAGTGTCAGGCTTCAAGAAACTGCTGCAGGGACAAGACGAAGTCATTACAGGGTTCATTTTTCGTTTCATTGAAACGGAAAATTGATAAAACATTGATATACTGTATACACATATATATCAAACCCTGTCAGCTAAATTATTATTATTATTATTATTATTATTATTATTATTATTATTATTATTATTATTATTATTATTATTATTATTATTATTATTATTATTATTATTATTCAGAAGATGAACCCTATTCAGGTGAAACGAGCCAACAGGGGCCATTCACTTGAAATTCAAACTTCCAAAGGATATCAAGGTGTTCATTCCAAAGGAGTAACAGAAGGTAATGGGAAATACAGAAAGAGGAGATCGGTTATTAGGAAAACAGATAAATTATCAAGTAAAGAAGAAATATAAGTAAATTATTAAAATGCAAGGAGAATAGTGTCGGGGTAGTAATGCATTGCTTCTTGGCTTGAACTTCTGAAATTCCAATTGGACGACATCCTACTTAGGGAGGCTGTTCCACAGTCCAGCTCTCTGTGGGGAGGACTAAAGGCCCTCTGGAACTGAGAGGTTCGACAGTGAGGCGCAGTTACTGCATCAGGAGCCTGAAACCTCCTCCCACCACGAACAGCCACTCAGTCTGAAAGAGAACCTCCGGCAGAAGCAGCGGACGTCCACACAGACTAACTAACTAACCTCAACTGAGCGAGACTCAGAAAGCTGCTGGAGTAAATCAAAAGATTATTATATACCGGTTCCGAGACGTTGTGGCTCCAAGCGAGGCTGCACCAGAGGCCCAACAACAGCAGCAGCAGCAGCAGCAGCAACGACGAAGCCGCCGTCATGATTGCGTCTCGAATCGCTGGATGGGTGGAGGAACCTCACGCCAGGAAGACTTTCTGAATTCTGTGTGGGAATGCGAAACGCAGTCGTGGGGCAAACTGGGGACGTTGGGTGGGTTGGGGAGCAATCTCCGTCCCCACCTTGCCGGCCAACACTTGTGCTTGAGCTAATCATGGAAGACGATGACCCCTTTGCACGAATTTTGCACGTAGCTCCTCTCTAAGCCGCTTGGCAACGAGATATGGGGAATGGCGGCGGGTTTGTTGGCGGCGTCTTCTCACCTGAAGGACCGAAAAGTACTACAATGTCGGCATTCTTCCTCAGATGACCTGAAAGAAATTAGTAAAAAAAATGCGCTGAGGTTTCTTTAGCGCAATGGAGTTTTCTGTACAACGTAGAATGCTGCATGAGCCGAGGCCCATGGAGCTTTCGGCCACGGGCCGGTGGTGGCCTGTCTTATAGCGTTGCCAGACGTACGATCTGAGGGCGGACGAAAAAGCGCTGACGGACAGACAAGGAGCATCTGGAATAGTTTTCTTTTACAGAAAACGAAAAGACTAGAATTTTAATCTACAGATTCACGCGGGCATTATTTAAAGAACTCTTTGAACTTCTGCATAACACGCCACATAAGCGTGCTGTGACGCCACAGGAAAAGACCAAAAAGAAATCAGGCATTTTTGCTGGAAAAGCAATAATTGCTCCTTACAGCATTTAGCAGATAAACATAAACGCAGTCGACACGCAAACCTGTGATTGTAGTAATCTCTCTCTCTCTGTCTCTCTCTCTCTCTCTCTCTCTCTCTCTCTCTCTCTCTCTCTCTCTCTCTCTCTGCCCAAGATGCATAACCCTGAACTGAGTCACCTGAAACAAAGGACTGACTTCTGTCAAGTCAACTGTTCCCTTCACCAACGGCGTTCGTCGGACGTTCTTGTACAAACACAGAATGGCGGGGCAAAGTCATTACAAAACAATAACAATGGATCACTTATACGAGTTCATACATGCATATATATATGTATATGTATCTAGTTTTTTGACCGATGCTCTTGGGGAAATACTACACAGTCGTAATGTGGAACCGAAGTATTGGAACAGCGTCCTTACCGAGGTCTGGTTGCGAAATTATATTATTATTATTATTATTATTATTATTATTATTATTATTATTATTATTGATCATAATTACTATTGAGACTTGCTGTTTTCATTTATAGCTGAAAATCGATTGAATGCAATCTGTTCTTTGTAGTTATAATTTTCAATATTTTTTACTGTTTATTATTTGGGAATAATAATAATAATAATAATAATAATAATAATAATAATAATAATAATAATAATAATAATAATAATAATAATATTGTTGAATAAAATGGCTGCATTTTGCGAATTGATTTTATCAAATAAGTCGCATTTCCCGCACATCAGTACTAGTCAATAATTGTCCGATGTTCATATTTTGATGGACGAAACGACATTTTTCTTACAGGAGAAATCTTTATTTTACAGCATTTAACAGCAGGTTACTGAAACCTGGTATGTAGATCCGTAGATTTTCCTGGTGGGATTTTCTGTTGGGATTTCTTTCAGCTCGGGGTCACACACACGTGGACTATACAACCCACACAATCTAGATACGCGAGGTAAAATGATACTCGGCAATATCCACACACTTGCTGAAGAAGTGGAATCAGATGGTATTCATAATAATGGCAGTGAGAGGAATGATTGTAGAGAATAAATCGTAAAAAAATATTGGAAATGATAAATAAAAATAAGCAGGTTGCATGCAATCGATTTTCAGCTAAGGGCCCCTAGGTGGTTACAGAAGTCAGGTCCTGGAGGATGAATATGAAAAATGATAACAGCAAGTCTCAGTAAGAGGAAGAAGAAGAAGAGGAAGAAGAAGAAGAAGAAGAGGAAGACGAAGAAGGAGGAGGAGGAGGAGGAGGAGGAGGTGGTGGTGGTGGTGGTGGTGGTAACAGAGAGGTTGGAATGGGTGGAAAAGATCAGGCGATGGATGAATCCACGAAAGCCCACAACACAAAGAAACTGAGTAGACAAGACAACAGGCGCCATCTCGTTTTCTTTCTCTGAAGGAACGCGATTTCAACCATACAATATCTCGGCCTGTTTCTCCCTAACCATTGCTGTCTTGATGTATGTACAGTCACCACTACTTGCATTGCCATGCAAGCATTCTAATCATGTACTCATGATGTTCCAACGAATCTTCTGTATCAAACTGTGTGTATGTTTCTGTTTGTGAAGACGCCAAACGTCTCGCGCCATTTCACATGTATTATGCTACTGCACTGTATCCATTAATCTGTCTCGAATCTCATGCAATTGGCCATATGTAGAATTTCCTGGCCTGTCCATTGATATATGTTTCATCACTGTGTGTTAATCGTGTCTCCCACACAGATGCCCGAGTGGCTGAGGAGTGCGTGGAAAGAAGGACTGATAAAAGTTGACGAAGACCCAGAAATATACAGAGACAGGAGAATGAGAAACAGAACAGAGGAACGGCATAGCAAACCAATGCACGGACAGTACATGAGACAGACTAAAGAACTGGCCAGTGATGAAACGTGGCAATGGCTGAAGAGGGGAGAACTCAATAATCAAACAGAAGGAATGCTATCAGCGGCACAAGATCAGGTCCTAAGAGCCAGATATGTCCAGAGAACAAGAGATGGCGATAACATCTCACCCATATGCAAGAAGTGCAATACGAAAGACGAGACCATAAACCTCATAGCAAGGGAATGTCCGGCATTTCCACTAAAAAAGGGCATGATTCAGTAGCCCTCCACTGGAGCCTGTACAAGAAACACCAGCTAGCTTGCAGTAACAAGTGGTACGAACACCAACCTGAGGGAGTGATTAGAAAACGATCAGGCAAAGATCCTCTGGGACTATGGTATCGGAACAGATAGGGTGATACGTGCCAGTAGACCAGACGTGACGTTGATTGACAAAATCAAGAAGAAAGTATCACTCATTGATGTCGTAGTACCAAGGGACACCTGAGTAGATGAGAAAGAAAGAGAAAAAAATTGATAAGTATCAAGACCTGAAAATCGAAATAAGATGGATATGGAATATGCCAGTGGAAATTGTACCCATAATCACGGGAACACTAGGCATGATCCCAAGATCCCTGGAAAAGAATCTGGAAAAACTAGATGCCGAAGTAGCTCCAGGACTCATGCAGAAGAGTGTGCTACTAGAAACAGCGCACACAGTGAGAAAAGTGATGGACTCCTAAGGAGGCAGGATGCAACCTGGAACCTGACACTATAAAAACCACTCAGCCGAATAGGATGACTGTGATAGACAAAAAAAATTACAATAATAATAAAAACCGAATAATAATAATAATAATAATAATAATAATAATAATAATAATAATAATAATAGTAACAGATTCTGCAGATGACACTTAATAATTGCAAAAATAGAGAATTGGTAGGCCTATACAGAGCAGCAACTAAGGCCACCCTCTGAGAAGGAGGATAACTTCATTTATGGAACAGGCGCCTCAGTACCCCTCTCCTCAGAGGGAGGATTCCTACTGGAATAGGGCGTGGAGGCGTGAGGAGAGGAATACGCCACATTATAAATTAGCCAGATTTCTTGTTCCCTTGTTAGAACCCTTAACAAAAAAACAATCTTTTGATAACCAGTTCCACTAAGTTTAAAGAGGACATTCTCAGGCAAGACTCAGACTTATATGTGGTAAGCTTAGACGTTGAATCCTTATTTACAAATGTCCCGGTGACCTCACCTTACAGACCTTACAGTTCGTTCGGGTTGCCCCAGGAGGTCCCTCAGTGTGAGGCACCTCTGATGTCTACCAGAGAATTGCTAACGCATCTTCCGGTATATTTTGCATCTTCCAGTCTTGGATGGTCTGGGATGCATCTTAGATATTTCTCGAGCTTATTCTTAAACACATCTACGCTCACTCCTGATATGTTCCTCAGATGAGCTGGTAGAGCATTGAATAGAAGCTGCATTATCGATGCTGGTGCGCGGTGGATTAATGTCCTGTGTGCTTTCACTTAAGTGTTCCTGGATAGTGTTTTGGGCACCATTAATCTGTAAGTCACCAATTCGGCGCTTTGGACTTCCCGTTTTCAGGAAGCGCCATTAAAAACGTGCCAGTCTCCGCATTTTAATCTTGTTTTCTTTGGTGACTTCCCGTTTATTCAAGAAATTAGTCACATTGTGTAGCCTGTTTCTTCATTCAGCATCAAGACCAGCCCCGCTCTGTATGTTTTGTAGTGTAATTTGTACTGTTCAGGTATTTGATTGTCATCCACGGCCTCAATTCACACCTCTCACGGCCCATTATGGACCACGGCCAAACTGCTTTAAAATAAGCTGTCTGGATCTGTAATAAAGTGCAAAAACTTTTACCTGCCACAGCCTTTGACAAACTTGCCTGGTGACCCAGACCAGCCAAGTGGGACTCACACGCGACTCAGTCTTGGCTCCAGGCGATTTCCCAAAACGCTCTTAGCGGCCTAAACACGGCGCTGTAATCCAGCGTTTGACGTCGACTCGGGCCCCTTCCCCATCAGGCGGATCGGTGATACCTCCTCACGGTGGTAGACCGTTCAACGAGTGGCCCACTCCAGTAAGGGGTCAAAGGACGCCCATGCACGATATCCACATGCAGTTAAACGCGACCCCGCGACTCCGAGGTTTACCTATCTCCCATCCAGTTGCCGCCGCCCGCAGGAGGCCCGACCACATCACAACCGACAGGGAACACACGCTTTCCTCTCCGAATCGCTGTGGTCTGCTGCCTGAAGCTCAACTGCTGGGAACCATCGATGTGGCTGCCACCACAGAATCGCGGACCCAGCGGACCAAATCCTCAGGTTGAACGGTTCCGGAGGAGGTAAGAAAACTCATCCCGCGAGGCCCGCTGCAAACACACCCTCAGGACTGCAAACATCAAAAGTTCCTCGGGTCCTCCTCGGGTTGAGGACCGCCCCAGAGCCGATCGACACCCCAATAATCCACACCACTGAACAAAATCCAAGAGACGCCTTTTATGGTGCGGAGATCTCCCACAATACCAGACTTGCCACTCCCACAAACAAGCAGAGGCTCCGCTTGGCCGGAAATCTACCTTCGCAGGCGCTCCCGAAGTACATCGACAGAGCAGACCTCACCCCGTGCCATGCCACAGCTGTCATCCGCCACCCACAGTCTTCGTCAGAGTCGACGCCGCCGTCCCGGCCACACAGCCGGTCAGCCCGTCCAGCCCTTCCGAGGACTGGAGCAACCCGAAACAGCAAGGCGTTCCAGCTGGCACTTCCAGGCAAGAACGACTGGGTTTCCAGACCGGCTAAAGCCCGCCTTCCTGTCGGAGAGTCCCGGCAGCGTCGCAGCACCCTTCCGCCCAAACGCACTCCAGCACGCCCTCACCACCGCAGGCGCCTTGCCGCCCCAGGAAGGAACCGCCCAAACAGCAGCCTCACAGGCGGGGGCCCCTCAGTTATCTTCAAGGAGCCGCGGCACCCTTCAGCGTCCCACCAGGTAGAGGGATTAATCAGACGCGTCCCTCGTCTTGGGAGTATTTGTAAAGTCACCAAGTCGGCGCCAGGATAGTGTTTCGGCGGCGCCATTAATTAAGTCTCCGCTGAGCTTGTTTTCTTTGGTGACTTCCCGTTTTCTTCAAGCTCAATTAGTCACGCCTAAAAACGTGCCAGGTCACGCATTTTAATCATTTTTACTTTATGGTATTTATACGAATGTCACACATTGTGTATCACATGTTTCTTCATTCACAGGCATCAAGACTGTATCTATATTGTGTCTCTGTATGTTTTGTATTGTAATTTGTACTCGTTCACTGCATATTATTGTTTATTGTTTCGACCTCAGGTCACAGTCAATTCCATTGTCTCTCACGGCCCGGCGTCAGTCGGCCGCAATATAAGCTGCCTGGATCTGTAATAAATCAGCAACTTAACCTTTTTCTTTGACACTGCTGCTTTCCTTAGTTTCTTTGACACCTTTTGGGCAAAATCTACCTCTGCTTGCTCTTTCTGATATTTTTAGCTCCATGATGTTTTCAATAATTCCTCCTATCTGTTTCCATGCCTGGATAATCATGTAGCATTCTCTTCTCCTTTCAAGACTATATAAATTTAAGAATTGTAGTCTTTCCCAGTAGTCAAGGTCCTTACCTTCTTCTATTCTAGCTGTAAAGGACCTTTGTACACTCTCTATTTGTGCAATATCCTTTTGGTAGTGTGGGTACCATATTATATTGCAATATTCAAGTGGACTACATACGTACGTAAAGACATTAACGTAAAGACAGTGCTGATATTCAAAGAGTGATAATTCATCTCGCATTTTTGTTTGTTTCCCCTTTTCGCCATCCATCCAATTCCAATTTCGTCTTTGTCACACGACAAGCGAGAACACTACGAATCAGATGTTCGTTCCCACAACGTTCGTTCAAGGAACGAGCCTCCTCCTTGCGTGCTTAACGAAAATCGGGAAACGTTGTGAAACAATTTGAAACACCCGTGCGTACCATTTTCTACGAGTGCAAGTAGTAGCAATTCCCTAATATACTTAACGTAATTTCGCAACCATAATTTAATCCTCGCTCAAGCGCAAAATAAAGGGATTAAAATTTCTTAACAAATACGTGCCATTACATATTGCTCACCGAGAGAGAGAGAGAGAGAGAGAGAGAGAGAGAGAAAGAGAGAGAGAGATCTTTTCTTTTCTCCCCCTTCTCTCCTCGCTCGCATAAGTGAATTTTAACATGGGACCGACTACTTAAGTGTTTGGGAATCAACTCATAAATTATAAAAGGCAGATAAAAGAATTAGATTAATAACAAAACCTGAAATTTCAAATTCATTACCCATTTAAATTTTATCATGTACTCAGTGCGTGTGTAGCGGATTACTCAAGCAAACCAGCTTATCTTTCCAAGTGCTTCAACCCAGATCATTTAGCGTACTCGATAAAGCGCATATACTGTATATTATATCTTGTTATGTGTTCCAACTGATGTGTGGGAGTGGGTATATCTTATCTCAGACTTGCGTGTTGCAAGTGCTAAACCATTGCACATTGAGTGCCTCCCTCGTAGCCTACCTGTCCTCACGTCAGGCAGCGCCCACTAGTTCTCATAACTAGCTACCCACTCGTGTCACATCCAGTTTCCATTTCTCTCAGTGAAGCACTTATCTTTCTCCTTTCACTTTCCTATCTCTTCCCTTCTGTTGGCGTCTCTCAGTTACCTTTTACTCCCTACTTACCTTCTGCTCAGGCAGAGTACCTCACCTTCAGTGCCAATTCATGCGCTGACATTTTGCATTGCTCCACGGAGCACACCGGCACCATAGTGCCAACTAACAAAAGCAACCTCTTATAAGCCATTTCACCTGTATTGAAGAAACAGGGTGCCATACAACCGGTGTTTCTGCCCACAAGGACCGCAGCTCCTTCAGGAACACCCCATTAACAGTGCATCCGCCCATAAGGACCATAGAGCCTTCAGGAGCACTCCATTTGTTAGCGTATCTGCCCATAAGGACTCAGACTTCCTTCAGGAACGCTTTCCCCTAGTGTGACCCGCGCAAGGCACACTCCTCCACAGTGCCACCTCATTCAAAGGTGCCACTCATTGAAGTGCCACTAGTCTAAGGATGCTTCCTCATCGTCACAAACCTTTTCCTCCGGGAACACCCAAGTACCTCACTCAGCACCCCTTCCCCATCAGCAACATGTCAACCGAGGAGCACCAATACTTTAGGAATATAGGGAAGGAGGACGGTCTTTCTGGCCAGGCCCTTCAAAGGTTTGTAAAGGAACAGATAGCTGAGAAGAGAAAGTATGAAGAAGAACAAAGGCAGCAAGAAGCAGAAAGAGAAGAGTGGAGAAGGCAGCAAGAAGCCGAGCAGCGGAGAGAGAAGAAGAAGAGAGAGAAGAAAGACGAAGACAGCATGAACTAGCCCTCAAAGACAGGGAGCTCGAGTTGGAGAGAGCCAAGAAGGAAAGCGCAGAAGCTTTAGCAGCACAGCAAGCCTCTAGCCCCACTCCATCGGCCACAAATACCTCTCTGTCGACAGTCAATAACCTTGTGGGAAAGTGGACTGAAGACGAGCCGGAACAATGGCTCGAAGAGATCGAATTCCTCTTCGAGACCTATGACGTCAGCCTGGCTGAGAGGGCCTTACTGCTTACCAAGCACCTAGACGGGAAGGCTAAGGCTGCTCACCGAGCCCTGGAAAGAGATCAACGAGGGGACATGGCTGCCGTCCGTGAGGCCATCGCTAAGGCGTATGAAATCACCCCTGAGAGGTGGAGACAAAGATTCAGAGGTATGGCTAAGAATGTCGGCTGGTCCTGGACGGAATGGGCTTGTCACAAGACCCAAGCGGGGACCCGCTGGCTAGAGTCTATGTGGTGCGACACCTTTGAGGATTTGTTCAACTGGACCATGCTGGAGGATCTCTTCCAGTGTGCGCCCGGGCCTCTGGCTGTGTATCTTAATGATAAACAGCCCGCCACCCTCAAGGAAGCCTGCCACTTAGCTGATGCCTGGGAGACATACAACCCTTCCCATGGCACCTTGCAGCGCAAAATAGTGCCACCCAGACACCTCTCAGGCCTCAATCGCTCGCGGAACGGCCCGCCTAACAAACCTCCGTGTCCCATCTGTAAAAGGTATGTCCATGCCGAAGCAGATTGCCGCTATAAGGATGGCAATCAGCAGGGCAACAACTCTCGGCAGCCTACCAGCAACCATCAGTCGTCCTCTCCGCCTAATTCAACACCGGCTTCCCAGCACACCGTCACTGCCAGGAAATCAACATATCACCGGGGCCCCTGCCGAGACTGTGGAGCTTCAGGACACTCTTCTGCTGGGTATCCTGCATGCCCAAAACATGTGGTCAAACCCAGGCACGTGAACATGGTCAGTGCCACCGCCTCCTTAGCTGAGCCGCCGGAGAGAACTCACCCTGAGAGGGTCTGGACACAGTCCGTCTCAGTGGCTTCTCTGGATGGTTCCAGCCCCCCAGTGCACCTGCCAACTACTGCTGACACTGGCTCAGACATTAGTCTGATTGATCGGGCCCAGGTTAAAAAAAGTTAAGTATATCTTAGTTTAACCAGACCACTGAGCTGATTAACAGCTCTCCTAGGGCTGGCCCACAGGATTAGATTTATTTTTACGTGGCTAAGAACCAATGGTTACCTAGCAACAGGACCTACAGCTTATTGTGGAATCCGAACCACATAATAGCGAGAAATGAATTTCTATCACCAGAAACAAATTCCTCTTGTTCTTCACTGGTCGATCGGAGATTCGAACTCGTGACCATCAGAGTGGTAGGTGAGTACGGAACCCGCTCAGCCAGCCCGCCAGTGCCACGGTAGAGGAGCACACCAGTGGACCGTGACCTGGGTGGACGAACAGTCCCTGACCGTCCCCACAGTTGAGCTCAGGGTGATTACCCCTTGGAGCGATAAGGTGCATCGTCTTGGCGTTGTCAAGTGTATTAGGCACGGAGTGGAGTTCCTGCTTGGTCGAGACATCCTCTGGGGATGTCCCACCCCCACACCACTTTGTTCCCTGACTGCTTCCGTCAGCACCTCCAGCACCACATCTTCAGATAGGGACACAGCCTGTGTGACAGCCATGCCCCCATCAGCCGATACTAACCCACCACAAACACATCCTAGGCCTAGTCCGCGGGTCTTGTGACCGGACGGCCACCAAAGAATTACTCCCTCATCGCGAAGGGACCGAACAATTTACTGCTGCAGGACCTGCAATGTAAGGGGCCATTCTGAAAGATGGGCAAAGTGCCCCAGTAGGCTAGCCGCAGCGGCCAACTCCACTAAACTAAGAGGCCCAGTCCTCTCACTAAGACAGGAATCGCTGTCTAAAATCATGCCAGGGACTCTGAGTGGTCTCGATTCCCTGGGTCCCCCTTCAGCTTTGTCTGACATCAATTCGCAGCCAGTGCCACTTGCAAGCACTGGTCAGTGCCACGCTCCACCCATCTTGGCTGGATGCTCCCTGCCAAGTGTACCTCCCGAGCCTGGCCCTGAGTTAGTGCCAGTGCCGGACCCCGAACATGACTTGGATCCTCCTATGGGAGATCCACCAAATCTCACCACTGTGATCATTGCGCAGTGCGAACCTCCGACCCCTGATGTTTCTTCTTCCCACACTCTTCCACCTGCTGAGGATGGCCCTCTAGCAGGCCTGGACGTTACCTCTTTTCTGGTCGACCAGGAACTGTCCGGCCAGGACGCAGACGCTGGTTCTCTTCCCACGACGGTTGTCGCAGCAGCCAAAGTAGGAGGCCAGCCCGTAGCCCTTGAGGCTGCCCCTGATCCTGCTCCTGACGGCACTCCTGGCCGTTCTTCAGAGTCAGTATCCTCATCGCCCCCTAGGAATGGCCTAGCCAGACCCTGGAGGCCCCAAGAAGAAGAAGGGGCTATGGAAGAAAAGACATGTTCATATCTGACTGGAAGATAGTGAGTCAGAGCCATAAGCTCTCTTGGCACTCATGCCCGTTGGCACAGTGCCACTTCCATCTCAGAGCAATCCTGGCAACTGCCTAGAGAGGGTAGCCTGTGTGACCTCTGAGCCTGTAGCATTAACCATTTAACCACTTAGGCCTTTGTACTACTAACCAAATCTTTTTTTACAACTAACCTCCTTCCAACCCACTCTAGACTCAAACTGATATATTACTTAATCATACATTGTGAATTACCCGTCAGGTTCGTCATGTTTCAATTTGCTGCGTGTTAGTCATACAGCGTAGTGCCGATCATAACTCAGTGCGTGCCATTCTTTAGTGCAAGTTCGTGCAGTGCCAGAGTCGTGGGGATAGTAGGTTAGGTTAGGTTAAGTGTTTGCAGTGTGCATTTGTCTAGGTGTAGATTTCCTAGCCAGTGAGTAGCCGTGTCTATACCCTTAGGTAGGTTAGGCCTGTAAATTAGCCAATTCAGAACCCCTCTTAGCAGTTAGGTAGATTCCTTTAGATGTGCAGAGCCACAATCCACCTTATGCAGGGTCACGGGCCAGTCGGGAGGAATTAGCTAAGACCCTCACACCCGAAAGGGTGTGAAGGGCCTTTTTTAAGGGGGGACCTGTCAAGGACATACATTCCTCCCTCTTATTTAGCTGCTGTCTAGCTAACTTATAGGGATTATTATCATTTCAGTTAGCTTATAGCTGGCGCCAATATGACGGAACTCAGTTGTTTTTCACTCATATGGACAGAGAACGCATGTCTCCGCGGCCTACAGGAAATGCCCAGGCAGGGTAGACAATGGGTCTCACTCTTAAAAACACCCCTGCTACCAGAACACACCTAGATTCCTCCACCCCCCCCTTTGGGGTCATGTTTTCAAAGTAGGCTTGGGGAGGAATTAGACGTTAGGGCATAAACCACTCAGGGGGAGCTAGCACCTTAAACCTTAGGCTCATTATCTTTAAGACTGCTATTCCTTTGACCTGTTTACTGGCAAAGAATTCGCATTCAGGTTTGGGACCTATGGCTCCGACGCCAATCGAAACAGCAAGGCAGGAGACCCCTTCCAGCGACTGTCCTGATCGTATGTCTGTATCGGTGGTGGCCCAAGTTCACGATTGTACGCCCGAGACGTGGTATTTCGGAGCTCAAATATTCGTCTGAAATAGGTAAGCCGAGAGTGAATTTGGCGCCAGTCACCCCTGTCTCTCTCCACTAAATTCCTTCCATTTCTCTCATTTATCTTCAAGTTTAATCCCTTCCTTTTCCCAAGCTTCCCCTTTGTGTGACGGCGAGCATGTGCTCCTTGTTTCAAAAGCCCAATCCAATATGATTCCAAGACTGTGATAACTTGATTTTCTCATAATTATCCTCTGGGCTACATCATGTCTAGTATCTAAGAATGTGTATTGAGTGATATTTTATAGATAGATCCCATTTCTCTTAGTTTGGGCAGGGCTAATGCAAAATGTCTCTTTCAGGGGAGACACGTGGCACAATCGCGATTCCATGCTCCAGTACCCCGTCTGCCACCAAAATCCTGAAATTTCCTGGTCGCAGTCATTACCAATTTCCGTTGTGGCCCAAATGTTCATATGAATTATTCTCCCATCCTGGAGTTCCATCATTTGCATTACCTGAGACTATTTCATGTAATCAAGGCAAGACTAAATGTTATCATTTTTCATTGGACTGATTGTGTTGCACATTGGCCCCATTTTTAATCAACTTGATTGTTACCAACCTTTGCAGCCTTATTCCATGTGTCCTATTTGGGAGTTTGCACCCCCCCCCCCTAGTTATCATGCTGTTTGTTATCTCATTGGTTATTTGCTAAGTCTCTGTAAATAAATCCCTGTAAAGTTGTAAAAGAATTCTAATTCCAATATGGCGACCTTCCCCCTTAAATTATAACTCCAGGAAAATTCTAAGATAAGTTTTCACATAACTTATTCCTTTTGCTCATAAACTGGACTTGCTTGGTTTTGTGGCAGCATCAATTATAGTTCTGATTAAATTTCTCTCTCTCTCTCTCTCTCTCTCTCTCTCTCTCTCTCTCTCTCTCTCTCTCTCTCTCTCTCTCTCTATATATATATATATATATATATATATATATATATATATATATATATATATATATATATATATATATATATATATATATATATATATACTGTATATATATTTTATACATATAATACATGAAAAGCATTAGGAATAATAATATATTTCATTTTTTTTTGCTAAGCATTCTTTGAGATATTCTGGGCAAGTGTAAACGCAAAACAGTGCCTACGTATTCACGAGTCAGTGCTGACAAAGGCCCGTCGTCAGTCTCGCTTCCCATGGAGACAGAGGGCATCGTTCATTGAGTGATGTTCTGGCCATGTCAGGATGTTCAGATAGCCAGAAGTCATCAAGTTCTGGAGGATTGTTCGTTCACGAGTTCGCTCCTATGGCGTGTCATAGGAAGTTTGAATTTTCCATTTTGAGTGCAGGCTAGACATTCGGGTCTTGATTTCTTAAGTGAAAGATTCACTTCGCTGGAAGACTTTGTGTACTGCCTGTGAGGTGAGTTGAGAATTTGTTTTTTTTAAAAACCTGAATGAGTTTTAATAACTTTGTTTAACATGTACTGTTATTTGCACTGTTACCATGCTTTGAATATCTTTTTCCCCATTTATTTGTACTTTCCATGTCTCTGATTTTTATTGATTTTTCTTAATTTTGATTTTGCCATGTTTTTTCTCTCTGTGCCTATTTGTAGAAGGTTTTGTTTAACTTTGTTTCCCCAGATATTTTGAAAAAGTGGTTAAGTAAATGGAAGAGAATGTGACTTATCATGTCTTCGGTCGCGTCTGACTCATTTTGACTCTTACGATGTAGATTCTCAGTTAGTTGAAGTTGTTAGCACCATGTCATATATTACTTGGACTTATTTTTGTGTTGTCATTTCTAAGATGTAGATATCCCCATTACATTTTTTTTATTTTATTCCAAACCATTTGCTATGTTAGACTATGGTATATATTATATTTTTGTAGACTTGTTTTTGAAGTTCTTCCTTGGTGTTCAGTTAGTGACTAGGATATATATATATATATATATATATATATATATATATATATATATATATATATATATATATATATATATATATATATATATATATATATATATATATATATATATATATATATATATATATATATATATATATATATATATATAGAGAGAGAGAGAGAGAGAGAGAGAGAGAGAGAGAGAGAGAGAGAGAATTGTGTTAGCCCGGTCTTACGCTGACCAACACTACCGTGATTCCTTCCAGGATATAAGTTAGTCGTGTCATTGACCTTATAACAGATGTGGTAAGAGGTTATGACCTTATTTGACCTTGTATAACACACAAACACACATATTTATATTTATATATATACACATACATATATATGTCATCACTTTACATATCAAGTCAGTCTTTGTCTACTTCATAGTATCCCGGGAGGGCCATTCGAAATAATTTTTGACTCACAGCAGAGGGAATATAGAACAGAAATCTCGGGCATCATGTTTAAGTACATTTCCAATACTGATTTTCATAGCGAGCGGGCAAGGTCTAGCCTACCGATCATGTTGCTATGCACTGTTCTGTGACTGACCTGGTTTTACCGGTCAATGCACTCCAGGGTGAACGCACTCCTGGGTGAATGCACTCACTGTGAATACGCACCTGGCAATTTGGTAAAATTACCCCGATGTGAGCATATATATTTATTGTATATATGTATGACTGAAACATTTTCAGTTAAAACAGAATTCCTTTTTATAAGAGGAACCAATAAATGCTATATATTTTGGAGAACAGCTGTCTCCCTCGACAGGCAAGTATGAATGAAATAAGAATTACAGAGAAGCGGTATTTATACATGACACATTCCAGTTTATTCTGTGATTTTGGTTATTTGTGGTTAAAATTAGCTGAGCTCTGTTGGCCATACCTTACTGATTGTTTGTGCTGGATTAATCTCTCGTGGGGTGATTCACCAGTACAACCGATGTAGGATTGGTCACTGTCGAGGCAAAGGATTTCGTACACTCCTGTGTCTTTGGGGACTGGCTTTTGTTGGACGTTAATCAGGGATTTGGATAAGGTATTTGGGTAGGTAAAGGCAAAAGGGATGGAGTTTCCAAGAGTCTGCGTCAACGCCTTAATCCTGCTAAGGTGTGGGATTTTATTTTATTGTTCGGCGTCTCTCTAGACTTGTTTTGAAGGGGGCGGTAGAAGATTGCTTTATGAACCGCTTTCCCAATTATATGGCCAGGGCCCTTTAAAGATGACAGCTTCTTACGGATTAGTTCAATTTCCTTTCCCAGGAAATCCGGGGAGCTAATCCGTAAGACTCTCAAGAATAAATTGCTGGCTATGCCAATCTTGATAGAAATGTCATGGTAACTCAAATAGTGAATGTATGTAAATGAAATGTTGATTTCCTGTATATGGTAAATTTGTATTATGTCGTGTTTCTGATTATTAAAACATCAATAAAAGGAATTTTGCTTTTTGTTTCCCATTCAACTTTGAATTTGGTGCTGGACACTAATGCATTTCATTTTGAAAGAAATTCGTTGAAATTGCCCTACCTATTAACCCAAAATATTAGAACATATCATCTACATATCTCATTCACAGCATATCTTTAGGTTTCATTGCATTTATTATTACAGTTTCAAAACATTCCATGTATAGGTTGGCTAAAACAGGACTTAAAAAGGCTGCCCATGTGGCACCCGAATTTTTGTTTATAGAATGACTTCCCTAATGAAAAGAATTATGTGTATCGAACAATGTCTTTTCATTTGGGTAGACATTCTATAAATTTAAATATAAATATAATTATATATATATATATATATATATATATATATATAAACATAATTTCATGGTACTGCCTTGTAATACATATATCCTCCTATAATTTTGATATATTTACTCTTTTATTTATCATGTATTATGTGTAATAATAATAATTATTGAAATATCATAACAGATCTCAAAAGAACTAATGATTTAGATAACTTAATAGCATAATTTAGAATTGATAATACAATTTGAATAGTAACGTAGTATGAGCAACACGTACGTGTGTCCTAGTGAGAACTTGTTTCATTTCAATTATCATCAGTTGAGATAAGAGAGAGAGCGCTTTGTTTTGGGTTAACGTGAGGACAGTTTGGAATAACATTTGCCGATTCGTTCAGGAAATCAACTGTTTTTCGTCTTGTTTATAAAACACGTCAATCATAATTAGCCGATTGCAGTATGTTTCGATCATGTAGAGATTTCTGTAAAAGCCTTGTCCCATACGTAAAGAATATGAGTGATTTCACAAAGTTACATACATGGCTCTGATCACGTTTGCTGGGAGTGACGTCACCTTCCTTCTAGAAATTTCTCTTTTGGTATCTCGTAACCAAAATGCCTTAATGATGCCATGTAGTTGTTTCATGTGCTACTGGAGTTCTGAAATCTATTCATTCTGATTTCCGAGACCGATCAGTTTGGTTCCCTCTCTCTCTCGCTCTTAAAAAGAGATTACTTTTAACGTAGTATATTTGTGGTCACTGGTATTAGCATTAACTTTTGAGATCTGAATTTAGTAAAATTATTTAATTTGTGACGGCGCCTGACAAAAAGGTGTTTAGTGAAATAAGCGTAGCTGCAAAGGGATTTTACAAAGGTTTTCACAAGCTTGTGTTAGGTAACGTGAATTTTACTTATTAATACATGGTATAATGAGTTAGGGAATTTTGCCTTAGTTATATTATTATCGATAAATCTTTTGCGGAATTATGTGTGTTTTTCTATTTACAATCTCTTTATATTTTCACATTTCTTATGTTTGTGATGTAACATTTATTTACGTAGCATTTTAAATATTTCTTGGTAATTTAACATTGCATACTTGATTTAATTTTTCATTTATTAAGATTTTCTTTTCAAATCTTGAGTAATTCTTGATAGTTTAAATTTTTCTTGATTAATTTAAATTTCTGATAAAGTTCTTGTGAATTAGTTTTGTTTCATAATTTAATTCAAGAATTCATAAAGTTTTAATTTAGTTTTGTGTTGTTTTTAAGTGATAGTAAATTTTTCAGATTGTGAACTCTAGTTAAAAATTTTGAATTTAAAAATAAATTTCGTGTTTAATGTTTTTAGGAAAACAGTGTTTCATTTATTGGCCACCAGTAAATAGGATTAATTGTGTGTGCATAAGGCAAAGTGATAAACATGTTCTGTTCTTTTAGTTTTGCTAAAGTGAGTTAAGACCAGGGAAACAGTTAACGTTGTTTGATGGAGTGATGCCCTTTTACTCTAGAATATTTCTTGTTTAATTGTTGATACCTCAAACTCATTCTGATAAACTGAGTTTGATTTTTTCAAGTGATTAATAAGTTTTTTAAGGGATCACCGTTACCGTTAGAGTACTCAGTCGTAAGTCCTATTGTTATGAGAGTTCAGGCGTCTGGCTGAAGTGAGGTAAATTTTTGAATTTTGAGATTAGACGTGTAATAACCAGGTGCCTGGTATGCATCGTGACAACATATAATTTATGTATATATAAATTAAATATAATATATATATATATATATATATATATATATATATATATATATATATATATATATATATATATATATATATATATATATATATATATATACATACAGTATGTTGCACCATTCTGGGAAGGCCGACTAATAGTGGAGACCGGGAGAAGCCACATCAGTGATGAGCATGGTCAATCGATGGAACAGTGGCCTCTTTAACAAGTGGGATGTTATCTGTAGGTGCGGCAGATCGGAAGGTGGAAAAGGGAGCACAGAGGCTCATTGTTCGGTGTGGCCGCACATGTTCAACTGATGAGTACAAAACGGCAAATTGGAGAAGATTAAAGACTACAGGAAGGACTAATTGTGTGAACAAATATCTATGGCACTTGTGAATGTTTACGGGCTGTTATTTATTCACCGCCCCGATCAACTGGCGTCAATGACCACAGGAAGGCAGCAACAGCAGGTCGTCCACAGCAAGTAGGAATCCAACCTCTCACGCCTCCACTCCATATTCCAATAGGAATCCTCCCTCTCACGCCTCCACTCCCTATTCCAATAGGAATCCTCCCTCTCATGCCACCAATCCCTATTCCAATAGGAATCCTCACTCTCACGCCTCCATGCCCTATTCCAAAAGGAATCCTCCCTCTCACGCCTCCACTCCCTATTCCAATAGGAATCCTCCCTCTCACACCTCCACTCCCTATTCCAACAGGAATCCTCCCTCTCATGCCTCAACTCCCTATTCCAATAGGAATCCTCCCTCTCACACCACCAATCCCTATTCCAATAGGAATCCTCACTCTCACGCCTCCACTCCCTATTCCAATAGGAATCCTCCCTCTCACACCACCAATCCCTATTTCAATAGGAATCCTCACTCTCACGCCTCCATGCCCTATTCCAATAGGAATCCTCACTCTCACGCCTCCACTCCCTATTCCAATAGGAATCCTCCCTCTCACACCACCAATCCCTATTCCAATAGGAATCCTCACTCTCACGCCTCCATGCCCTATTCCAATAGGAATCCTCACTCTCACGCCTCCACTCCCTATTCCAATAGGAATCCTCCCTCTCACACCACCAATCCCTATTCCAATAGGAATCCTCACTCTCACGCCTCCACTCCCTATTCCAATAAGAATCCTCCCTCTCACACCACCAATCCCTATTCCAATAGGAATCCTCACTCTCACGCCTCCATGCCCTATTCCAATAGGAATCCTCCCTCTCACGCCTCCACGCCCTATTCCAATAGGAATCCTCCCTCTCACACCACCAATCCCTATTCCAATAGGAATCCTCCCTCTCACGCCTCCACTCCCTATTCCAATAAGAATCCTCCCTCTCACACCACCAATCCATATTCCAATAGGAATCCTCACTCTCACGCCTCCATGCCCTATTCCAATAGGAATCCTTCCTCTCACGCCTCCACTCACTATTCCAATAAGAATCCTCCCTCTCACACCACCAATCCCTATTCCAATACGAATCCTCACTCTCACACCTCCACGCCCTATTCCAATAGGAATCCTCACTCTCACGCCTCCACTCCCTATTCCAATAGGAATCCTCCCTCTCACACCACCAATCCCTATTCCAATAGGAATCCTTCCTCTCACGCCTCCACGCCCTATTCCAATAGGAATCCTCCCTCTAACGACTCCACCCCCTATTCCAATAGGAATCCTCCCTCTCACGCCTTCACTCACTATTCCAATAGGAATCCTCACTCTCATGCCTCCACTCCCTATTCCAATAGGAATCCTCCCTCTCACGCCTCAACTCCCTATTCCAATAGGAATTCTCCCTCTCACGCCTCCACTCCCTATTCCAATAGGAATCCTCCCTCTCACACCACCAATCCCTATTCCAATAGGAATCCTCCCTCTCACGCCTCCACGCCCTATTCCAATAGGAATCCTCCCTCTCACGCCTCCACTCCCTATTCCAATAGGAATCCTCCCTCTCACGCCTCCACTCCCTATTCCAATAGGAATCCTCACTCTCATGCCTCCACTCCCTATTCCAATAGGAATCCTCCCTCTCACGCCTCCACTCCCTATTCCAATAGGAATCCTCCCTCTCATGCCTCCACTCCCTATTCCAATAGGAATCCTCCCTCTCATGTCTCCACTCCCTATTCCAATAGGAATCCTCCCTCTCATGCCTCCACTCCCTATTCCAATAGGAATCCTCCCTCTCATGCCTCCACTCCCTATTCCAATAGGAATCCTCCCTCTCATGCCTCCACTCCCTATTCCAATAGGAATCCTCCCTCTCATGCCTCCACTCCTATTCCAATAAGAATCCTCCCTCTCATGCCTCCACCCCTATTCCAATAGGAATCCTCCCTCTCATGCCTCCACCCTATTCCAATAGGAATCCTCCCTCTCATGCCTCCACTCCCTATTCCAATAGGAATCCTCCCTCTCATGCCTCCACTCACTATTCCAGTAGGAATCCTCCCTCTCATGCCTCCACTCCCTATTCCAATAGGAATCCTCCCTCTCATGCCTCCACTCCCTATTCCAATAGGAATCCTCCCTCTCATGCCTCCACTCCCTATTCCAATAGGAATCCTCCCTCTCATGCCTCCACTCCCTATTCCAATAGGAATCCTCCCTCTCATGCCTCCACCCTATTCCAATAGGAATCCTCCTCTCATGCCTCCACCCCTATTCCAATAGGAATCCTCCCTCTCATGCCTCCACTCCCTATTCCAATAGGAATCCTCCCTCTCACACCTCCACTCACTATTCCAGTAGGAATCCTCCCTCTCACACCTCCACTCACTATTCCAGTAGGAATCCTCCCCCTCACGCCTCCACTCCCTATTCCAATAGGAATCCTCCCTCTCACGCCTCCACTCCCTATTCCAATAGGAATCGTCCCTCTCACGCCTCCATGCCCTATTCCAATAGGAATCCTCCCTCTCACACCACCAATCCCTATTCCAATAGGAATCCTCCTTCTCACGCCTCCACTTCCTATTCCAATAAGAATCCTCCCTCTCACGCCTCCACTCCCTATTCCAATAGGAATCCTCCCTCTCACGCCTCCACTCCCTATTCCAATAGGAATCCTCCTTCTCACGCCTCCACTCCCTATTCCAATAAGAATCCTCCCTCTCACGCCTCCACTCCCTATTCCAATAGGAATCCTCCTTCTCACGCCTCCACTCCCTATTCCAATAGGAATCCTCCTTCTCACGCCTCCACTCCCTGTTCCAATAGGAATCCTCCTTCTCACGCCTCCACTTCGTATTCCAATAAGAATCCTCCCTCTCACGCCTCCACTCCCTATTCCAATAGGAATCCTCCCTCTCACGCCTCCACTCCCTGTTCCAATAGGAATCCTCCTTCTCACGCCTCCACTTCGTATTCCAATAAGAATCCTCACTCTCACGCCTCCACTCCCTATTCCACTAGGAATCCTCCCTCTCACGCCTCCACTCCCTATTCCAATAGGAATCCTCCTTCTCACGCCTCCACTCCCTATTCCAATAGGAATCCTCCTTCTCACGCCTCCACTCCCTGTTCCAATAGGAATCCTCCTTCTCACGCCTGCACTTCGTATTCCAATAAGAATCCTCACTCTCACGCCTCCACTCCCTATTCCACTAGGAATCCTCCTCTCACGCCTCCACTCCCTATTCCAATAGGAATCCTCCTTCTCACGCCTCCCTCCTCACTCCCTATTCCAATAGGAATCCTCCCTCTCACGCCTCCACTCCCTATTCCAATAGGAATCCTCCCTCTCATGCCTCCACTCCCTATTCCAATAGGAATCCTCCCTCTCACGCCACCACTCCCTATTCCAATAGGAATCCTCCCTCTCACGCCTCCACTCCCTATTCCAATAGGAATCCTCCTTCTCACGCCTCCACTCCCTATTCCAATAGGAATCCTCCCTCTCATGCCTCCACTCCCTATTCCAATAGGAATCCTCCCTCTCACGCCTCCACTCCCTATTCCAATAGGAATCCTCCCTCTCACGCCTCCACTCCCTATTCCAATAGGAATCCTCCCTCTCACGCCTCCACTCCCTATTCCAATAGCAATCCTCCCTCTCATGCCTCCACTCCCTATTCCAATAACAATCCTCCCTCTCACTCCTCCACTCCCTATTCCAATAGGAATCCTCCCTCTCATGCCTCCACTCCCTATTCCAATAGGAATCCTCCCTGTCACGCCTCCACTCCCTATTCCAATAGGAATCCTCCCTCTCATGCCTCCACTCCCTATTCCAATAGGAATCCTCCCTCTCACGCCTCAACTCCCTATTGCAATAGGAATCCTCCCTCTCACACCACCAATCCCTATTCCAATAGGAATTCTCCCTCTCACGCCTCCACTCCCTATTCCAATAGGAATCCTCCTCTCACACCACCAATCCCTATTCCAATAGGAATCCTCCCTCTCACGCCTCCATGCCCCCTATTCCAATAGGAATCCTCCCTCTCACGCCTCCACCCCTATTCCAATAGGAATCCTCCTCTCACGCCTCCACGCCCTATTCCAATAGGAATCCTCCTCTCACGCCTCCACCCCTATTCCAATAGGAATCCTCCTCTCACGCCTCCACTCCCTATTCCAATAGGAATCCTCACTCTCATGCCTCCACTCCTATTCCAATAGGAATCCTCCCTCTCACGCCTCAACTCCCTATTCCAATAGGAATCCTCCCTCTCATGCCTCCACCCTTATTCCAATAGGAATCCTCCCTCTCATGCCTCCACTCCCTATTCTAATAGGAATCCTCCCTCTCATGCCTCCACTCCCTATTCCAATAGGAATCCTCCCTCTCACGCCTCCACTCACTATTCCAATAGGAATCCTCACTCTCACGCCTCCACTCCCTATTCCAATAGGAATCCTCCCTCTCACGCCTCCACTCCCTATTCCAATAGGAATCCTCCTTCTCACGCCTCCACTTCCTATTCCAATAAGAATCCTCCCTCTCACGCCTCCACTCCCTATTCCAATAGGAATCCTCCCTCCCACACCTCCACTCCCTATTCCAATAGGAATCCTCCCTCTCATGCCTCAACTCCCTATTCCAATAGGAATCCTCCCTCTCACACCACCAGTCCCTATTCCAATAGGAATCCTCACTCTCACGCCTCCACTCCCTATTCCAATAGGAATCCTCCCTCTCACACCACCAATCCCTATTTCAATAGGAATCCTCACTCTCACGCCTCCATGCCCTATTCCAATAGGAATCCTCACTCTCACGCCTCCACTCCCTATTCCAATAGGAATCCTCCCTCTGACACCACCAATCCCTATTCCAATAGGAATCCTCCCTCTCACGCCTCCATGCCCTATTCCAATAGGAATCCTCCCTCTCACACCTCCACTCCCTATTCCAATAAGAATCCTCCCTCTCACACCACCAATCCCTATTCCAATAGGAATCCTCCCTCTCACGCCTCCACTCCCTATTCCAATAAGAATCCTCCCTCTCACACCACCAATCCCTATTCCAATAGGAATCCTCCCTCTCACGCCTCCACTCCCTATTCCAATAGGAATCCTCCTCTCACACCACCAATCCCTATTCCAATAGGAATCCTCCCTCTCCTCCTCCACTCCCTATTCCAATAAGAATCCTCCCTCTCACACCACCAATCCCTATTCCAATAGGAATCCTCCCTCTCACGCCTCCATGCCCTATTCCAATAGGAATCCTCACTCTCACGCCTCCACTCCCTATTCCAATAAGAATCCTCCCTCTCACACCACCAATCCCTATTCCAATACGAATCCTCACTCTCACGCCTCCATGCCCTATTCCAATAGGAATCCTCCCTCTCACGCCTCCACTCCCTATTCCAATAGGAATCCTCCCTCTCACACCACCAATCCCTATTCCAATAGGAATCCTCCCTCTCACGCCTCCACTCCCTATTCCAATAAGAATCCTCCCTCTCACACCACCAATCCCTATTCCAATAGGAATCCTCCCTCTCACACCACCAATCCCTATTCCAATAGGAATCCTCCCTCTCACGCCTCCACTCCCTATTCCAATAAGAATCCTCCCTCTCACACCACCAATCCCTATTCCAATAGGAATCCTCACTCTCACGCCTCCATGCCCTATTCCAATAGGAATCCTCCCTCTCAAGCCTCCACTCCCTATTCCAATAGGAATCCTCCCTCTCACACCACCAATCCCTATTCCAATAGGAATCCTCCCTCTCACGCCTCCACTCCCTATTCCAATAAGAATCCTCCCTCTCACACCACCAATCCCTACCCAATAGGAATCCTCCCTCTCACGCCTCCATGCCCCTATTCCAATAGGAATCCTCACTCTCACGCCTCCACTCCCTATTCCAATAAGAATCCTCCCTCTCACACCACCAATCCCTATTCCAATACGAATCCTCACTCTCACGCCTCCATGCCCTATTCCAATAGGAATCCTCCCTCTCACGCCTCCACTCCCTATTCCAATAGGAATCCTCCCTCTCACACCACCAATCCCTATTCCCATAGGAATCCTCCCTCTCACGCCTTGACGTCCTATTCCAATAGTATTCCTCCCTCTCACGCCCCCACTCCCTATTCCAATAGGAATCCTCCCTCTGAAAAATAGAGAATAAGTATTGAGAGCAGCAACTACGGCCACCCTGTGAGGAGGAGAATAACTTCATTTATGGAACAGACGCCTCAGTACCCTTAGTTGCTGCTCTCAGTACTTATTCTCTATTTTTTGCAATTATTATATGTCATCTGCAGAATCTGTTGCTACTATTATTATTATTATTATTATTATTATTATTATTATTATTATTATTATTATTATTATTATTATTATTATTATTATTATTATTCGGTTTTTATTATTATTGTAATTTTTTTTGTCTATCACAGTCATCCTATTCGGCTGGGTGGATTTTATAGTGTGGGGTTCCGGGTTGCATCCTGCCTCCTTAGAAGCCCATCACTTTTCTCACCATGTCCGCTGTTTCTAGTAGCACACTCCTCTGCATGAGTCCTGGAGCTACTTCGGCATCTAGTTTTTCCAGATCCTTTTCCAGGGATCTTGGGATCGTGCCTAGTGATCCTTTGATTATGGGTACAATTTCCACTGGCAAGTTCCATATCCATCTTATCTCGATTTTCAGGTCTTGATACCTATCAATTTTTTTCTTTCTTTCTCATATACTCTGGTGTGACATCAATGAGTGACACTTTCTTCTTGATTTTGTTAATCAACGTCACGTCTGGTCTATTATCACGTATCACCCTATCTGTTCCGATACCATAGTCCCAGAGGATCTTTGCCTGATCGTTTTCTATCACTCCCTCGGGTTGGTGTTCGTACCACTTGTTACTGCAAGCTAGCTGGTGTTCCTTGCACAGGCTCCAGTGAAGGACTTTTGCTACTGAATCATGCCTCTTTTTGTACTGGTTCTGTGCAAGTGCCGGACGTTCCCTTGCTATGAGGTTTATGGTTTCGTCTTTCATATTGCACTTCTTACATATGGGTGAGATGTTATCGCCATCTCTTGTTCTCTGGACATATCTGGTTCTTAGGGCCTGATCTTGTGCCGCTGATAGCATTCCTTCTGTTTGATTATTGAGTTCTCCCCTCTTCAGCCATTGCCATGTTTCATTGCTGGCCAGTTCTTTAGTCTGTCTCATGTACTGTCCGTGCATTGGTTTGCTGTGCCATTCCTCTGTTCTGTTTCTCATTCTCCTGTCTCTGTATATTTCTGGATCTTCGTCTACTTTTATCAGTCCTTCTTTCCACGCACTCCTTAGCCACTCGTCTTCATTGGTTTTCAGATATTGCCCCAGTGCTCTGCTCTTGATGTTGACACAATCCTCTGTGCTTAGTAGCCCTCTCGCCCCTTCCTTTCATGGTATGTATAGTCCGTATTTGCTCTTGGGTGTAGTGCTTTGTGCATTGTCATGTGTTTCCCAGTACTCTGGTCTATGTTGCGGAGTACAGTCTTAGTCCACTCCACTACTCCTGCGCTGTATCTGATTACTGGTACTGCCCATGCGTTTATGGGGCTCATGTTTTCGGCGTTGAGATTTGACTTGAGTATCGCCTGAAGTCTCTGCATATATTCTTTCCTTGTCCTTCATCTCTTGGTGTTTTATATCCTCTCCTTCTATTATTCCCAGGTATTTGTGCCCTGTCTCATCTATGTGTTTGATGCTATTCCAGCCTGGTAGCTTTATCCCTTCAGGCCTTGTCACTTTGCCTTTTTGTATGTTGACCAAGGCGCATTTTTCTATTCCAGACTCCATTCTGATGTCCCCAGATACAATCCTTCCAGTCTGGATTAGGGTATCTATTTCCTTGATGCTCTTACCATACAGCTTGATGTCGTCCATGAACATCAGATGGTTAATTCTGTTGCCTCCTTTTTTGAGTTGGTACCCAGCATCCATCTTCTGCAGTACCTTTGTCATGGCTACTGTGAAAAGTAGTGGGGACAGTGAGTCGCCTTGAAAGACCCCCTCTCCTGATGTTAATCCCTTCCAGTCTTATCCCAAAGCTTGTAAGCACTGTATTCCAGTTGCGCAGTGTATTTTTTAGGAAGCTGATGGTGTTTACCTCTGCCTCATGTACTTTCAGGCATTCTGTTAGCCACGTGCGCTCTGTCATGTCAAAGGCTTTCTTGTTGTCAATCCATGCCATGTTTAGGTTGGTTCTCCTTCTCTTACTATTCTTCATTACCATTTTGTCTATCAGGATCTGGTCTTTTGTGCCCCTACACTTCCTCCAGCAGCCTTTCTGTTGGTGGGGGATGGTGTCTGTATCCCCTAGGTAGTTGTTTAGCCTTTCACTGATGATAACTCTTAGTAACTTCCACATTATTGGTAGGTGGGTGACAGGCCTGTAGTTACTTGCTATATTTCCCTTGTTCCTGTCTTTCTGTACTAAGGACGTTCTCCCTGAGGTCACCCATTTGGGCGCATGGTGGTCTGTGATGCAATGCTGGAGTTGATCTGGTATTCGTGGGTGCAGGGCCTCGAAGTTTTTGAGCCAGTATCCGTGGACTTCGTTGGGACCTGGGGCTTTCCAGTTGGGCATTTTCTTTAGCTGGTGCCTTGACTGTGTCTGTCGTGACCTCGGTGAATCTTTGTTTCATTCTCCCCATTTCCTCTGCCTTGATTTCCCGGAGCCATGTTGCAGGTTTGTTGCCGGATACCGAATTGCTCCATATGCTTTCCCAGAGTCTCTTACTTGGTTCGGCTTCGGGAATTCCCTGGTGATTGTCTCCCCCTCTTAGTTGGCTGTACAGTACAGTCTTTTCTGGTTGGTTCTGAAGAGCTTGTTCTGTTGGCATCCATTATCCCTGTTCTGGTACCGTTGGGTCTTACTGTACGTGCTTTGGCTCCAAGCCTCTGTTTGATATCTTCCGCTGCGTTGTTTAGTCACTTCTCTTGTAATTTGTATTACAAATTCAGTTCCTTTCTTGTTTTCTCTCGCTTCTTAGCCTCTTTTCTGCCATTTTCAGTTTGCTCAGGTCAGGTCTCGTCGCCACGAGTTGTTTTTCCAGGCGCCTTTCCCAAGGCGGTTGCTGTTTTGGTTTCTGTTGGGTTGGCTGTGATGGTGGTGTTGGCGTTTGCATCCCCATGAGTTCTGCTACTAGTCTTGCTCCTGAATATGCCAGGTTATTTGTTTCTGGTGGTGTGGATTAGTCTCATTATTTCGTTTACTTCACTCGGTTTCTCCCTCACTTTCTTTGTGTTGTGGGCTTGCGTGGAGGGGATCCCTGTTCTTTCTGTATCTGGCTTCACCCATTGTCTGATCTTTTCCACCCATTCCGACCTCTCTGTTACCACCACCACCACCACCACCACCACCTCCTCCTCCTCCTCCTCCTCCTCCTCCTCCTTCCTCCTCCTCCTCTTCTTCTTCTTCTTCTTCTTCTTCTTCTTCTTACTTCTTCCTTCTGTTTTCTTCTTCTTCTTCTTCTTTTTTTATTCATATCCCTCAGGACCTGACTTCTGTAACCACCTAAGATCCCTAGCTGAAAATCGATTGTATGCAACCTGCTTTTTTTTATTTATCATATTCAATACTTTTTTTACTGTTTATTCTCTACAATCATTCCTCTCACTGCCATTATTATGAATACCATCTGTTTCCAACTCTTCAGCAAGTGTGTGGATATTGCCGAGTATCATTTTACCTCGCGCATCTAGATTGTGTGGGTTGTATATTCCACGTGTGTGTGACCCCGAGCTGACAAAGAAGAAATAATACCACCGAAAATCCCACCAGGAAAATCTACGGATTTACATACCAGGTTTCAGTAACCTGCTGTAATGCTCTACAACAATGGTTCCCAACCTTTTTCCAGTCACTTTTTCACCTGTGGACCCCTACAACGAAATAGGTTAAGCCAGCAAAATTAATAAAAGATTGTTCTGCAAAACATGAATATATTCATGTAAAATGCCTTGCATTGTTATGCTGATGAAGCTGAACATTCCGTTCAGCACTTTTTTTTTATTTAAGTAAAATACATAGGAAAAGTGTTATGTTAATGTTGTTATAGTTGTAGGTATTGTAGGCAAAAACTATCTTTATAATACGTGCCCTATTTTTGAGCTTGCAAGCACATGTATGAATAAAAAAAAATCACAAAACCTGTATGAATAAAACACAAAAAAAAAAAAACAAAAACGGCAGTGAATGAAACTTTTCATTGGTTGAAAAAAAGTATGTCACTTTATATTTCTCAATGGGACTTTTGTGGTTGCTTTTGAGCAACCAGCTCATGAATCCTTGGCTCAGTGGCGGCAGCCAGTGCGCATCTCAAGTCGTCTTCCACAGACAGCTTGTTCCTTGATTTTGTTTGTATTGCAAGTAATGAAGAAAGCCCACTTTTGCACAGGTAGGTTGAAGCAAAAGGCATGATCCTGCATGCTGAGGGCTTAAGTCAGGAAAGTAACGGCGAAATTCATCATCTAGCTGAGACAAGCGATCCACGATTTCCTTGGACAAGGTGCTTGAACGCTGACCATCACCAAGAACTTCATTCAATGATGGAAACATCATAAATTTTCCTACGCTCACTCTCTTCTTATATAGCTCCAATTTGACCAATAATGCATGTATTGAGTCACATTGGCTGAGCAAGTTTGAATAAGTTCCTTGGAGTCTCAAGTTCAGCTGGTTGAAGATTTCAAATATGTCCACAAGATAAGCAAGGCTGAGCTCAGAGTGTTCTGATTTCAATATCTCCAACAGGTCACATTTTTTTCTGTACATCAAGAGACATTTCAACTCTGTAAAACACTCCCCGATGTGCTTAAACTCGTCTAATGTTAGTCTAAATACAACTAAAAGTAAGTCCCCAGTAATGAACAGGTTAATGAAGTGGCTCTGACATGTTTACAAATTTCCATCGCTTCGTTTCAAAGATACCTCAATTCTGCATGTATTTAATCATAGTTAGGCATAACAAAATTATTAAAAAGCTGCTCATGACTGCGTTTGGATACCAGTTATGGCTGCAGTTTCGGTCCGTTAAACTGTTTAGTGATTTTCAGTTATATAAGCATCTTCCCTTTATAATAGCTGCAATAGCTGCATTACTATAAATGGCAATATGAATTAATTATTGCACTTACTATTGCCATAATAAAATAAAGGTTATTTATGAATTTTCTCTCTCTTACTCATATATCACGTATATTCATTGCACTCGTCATCTTAGGAGGCAATAAATCTTCCTGTCATCTCTATGGACCCCTTGAAATTCTTCCATGGACCCCAAGGGGTCCATGGACCCCTGGTTGGGAACCACTGCTCTACAATAAAGAATTCTCCTGTCAGAAATACGCTGTTTCATCCGTCAACATATGAACATTGGACAATTATTGACTAGTATGGGTGTGCGGGAAGAGTGATTTATTGTATAAAATCAATTCGCAAAATGCAGCCATTTTATTCAACATTATTATTATTATTATTATTATTATTATTATTATTATTATTATTATTATTATTATTATTATTATTATTATTTCCAAATAATAAACAGTAAAAATATTGAAAATAACTAAAAAAAACAGATTGCATATAATCGATTTTCAGATATAAATGAAAACAGCAAGTCTCAATAGTAATAATAATAATAATAATAATAATAATAATAATAATAATAATAATAATAACAATAATAATAATTTCGCAACCAGACCTCGGCAAGGACGCTGTTCCAATACTTCGGTTCCACATTACGACTGTGTAGTATTTCCCCAAGAGCATCGGTCAAAAAACTAGATACATATACATATATATGCACGTATGAACTCGTATAAGTGATCCATTGTTATTGTTTTGTAATGACTTTGCCCCGCCATTCTGTGTTTGTACAAGAACGTCCGACGAACGCCGTTGGTGAAGGGAACAGTTGACTTGACAGAAGTCAGTCCTTGTTTCAGGTGACTCAGTTCAGGGTTTATGCATCTTGGGCAGAGAGAGAGAGAGAGAGAGAGAGAGAGAGAGAGAGAGAGTACTACAATCACAGGCTTGCGTGTCGACTTCGTTTATGTTTATCTGCTAAATGCTGTAAGGAGCAATTATTGCTTTTCCAGCAAAAATGTCCGTTTTCTTTTTGATTTTTTCCTGTGGCGTCACAGCAGGCTTATGTGGCGTGTTATGCAGAAGTTCAAAGAGTTCTTTAAATAACTCCCGCGTGAATCTATAGATTAAAATTCTAGTCTTTTCGTTTTCTGTAAAAGAAAACTATTCCAGAGACGGCTCCTTGTCCGTCCGTCAGCGCTCTTTCGTCCGCCCTCAGATCTCGAGAACTACTGAGGAGGCTAGAGGGCTGCAAATTGCTACGTTGATCATCCACCCTCCAAACATCAAACATACCAAATTTCAGCCATCTAGCCTCAGTAGTTTTTATTTCATTTAACACTATAAGACAGGTCACCACCGGCCCGTAGCTGAAAGCTTCATGGGCCTCGGCTCATGCAGCATTTTGCGTTGTACAGAAAACTCCATTGCGCTGAAGAAACCTCAGAGCATTTTTTACTAATTTCTTTCAGGTCATCTGAGGAAGAATGCCGACATTGGACTCTTCGGTCCTTCAGGTGAGAAGACGCCGCCAACAAACCCACAGCCATTTCCCACTTCTCTTCGTCAAGCGTTTTAGGGGAGCCACGTGCAAAATTCGAGCATAGGGGGTCATCGATTTCCATGATTAGCTCAAACACATGTGTTGGCCAGCAAGGTGGGGACGGAGATTGCCCCCCCCACCCACACCCCACCCAACGTCACTAGTTTGTTCCACGACTGCGTTTCGCATTTCCACACAGAATTCGGAAAGTCTTCCTGGGGTGAGGTTCCTCCACCCATCCAGCGATTCCAGACGCAGTCATGAAGGCGGCTGCGTCGTTGCTGCTGCTGCCGCTGCTGCTGTTGTTGTTGGGCCTCTGGTGCAGCTTCGCTTGGAGCCACAACGTCTCGGAACCGGTATATAATAATCTTTTGATTTACCCAGCAGCTTTCTGAGTCTCGCTCAGTTGTGTGTTAGTTGAGGTTGGTTAGTTAGTCTGTGTGGACGTCCGCTGCTTCTGCCAGAGGTTCTCTTTCAGACTGAGTGGCTGTTCGTGGTGGGAGGAGGTTTCAGGCTCCTGGTGCAGTAACTGCGCCTCACTGTCGAACCTCTCAGTTCCAGAGGGCCTTTAGTCCTCCCCACAGAGAGCTGGACTGTGGTACAGCTTCCCTGAAGAGGATGTCGTCCAATTGGAATTTCAGAAGTTCAAGCCAAGAAGCAATGCATTACTACCCCGACACTATTCTCCTTGCATTTTAATAATTCACTTATATTTCTTCTTTACTTGATAATTTCTCTGTTTTCCTAATAACCGATCTCCTCTTTCTGTATTTCCCATTACCTTCTGTTACTCCTTTGGAATGAACACCTTGATGTCCTTTGGAAGTTTGGATTTCAAGTGAATGGCCCTGTTGGCTCGTTCCACCTGAATAGGGTTCATCTTCTGAATAATAATAATAATAATAATAATAATAATAATAATAATAATAATAATAATAATAATAATAATAATAATAATAATAATAATAATAATAATAACAATTTAGCTGACAGGGTTTGATATATATGTGTATACAGTATATATATCAATGTTTTATCAATTTTCCGTTTCAATGAAACGAAAAATGAACCCTGTAATGACTTCGTCTTGTCCCTGCAGCAGTTTCTTGAAGCCTGACACTGATTTGTTGCCGAAATATTTCCGTGGGTCCTTCTAGAAGCGACTCGTGATGCTCCAGCGCTGGATTCTGTTCACAGAAATCTGTAGATAAGGTTTTGATCACTGCCATATAATTTATTCATTCAGTGTTCCTTTTGCTTTACAGGAGGCCTTCAATCACTCACGTCACCTACCCTGCCCAAATTGCCCACACCAGCACCCACACAGTAAGTTCTGTTCAAGGCGACTTTGTGAGGTTTCATTCTCTTTTTCTCATTCTTTGGGACAAGAAGAAGTCCCACTGTGGCGCGATCTTGGCTCCTCCGATGGTTTGACCTCCGATGGTCTGACCTCCGACAGTCTGACCTCCTATGGTTTGACCTAGGGTATGTGAGTGAGTTGAACAGTGCACAGATGGGGTGTCAAAAATAATATGAACATGTAAAAAATGCCCCGAAGTTTCTTCGGCGCAATCGAGTTTTCTGTACAGTAGATCATGCTGTATGAAACTCTCAGCCACGGCCCGGTGGTGTCCTGTGTTGTTGGTACCTATAGCGGCGCCAAATTCACGATCATGGCTAGCTTTTAACCTTAAATAAAATAAAAACTACTGAGGAGGCTAGAGGGCTGCAATTTTGTATGTTCGATGATTGGAGGGTGGATGATCAACATACCAATTTGCAGCCCTCTAGCCTCAGTACTTTTGATTTTATTTAAGGTTAAAGTTAGCCATGATCGTGCGTCTGGCACCTATAACTCAGGCCACCACCGGGCTGCGCTGAGAGTTTCTTGGGCCCTGGCTGAGAGTTTCATACAGCAATATACGCTGTGCAGGAAACTCGACTGCACCGAAGAAACTTGGGCTCATTTTTTACTTGTTTTATCATACGTCTGTGGTCTCGCTTTCAACATTTCCTCTTTATGACGTATTTAGAGAAAGCTCATCATCATCATCATCATCATCATCATCATCATCATCATCATCATCATCTTCATTATGAAAGCATAAAACATGAGTGCAAAGAAATAACTATGTAACTTGGGTCATAATTATTTTTTCAGGCCAGGGTGGAGGGGAGGCGTTTTCACACATCCCTTTTCTAACTCCCCCAGATTGTTGGCCAACTGCCGCATGCATTACTTACGGCGGCCGCTGCGTCAGAAACCGCGACAAGGACGACTGCGACGGCCTTCTGTTTCCAAGGGAATGCAGGTCACCCTACTGTTCCTGCTGTATAGAAGGTAAGAGAAAGAAACTCTGTGGATGTGCACTTCGGAGAGGAGCCTATCCAGTTATACTGAGCACCTCGGTGATTCAGCAGTTTCTTCTTTTGAAGAGCGATTCTCTCCTGACCAGTCAAAATTCTGCCGTCGCTGGAGAGTAGAAGTGCAATTATATGAGATCAGGTTGGCTGGGAACTTTCCCACCCACGACAAAAAGAAAACGACACTAGGAGATTTGCTTCCAGATTCCAGCGGCTCCATAGAAACCGAGGTCTTGTGTCGTATCCTTGCTGTGTGACAACAGAGTCATTTTGACGATTCCTTTGCGAAAACCATCTTTGATTCAGGGTCCCTGTACCCTGAGCCTTTGTGAAGAGTCAAACGATCCCTGTGGGGAGGTAGTGGCATCAGTCCACCTCATGTGGTGCGCTGTAGGCACCTTCCATAACTTTTACTGTACCTCCATTCATAATCACTTTCTTCCACCTTACTTTCCTCAGCCATCTGCTAAAACTGACTCATAATGCAACTGCTTTGAGGTTTTCCTCCTGTTACACCTTTCAGACCCTCTTGCTGTTAATATCTGTTTCAGCGCTGAATGACCTCATAGGTACCAGCATTTAGCCTTTGGGCAAAGTTCTACATTTTATTCTGAGCCTAATTAACTGTCTTTCCATGCTCTTCGCAGCTACACTGAAGACGAATGAATGCGAAGGCATGAATGTCACCTGCCCCCCAAACTCAGTGTGTCAAGATAAAGATGTAGGCTACGAGTGCGTCTGCGATCCTGGCTTTGAGCAGTGCGGAGGTGAGTGACACTGAGGGTTCGTCCATTCTCAACTTGAACGGAAAATTGACACAAGATAAGTGGAAGTTATCGTTCATTTTCCGTTTTTCCTTTCCTGTCAAGTTGTCCTAAACCTTGAAACGTCCCGTCGGACTTGTTTAGGTGCGACAAATTCTCTGAATCTGCATTTGGTATCACTGACCTGGTTTCCTCTTTTCAACAGACATAGATGAATGTCAAAGACAAATTCTCTGAATCTGCATTTGGTATCACTGACCTGGTTTCCTCTTTTCAACAGACATAAACGAATGTCTAAGCAGTCCATGTGAAGCGATTTTAAATAACTCCATCTGCATAAACATACCCGGAAGTTTCTTATGCATCCTCCCCAAAGGGTATGAAGCTGATACACTTTTCATGGGTAAGTCTCGCTTGAACTGAAAACTAAAAAAAATATGAAAAAAATAAATTTTTGACGCACGCTTTTACTAAAACGCAATTAAAACTGCGAGGTAATTTTTTGAGGAGCACCAGGATTTTTCTTACGATTAAGCATGTCTACAAAAATAAAAGGAAGGAGATGCTACAAGAAATTAAAAAAATATATATATTTCTTGTCTTTATCATTCCCTTCCATGTTTGGCGGCCACTCTTTTATTTTTTGTAGACATGATTACTCGTAAGAATATCTTGGTGTCTCAAAAAATGATTTTTTTTTACTTTTTTGTGTATTTTAATAAAAGCACGTTTTAAAAAAATTGTTTATGTTTTTTTTATCTTATATTTTTTGGTTTTGACGGAAATTGTAACCGATTTATGATTGTAACTGAAAAAATTGAATGTGGTAGCCTATCCTGCCTAGCCAAAGTGGTTAAAAAATCCCTAGAATCATTAACTTATTCTACCAAGTCAAAGCTGTGAAAAATCCGTAGTTTCATACAAATCCTGAGATACTGAGAGAGGTCACTGTAGGGTCACTAGAGGTCAGTGCCGACCTACTGATCATGGAAGATTGTGTTATCACCGGGACTGAGTAACCATGCAACCCTAAGCACCCCTTCAGGGGGGGCTTTTGGAAACAATGTTTTGTATTCAAAATATGGTTTAGTGCCAAATGTTGCCCACAACAGGCAAGTCGCGTATTCCGCAGGGAATTACACGCACGGTCAAAACCAAGACAAAATTCTTTACAGAATTGTGGCTCTAACATTTTTCCTTCAGACGTCCTTTCATTGAGAGTTCTGTAGACGAGTAAGTGAGTGAAGTATAAAATAGAGCTATAACGTAAATTGATACATCTTGACATAGCCTGCATCAGGTACTCAGTTTACAAGCGTTTTTCATTGATATGCACAAGCACATAAGTTGTGAAGATTCTCTTCAGTCCTAAATATGTTTAAAGAGTGGGCTCTGCTCATGTTCTCAATAATAGCACTCACACACACACACACACACACACACACATATATATATATATATATATATATATATATATATATATATATATATATATATATATGCTTTCATGCACATACATGTATACGTGAGTGTGTGCTTGTGTGCATGTGCCTTTTACAGGCTATAATTTAATGGAAAATTGGTATATTTAGTGTTCTCTTACATAAGAGTTATTCATTATACTCATTTCCATGCCAAAAGTGCCTTCCGCGGCTGAACCGCCCCTCAACTCAACGGCGAGTGGCGACCCTCCTGCAACTGAACCATAGGCGGGACCAGCAAGTATCATCGCCAGTGTCAGCATCGCCAACAACGTTGATGCCAGAACCTGACGAAGACGCTGAGACAAAACTTCTCATCATTTAAATTTCAGAATCACTTTGTAGAAATCAGATTTTTGTCTTCACTTTTTCATTCCATTTGTGGGAAGATTCTTGTGGTTGAAAGATCACTGAATTCAAAAATAAGATTAGAAATTTTTATTTTAATATTCCAGCTACTGAATGATCCAGTTTCATCACTTCTTTAAAACCTGGAATGGCTATTTTCATTTGGTGTGTTTCACTTTCAGTCTTAGGATAAATGACACATTTGTTGATTTTTTTTTTTTTTGTAAAGCACTGTTTTGCAATGATCTTGGTTTCCTGAATAAAGAACCCAACAATTTTTCTTCCGTTTCGTATTGATTCTTTCCTGAACATAGCGAATCTATGACACTTCTCAACTCCAAAACTGGGTAAAACGTGATATGCACTGGACTGATTTAGGCAACTCGTGGCCTAGATTATATTGTTGAGAATATACATACGAGGACAGGAAGGAGCTTCGTAGATTCCCAAAGTAATTCTGACAAAGAAGAAAAATTAAAAAAAATATGAGCCAGATTAAGGGATTTTCCTATTAAGCAGGAAAGAGACAGGTAGTTGCAACACCCTGGAACTATAGTTCATGCGAGCTTGATGGCGTGTGCTACGCTGCGCTGGAACCCAGCGCTGCCCATCATGTCTTCCCTACCCTCCCGATCCTCTACCTACCACGCCCCCGACCAGGGTGGACAAACAGGTTTGCAGGAGGAGGGTGGATGTGTCATGTCTTCCATACCCTCCCGATCCCCTACCTACCCCGCCCACGACAAACCAATTTGCAGCCCTCTGCCCTAGGTAGCTTTTAAGATCTGAGGGCAGACTGAAAAGTTTTTAAGCTCTGAGGGCGGATAGAAAAGTTTTTAAGCTCTGAGGGCGGATAGAAAAGTTTTTAAGCTCTGAGGGCGGATAGAAAAGTTTTAAAGCTCTGAGGGCGGATAGAAAAGTGTTAAAGATCTGAGGGCGGACAGATAGCTACCTATCTCTTCATGGATATTCACGAATTGATTATATCCTTTGGAAGAATGAATTTCAAAGTCAGTGACCCCTTTAGTGGGCTTGTTCATGACGAATGGGCTTCACTTCTGAAGGATGTTCAGTATTTTGAATACTAATAATGATGATAAAAATAAAAAGGATAATAATCTAATTCCATATGAATAGGGTTCATCATCTGAATAATAATAATAATAATAATAATAATAATAATAATAATAATAATAATAATAATAATAATAATAATAATAATAATAATAACAACATTTACTGAGATTCTATGAAGAAACGCACTACTCTAAGCGCCAGCACAGGAGCTTAAGAATGACAAATTATCCTCTATCTGTACAGAAGAGGTATTGGCGTCCAATTTCGGAATGATTTCTCGCTGAGCTCGAAACAAAACTCCGTTTTAAAAGTTGCTGGCACCTGATCGATCTTGCCTTCAATTACTGCAACTCACAGATCACATCACGCTCCATCATTTCGGCTCTGGTTCCGCGTTCGACGGCGCGGAACAATGAAATTACAGGGTCTGGTAATGACGCGCTTTCCGCACACCCGCGAGGCACGTTAATGTGCACGCAGCATTTAGAGGGTACTGACCCTCGAAAAATGAGCTGTGACCTAAATTCTGTATTTTGTATTCGCAACCTGCATATATATGTATATATATAAATTATATATATATAGAAATAATCAACACACAATCACGTGTGGAACGGAAATAAATTTCTGACTCACCTCAGAATCGAACCCAGGTCTTTCAACTGGAAGGTAAGGGCGCTGCCCACTAGGCCTGGTGGGCAGCGCCCTTGCCTTTCAACTGAAAGACCTGGGTTCGATCCCGATGTGAGTCAGAAATTCATAATTATATATATATATATATATATATATATATATATATATATATATATATATATATCTATAATATATATATAATTTATTCTCTTTATCTCTCTCTCTCTCTCTCTCTCTCTCTCTCTCTCTCTCTCTCTCTCTCTCTCTCTGTACCACTTTTAATTTAGATTCCCTGTGTAACTCGTAATTGATTCAAGATATGTGGTTACAGCAGCATAAAGCCAGGTGTTCCTCACTATTGTACACCGGCTGCTATGGCAACCAATGTTTATTTAACGTCGGGTCTTTCTAAAAAGCAAACTGGTTACCTTCAGCTTAAATAAATGAGAAATATAAACCTTATGCATGAGGGTTATATTGAGATTCCTGTGGACAAAATATAGAGTTTTATCTTTCACACCAATTTCATAAATACATGTATTCAAAATCTCCTTTTCTATTCGAAAAATCCCGTCCAAAATTGACTTCCAAGTAATTGTTGGCAATAAAGATATTAAGCCAAACAGCCACCAATCACCGCTCGTGCTGATGACATCATCAACAGCCAATCACAGCCAAGAATAATTCCCGCCAAAATACCGTTATGCGTTGCTGTTCAGATTCTCGTTATAAAATTGAAGAAATTTCGTCTTGCGTTTTTTTTTTATTAATTAATTTTTGGGGGGCTTTTAGACAGCATACGCAGTTGAAATAGGTCATATATCGTGTATTGTAGGCTGATAATTTATATAACTGTGATGTCACTTTTGGATCCAGTCCTCAAGTTTCCTTCCCGCACAAGAAGACCATTTCCCATCACCCAGCCACAACTCTCCACTGGCCAGATCTCAGAGATGGGCATAAAGCACAATTCCAAATTATTCAAGGTCACCCAGCCACAACGTTCCACTGGCCAGATCTCAGAGATGGGCATAAAGCACAATTCCAAATTATTCAAGGTCACCCAGCCACAACTCTCCACTGGCCAAATCTCAGAGATGGGCATAAAACACAATTCCAAATTATTCAAGGTCACCCAGCCACAACTCTCCACTGGCCAAATCTCAGAGATGGGCATAAAACACAATTCCAAATTATTCAAGGTCACCCAGCCACAACTCTCCACTGGCCAGATCTCAGAGATGGGCTTAAAACACAATTCCAAATTATTCAAGGTCACCCAGCCACAACTCTCCACTGGCCAAATCTCAGAGATGGGCTTAAAACACAATTCCAAATTATTCAAGGTCACCCAGCCACAACTCTCCACTGGCCAAATCTCAGAGATGGGCTTAAAACAATTCCAAATTATTCAAGGTCACCCAGCCACAACTCTCCACTGGCCAGATCTCAGATATGGGCTTAAAACACAATTCCAAATTATTCAAGGTCACCCAGCCACAACTCTCCACTGGCCAAATCTCAGAGATGGGCTTAAAACACAATTCCAAATTATTCAAGGTCACCCAGCCACAACTCTCCACTGGCCAAATCTCAGAGATGGGCATAAAGCACAATTCCAAATTATTCAAGGTCACCCAGCCACAACTCTCCACTGGCCAAATCTCAGAGATGGGCATAAAACACAATTCCAAATTATTCAAGGTCACCCAGCCACAACTCTCCACTGGCCAGATCTCAGAGATGGGCTTAAAACACAATTCCAAATTATTCAAGGTCACCCAGCCACAACTCTCCACTGGCCAAATCTCAGATATGGGCTTAAAACACAATTCAAATTATTCAAGGTCACCCAGCCACAACTCTCCACTGGCCAAATCTCAGAGATGGGCATAAAACACAATTCCAAATTATTCAAGGTCACCCAGCCACAACTCTCCACTGGCCAAATCTCAGAGATGGGCATAAAACACAATTCCAAATTATTCAAGGTCACCCAGCCACAACTCTCCACTGGCCAGATCTCAGAGATGGGCTTAAAAACACAATTCCAAATTATTCAAGGTCACCCAGCCACAACTCTCCACTGGCCAAATCTCAGATATGGGCTTAAAACACAATTCCAAATTATTCAAGGTCACCCAGCCACAACTCTCCACTGGCCAAATCTCAGAGATGGGCATAAAACACAATTCCAAATTATTCAAGGTCACCCAGCCACAACTCTCCACTGGCCAAATCTCAGAGATGGGCATAAAACACAATTCCAAATTATTCAAGGTCACCCAGCCACAACTCTCCACTGGCCAAATCTCAGAGATGGGCATAAAACACAATTCCAAATTATTCAAGGTCACCCAGCCACAACTCTCCACTGGCCAGATCTCAGAGATGGGCTTAAAACACAATTCCAAATTATTCAAGGTCACCCAGCCACAACTCTCCACTGGCCAAATCTCAGATATGGGCTTAAAACACAATTCCAAATTATTCAAGGTCACCCAGCCACAACTCTCCACTGGCCAAATCTCAGAGATGGGCATTAAAACACAATTCCAAATTATTCAAGGTCACCCAGCCACAACTCTCCACTGGCCAAATCTCAGAGATGGGCATAAAACACAATTCAAATTATTCAAGGTCACCCAGCCACAACTCTCCACTGGCCAGATCTCAGAGATGGGCTTAAAACACAATTCCAAATTATTCAAGGTCACCCAGCCACAACTCTCCACTGGCCAAATCTCAGAGATGGGCATAAAACACAATTCCAAATTATTCAAGGTCACCCAGCCACAACTCTCCACTGGCCAAATCTCAGAGATGGGCTTAAAAACACAATTCCAAATTATTCAAGGTCACCCAGCCACAACTCTCCACTGGCCAGATCTCAGAGATGGGCATAAACACAATTCCAAATTATTCAAGGTCACCCAGCCACAACTCTCCACTGGCCAGATCTCAGAGATGGGCATAAAGCACAATTCCAAATTATTCAAGGTCACCCAGCCACAACTCTCCACACATACTAAAAAATGTTATTGATAGCAGTGACTGGACTAACAGTTGCACATAATGATCGTGTTATAAATTTATCAAGTAAGCAAATAAGTGAAAAAGTTGTGAGTGCGCTCGGAGAAGGTTTATCCTTTGTGAGGTTCAAGAAATGTCAGAAGCGAAAGACTGGTCCTTTATTATGTTGTTTCAGATTTAGCTGGCCTTGTGCCAGCACGGGCTCTTGCTCCTAGATGGCACAAGGCCAGCTAAATCTGAAACAGTGTAATAAAGGATCAGTCTTTCACTTCTGGCACTTCTTGAACCTCGCACTGGTGACCCCGGAGTGACAGATAGCGTGATTTTGGCTCGGCCATTAACGGACTAAAAACGGCATTTATTATTCTCGACAGGTGTTTATAATGCGGAAACCGCACAATGATGCATACAATGAGATATATAAAGAATCTGAAATAATAACGATTGTGTCATCCCTATGTATATTTGAAAAATATTGCGATCTTCCTCAAAATCATGTTGACACAATTAAAGGTGTTGTTTCTGGAGCTGCCAATGTTAGGCACGAAAGTAATTTTCCTGCTCGCGATGAGAAAAGTTTGACCGATCTTGAAACGAGACAATACAATCCACAATCTCCGAGCCGTAATTCATAACGATGCCAGTTAGTAAACTGCTAATGAATTCATTCTAATTAACAGAAAATGAATCCTTTATGAAGGCTCATATATATATATATATATATATATATATATATATATATATATATATATATATATATATATATATATATATAGTAATGTTGTTCAATGTAAAACAAAAATGGCAAAAATACAAAATTACTGAGAGAACCATCAAATTTGAAATATTCTTCAAGATATGTCATTATTATCGTACAGGGGGATTATATTGTGATCCAGGTGCATTTACAACCAGCGCGCGAATGCATATAACCACTGTACAAATAAGTATACCTTAGTTTAACCAGACCACAGAGCTGATTAACAGCTCTCCTAGTGCTGGCCCAAAGGATTAGATTTATTTTACACGGCTAAGAACCAACTGGTTACCTAGCAACGGGACCTACAGCTTATTGTGGAATCCGAACCACATTGTAGTGAGAAATGAATTTCTATCACCAGATATAGATTTCTCTAATTCTTCATTGGCCGGTTGGAGAATCGAACGCGGGCCCAGCAGAGTGCTCTAGCTGAGAACGGTACCCACCCGTCCAATGAGGAACTTACCCACTGTACGGTATATATATATGCTGTATATATATATGCTGTGTATATATATATATATATATATATATATATATATATATATATATATATATTATATTATTTATATCATATATATATAAAATATATATATTTTACTATCACGGGAAAATGAGTAGGGTTATAAACCATTGCAACTTGTCATGTATAACTGAATATGTTTCTTTGATAACATCTGTACAGTCATATTATGTTTACAAATCACAAGTAAATTGTAAGTGAGTAATTATTATAATACGTATTTACGTAATCGTTCTGATGCAAAAGAAAAGATGTGAATATGTAATAAATGTGACCATTCGCAATTGTCTAATGTCCATCTTCAACACGTAGTGCATAGATATATATATATATATATATATATATATATATATATATATATATATATATATATATATATATATATATATAAATCTTTTCTAAGATGGCTTCGTCAAAAAGTTTTTGCGCACATCTGAAATACTGGAACATACAAACTCCTCTTCATTCTCACCTAATTTATTTTTCCATCGAATTATTTGAATTCATTGCCGACTGGCGGGGAATAAATTTCATTTATTTTCGTAAAAGTGCAGAAGATGTCACTGAAACAAACGTATTCGACGTAAAACGGCGTACAAAGGTCTGGGAATAACTACTTCTGCATTGCTGATTCATCAAAATGAAAAGCTAAAACTGTTCTGATCCATTGCATCGTGCAATCCATTTCGCCCAGTCTCTGTGCCTAAAGATACGTACACACCCACTATATATATATATATATATATATATATATATATATATATATATATATATATATATATATATATATATATATATATATATATATATATATATACACACGGGTTATGAACTATAATTACAGAGTGCAGTGAACTCAACAACGCGATGAAAATGACAGCAAGTGTCCAGAGAACTGTGGAATAGTGACCCAGATTAGAATGGGGAACTCCTTCCTGGTGGTCACAATCAACCATTCCAATCCCAACCCACTACAACATTTCACAGCCAGCGCTTCGTATATTTCCGCAGCTCGTGAAGTTCCTTTCTAGAATCCTATAAGGCTTCATGCACGCACAAACGCACACAAATGTATATATATATATATATATATATATATATATATATATATATATATATATATAAATGTATAGTGTATACATATATATATATATATATATATATATATATATATATATATATATATATATATATATATATATATATATATATCAGAAAGTGGTTCCTGGGAGATGTTGTTGCACACACAGTATTAACCATTGTATGTATATGTATATGTGTGTGCGTGCATGCGCTCTCGTGGGTATGTGGGCGAAATGGATTAAAATAATTTCCAGCTTTCCTTTGTGATGAGTCAGTAACAAAGTCCAGCGGTATTTATTTCCAGACCTTTGTGCCACGTTTTACATCGAATGGGCAAAATCGAGGTGGTCAAGGTCACTCCCTTAATAAACCCCAACCAAATGCTTCAGGAGAAATCAATCAATTAAACAGACTTTAAAACTAATGTTATAATGTAGATACGCAACGTAATTACATCGTGTAAATATAACGTACGTATTTAACCACCCCCTTAGTAACTAAGCATTTTATATATATAAATAAATAACAACGCCAAATCCCTCCCCAGTCACATTCATACGCACACACACACACAAATATACTGTATGTAACACATTCTCTTACTTTTGTAATATGTAATATGTATATTATACTAAAAGGTCCTTCTGTAAATTCACTTCTACGAACTTTTATATAAGTCATTTTGTGTTCACTTACGCGAAATTTTGAATATGTTACCCTTCACTTGGTTATACGATGGCCAGAAATAAAGTCACAGGAAAAAGTCTTAATTTTGGCTAGGATAAAGTCAGAGAAAAAAATCACATTAATTTGTGGTGACCGGTAATGAAGTCACCGGGAAAATATTCACAATTTTGGCTGGGAAGGAAAGTCATGTAATCAAAGAAAAGCAATCAAGTCGGTTGTAATTTAAGTGCCATAGCCAATTAAAGTAACAAAACAGAAAGTATTTTAAATCAGTTATTCACTGGCGATACATGAATTGTACATGTTGGTAACATTTGACATTTATTGTGGCACTGCATGCACGTGAAAACATTTAACCAGATTGGCCCATTTTGGACTGACTGACTTGTTTTCGAATTTTCAACACCTTTTGGTGCTTTGCCCAAAGGGAAGATCTTACATGACTCCATTATATATATATATATATATATATATATATATATATATATATATATATATATATATATATATATATATATATATATATATATGTTTGAACTTTGAACATTCAAAATAATAATAATTAAAATAATAATAATAATAATAATAATAATAATAATAATAATAATCATCATCATCATCATCATCATCTTAACATCATAGCTAAGGAAAGACTTATACTTTGGTCACTGACAAACACTTGACAAGTGACCTCCATACAATCACATGTTTCAACATAAAGCTAAACCTATTCCAGTAGAAATACTTAACTCTCTTTCCGCCTCTCGTGTAAACAGCTATCATTATTTTGATACAATATACAATACCGACTAACAGATATTCATAATAGCTAATGGTTTGAAATTCCTGGAAGCAAATTCTCACCTGTATACATAAAATAAGTTGTTAACGAAATGAGGTGATCTTATAAGCCCATAACTGCTGTCCATATTCGGCCACCCTAGGTCAAGTAAGGAACAATATATAACTTATTACTTTTGCTGCGTGTATACTGCCTGAATTAATGAAAATGAAGGCACATTCACATGACAATATTCTTTACTGATACTTTCAGTACACGTGGCTCTATTCCAGACGCGCTTGAAAGGTTTCATCCACAAAAACAAATGCTTTCTATTTTATTGTTATCAAATTTAGTTTTGGTGCATTGCAAGGAATCATCTTTCATTTGCAGGAATTGTCAAGTATTTCAACGCAATAGTTTTTGCTTACTGCGTGGATGTTATTTATCTAGGATGTAACCCCATGATTTTATTCAATTCTTTATATTTATTTGTTTTACAAATCAGAACATTTGCAGAAAAAATATACAAAAGTTTTACGTAATATAATTTGTTCTGATGATTTTTACCACAAAACAAACATTTTGGCATAAAATTCATTATGACTTTTTTTCTCTGACTTTATTCCTGTGATTTTATGATCTGGAATCCTTATAACTGAACTGAACTACACAAAAATTGCATGACTTCCTGTTCGCCACCTTTTGATTACTGCCTTGTTTGTGATAAACAGCAATTTGTCTTTAATAACTGGGCTTTTGTTACTGAAGCAATGATAGTTAACCCACGTGCAACAGCACTGCACCGTTAGGAGCGAAGCTTTTACCATTAAGAGAAGTATTCTGCCTTCATTTTAACATTTCATTGCCGAGGGTGGAACATAATCGTCGTATATATATATATTTTATATATATATATATATATATATATATATATATATATATATATATATATATATATATATATATATATATATATATATATATATATAAAGCTTCCGTGATAAAGTTAAGCATTCTGTCTTTTAATAAATTCATTGTTGAAGACAGCACACTATGTCTTGCTTATTTGGTACGATTTTAAAGGAGAAATCGTTTATGTGGTTTGATTTTAAGAGAAATTGTATATACATGTAATGAAGATGATTTAATATTAGTTATAGTTCATATTTTTTGTGTAAATCTTTATAAAAACTACAAATATTCCTGTGATTGCTGAAAGAGTAGGACTTGTCCTAACTACTGAACAAGATAATCGCGACGATATATATATAAACTATATCGACCGGAGATCTTTGAGGACATGGAATCGATAGTCACAGAATTTATACTTGTTAGGCAACAATCCATAGCAAATCAACCTTTGAATTACCCTGTAACTACTGAAAGTGCATTTTAGGATTGACCTTTTTGCTTCCTCTTAAAAAGGACCTTAGAAAACTCCATAACAATCCCCAGCCTAATACTTCAGAAGTTAAGTAAAGTATACTTTAGTTTAACCAGACCACTGAGCTGGTTAACAGCTCTCCTAGAGAGGGCTGGCCAGAAGGATTAGACTTATTTGACGTGGCTAAGAACCAATTGGTTACCTAGCAACGGGACCTACAGCTTATTGCGGAATCCGAACCACATTGTAACGAGAAATGAATTTCTATCACCAGAAATAAATGCACTGGCCGGCCGGAGATTCGACGCGGGCCCTGCAGAGTGCTAGCCGAGAACGATATCGACCAGTCCAACGAAGAACAAATACTTCAGAAGAAATCAACAAACTTATTAGTCTCATAAGAACAAGAAACAGACTGTAAAACTAATGTAATAATGTAGTTACACAATGTAATTACATTATTATGTAAATATAATGTACATCATTAACCACCCCCTAAGTAACTAAGCATTGTAAATATAAATAATAAGCCCAAATCCCTCCCCAGTCAAATTCCCATGACACAAATACACAAATATACTGTACACATAACACATTTTCTTACCTTTGTAATAATGTAGTATGTTTATATACTAAAAGGTCCTTCTGTAAATTCACTTACACGAACTTTTGAATATTTTACCCTTCACTCAGTTATACTGAACTGAACTACACACACACAAAAAAAACAGCAATTTGTCCTTTCTAACTGGACTATGGTGGTAACATCATCTATTACTGAAGGAATGACAGTTACCCCACGTGCAAACTACCGTTGTAACAGCTATGACATTCACAAAGCCCCGATAATAGTTTCGGCTTGTGAAAAAGCAAATTGCTGTTTAATTCAAAACTCACTCGCATTGTACAAAAGGCGGTGATGCGAATTTGCGGATTTTTTTTTTATTTCAGTTCAATACAGGATGATGAGGAAGTGACGGTGACTGGTCGAGTAGGAAAAAAAAAGCAAGGACTGTGCTTGTTACCAGAGCCTGTAAATGAAGATTTAAGTGAAACTAATGATTATAGTTGTGATGATTCGTAGTCATTTTCATTTTTGTTTTATCCGGTTTCATTACTCTTTCTCACTTTTTTTCAGTACGCGTACATATATATATATAATGTGTGTTTGTGTGTGTCCAACACCGGCTATAAACTGAACACCCGTAACAGGCCTGATGGTCGCTACTGTTAATTGCCTTGTCATTCATAAATTAGTAGTTCACGTCCACTGAAATATTTACCATCGCTGTAAGTAAGGAATGTTCTATCTACTTACGTGCAATTTATTACGTTTGACTTTTCCAGAAAATATATTTTTGGATCTTTGACGACTGAAGAAGAGAAGAAACGCTAAAAATTATTTTTGGTCATATTTCATCACGTCTAAAATGGTGGTAGTTGTCATCTAATTTCTGAGAACTTTTAAAATCCAGTAGAGTAAACTTTCAGCTTTCAATGGTACCACTTTATTGGTAATAAAAACTACACGGGTAAAATTAAAAGGATTTTGTGGAAACTTCCACAAAATCGGTCTAACTCTTCAACTGTTCACCCAGAAGTAGATGATAAAGACCTGAGCTTAAGCTGCATTGTGATTTATGTGAAAGCTTCACGAAATATTTTACAGTCATTCCTTCAAATTCTGCCACAAAGTTTCTAAAACTCATGTGCCCAAATGCTTTCTTATTTCTAAGTCATGCAAACCAGAGCTTATTGAATAAATACTACAATTCAATAACTGGAAGAGAAAATTTTGACGATTCTGATTATTTCTCTTAATTGGTCACCAATAAATGCTCTAGATCTACAACCCACAATAATTCATAAAATAGATAAACATCTTTTTTACTCAGAACCAGGTAATTATATTAAATCCCACCTTACGAAAAACTAACATGACCACAGAAATAAAACATTTAACTCACAAATAAAACTCCAAGCTACCAGGCATCACAGCAAGTTGTTCTGAGTCAGGAGGGCAATTGAGTGGGCTGTTACTGAGTAAGCTACAGGCCTCTGCTGTTGATTTCCCGAGACTGAAATGTGCAGAGCTGTGGTTTGCGATGACTGAAGATCAAAAATGCTTCTGAGGTATCTCACAAGAATACTAATTATTATTGCTATTAATACTGAAAGAAACTGCTGCGTCAGCTGCATTAATCTTGTATAGGGTCTTCTCTATTTTCCTTAAATAGTTTTCTTGCTGTCATTATAACTGGTGGTAACGCGCCAGTGTGATTCATCAGGAGGAGTTAAATTCCAGGGATAAGTAAGTAAAATATAGTGAGCATAGTCAGTAGAATTATTTATATATAAGGATACATATATGTCGATTTTGGCTATAAGTCAAAACCTTTCTGAAGTGGCCAACGTTTCTCCCGGATTCATCCGAGTCTGATCACGGCAGTGGGTTGGAGCAGAATGGTGATGCAGCTGATGCTTGAACCCTAAGGATAAAAGTACGATAGCAGTGAGTGTTGGCTAGTGGGAGAGGCCAACAGATGGAAGAAAGAAGAATTGGGTAGTAGGCACAGGCAGCTAGTATGCTAGTTCGTGGTGATCCAAAGCCATATTCCTTGTCCGGTCCTAATTCTTGTGTCTGTATGTGTTTCGTGTATTTGTTGGGTGTTGATTGTGATGGATGGAATGATAGGGGAGGGAGTGATTTCTAAAAGAGTCACCATCTAGAAATGAGTGGTATGGCTTTTGATTTGATGACACACACGCGCGCGCCCGTAAGACCTCATTGTATGCGGTCTCTTACACAATTATAGGCTGTGTGTTGCAATCTTACGATCAAATTTCATTCGTTTCAGCAGTTCAGTACAGAGTCATATCAGGCTTGATTCTGTTCATTCAGTAACTTGGCTGCTGTCAAAATGTTATCATAAAAGTCGAACAGATTAATTTGTAATAAAACACCAATAAAAACCGCTATCAAAATGACTGTTTTTGATTTCGTGCGTCTGGTAAGCATGTTACATAGCCGCCCCCACCCCACCCCCAAAGAGCACCCCACCGTCTCCGGATTGTAGGAAGAAACAGGATTTGATTAAGCTATCATTAATTCTGGTGGGAAACAGTGCTGCTGAAAAAATAAAATGGCTGAATGTATAATATTACAATTTTGTATTGTGAAGATGAAATGAATTTATGAAGAACTGAAATGAAGATTTTTTGGGAAACAATTCGATGGCGACGAAGTCTGACTAAGGAGAGATGATATACAGGCTAATATTGATGCTGTAGTCACTTTCTGGTGAGCGATCACTTGCAAACGTTATTGGCACCTGCTTCTTGCATTGTTATTGAAGCACGTGAAGCCTCGATGACATCATCAACTCTTTCAGGGTGTTAAATTTACACCCGTCGCCCTAGTGGTACTCCAGAACCAGCTGGAATGAATGACAGAAGAAGAATCTACTATATGTTGTCGTTCCAGTTATTGGGTGCTGCCACTTAGCGTTTATTTATGATTCTATTATAAAGAGATAGCCATTAACATTTTATTTTTTATCGTTTCCAAGTACTTCTAAATCATTTTTATGGGATTTCAGTTTAAGTATGATCTGTAGCGGTTGCATAAAGGCCGTAATAGACACAGCATCAGTGTTCCATAGACACATCAGTACATTTCAGAAAAAAAACTGCAATTTTCAGGAAGATTCAAAAGAAGCAACCGTAAGGACAGGCACAAATGACGACACATAATGGTCAAGCAAATGTGTAACAGATACTTTTCCCCAGAAGAAGTAAGTGAGTATTCTCAAAGTTTCATTTTTCAAAATGGCAGCTGGAGTATTCGTTTACAGAAAAGCCCTTTGAAATATAAACAAATGACAAAGCTATTCCTAATGATTACTAAAAGGCATGATTCCAAGAGACAATTTCCTAAACCAAAGAAGATCGGGAGCCGTCCCATAGGGAATACTCCGACCTGACGATTATCGTTCAGCCAACACGACCGACGCCAAACAAATTGAACGATAAGAACGGGTTAAAAGGGGAAGATAAAAAAAATGTTTGCGCTGTTAAGAAACAACTGAAAACGTAGAATGTTTCTCACTCTGCTGCCCAGCAGATATATATAGCGACATTAGAAACAGATTCTTGCAACAGCCATATCAAGAACATGAAGGGGTACTGATAGCTAAAATACTTCTGTTTGCGGACCCACCGAAAGAAGGAATTGAAAAATAGGAGTGAATTATAAAATACATGACATCGCAGAGATAATAAATTTAAAGAAACGGAATCAAATGAGGAATGGAGCGAGCAGGGGAGCCGTTACAAAGACAATTACTACTACTACTATTCCTCTGCCAAACGCTCACCTGTCAAAAGGATGAAGTTATGAACGCAAATGGTTGAGTGTGAATGTATTTTATTGTATAATCCCCGTAGAATTCGTGTGCGTGCACTGACACTTATGAGTTGTGATATTTAGGTCGTGGACGTGGATTAATGACGCCAGAGAGAGAGAGAGAGAGACATTGTCTCTTGTGAATCCCGAGCGGAGATTTCACGATACCTGGTCAGGTATATGGGGCCATATTCCGCCCTCTCGTCTCGTTTGTATTCTATTAATCCTGCTGTAGAGTATTTACTGTCTGTCCTAACCTATTCATTTATAAGTTGGTATTTCTAAGTATTAAATCCGCGCCTGTTTTTACTTTGAAATTGGCCTTTCCTATACTTTTAGGGCTGCTAATGATGGAGACGCATTTGTTGGTTGTCGGCCATGTGTTATTTGCCCCTTAACTCTACCCGACAGTAAAGGGGAACTGTGGGGATTTAATTCTCTATAGTAGCTCCGCGCCTGTTTTTCCCTCACTTTTATGCCTCCTGAAAGCGAAGATGGACTTGCTTGTTGGCGGTCAAGGGGGAAGTGTGGGAACACGGGGTTGGGGGTGGGGAACAACAGAGTTGCGGGGTGGAAAAGTTTACGTTACGGATGTACAAGGGGGAGCCATACGCAGAAACGGGGAGGGCTGAAACCGCGGGGAGCAATTGGGGGGAGGAGAGGAGAAATCACCTGACGTACCCCAACAGCGGGGTAACTGAGGTGGGGTGCAACGGGAGGGTGGGGTGGGGGAAGTTACGCAAGCGGGAAACACGTTTGGGACGGGTCCGGGGAAAAGCGTAAGGGAGGGGGTGGGGCTGGGAAGGAACGCTGCCAAGCAACGGACCAGGGGGCAAAATATATGACCGTGAACAAAAAATTCCCCTTGAATAAAATTTCAGTTTTCAATACTTTTTGATGTATTTCCAGGACACCTAAATACGTTGAGTGATTGTTTTGCTCCAAGAAAGTCCCCATTATATTAACTATAGAATGAGTTTGTATAAATTAGTCCTATTTAAAGGTAAAACACCTTTTCGTCTCTATAAAACTAAATGACGTCTGATTGCAGTGTTGTCAAACTTCTTCCTGTGGAGAATGTAATGTTATTTTCTTGTTGTAAGGGCACATGCCAGTAGTTTGTTCTGGACGAAACCCTTTTTTTTTGTATGTTGCAGATTAAACAACTTAATGTTTGTGTTTTAGTTGATGGTTTGTTACGTAACCCTGTAGTTTTGTAGATGTGACAACTGTTATCCAATGTACTGCTCCTGAGTTTTCTTCCAGGGTGAGAACATGAAGCTCTGCCTGTTTCGAGCATACAGAAAGGCAAGTTAGAGAAGAAGTTCTCGTTCCAGCCCCATCACCTCGTGAACTGTTAGTAATTTCTTCATAAGAATATTCTGAAATCGCCTTTTTTGTTTATGTTTTCCTCTATCGAAGTAACGTAACGTTTTGTCAATTTTTGCAGTAATATGTTAATGTTTTCTTGCTTCTTAATGTAACTTGGATGATTGTTGTGTCCTTTAAATATTAATTATTGGTTAAACTTTTTAATGGTATTTGTGAACCCGGATCACCCAAAAAGAATTGGGGTTGATTGTTTCTCAACTGACATTGTTGGAAAGAATATAATGTTTCTTGACTTCATGGTGATTAACTCCTCAGCACTGTAATGGTCTCATTCAAAGCTAGGGCAGAGGGCTTAAGGTTGAATGAAATCGACAGTAAACAGTGAACAAACAAGTCTCAACTGGTAAAGGAGACAAAAGTGGAGAAATAACAAGTCCCCAAAAAAACAAGGGCAGGATGGTACTCAGCGCCAATCATTTTTGGTTTATGTAAAAACCTTCAGGGGGAAATAACCTTACCTTAGGGCCTGTTCAGGTCAATGGGGTTGTGGAACCTGGTTTAACGAAGTGAATTTTAAAAGCGAGCTGCCAGGTAAAATCCTATTTTCTTGTGAGAGCCCTTTGCTCTCGACACAGATATACAAACCGTCAGGTCCTTTACATTAGGAATTACTTTCAGGCGTAGGCTGGAAACGGCCGTTAAACTCTTGTTAGGTGTTTAGGCAGTAACTACAAGGTAGGCGGAATACCTTCCCGCCCGGGTGTCCATTCAGTTTTGCTTTCGCCGTCATGCGTTGCTGACATGTTTTTGGTTCTCTCTGCCTGACTGTCGTTAAGCTCTTCTTATCCCAGTGGTCTTTCTGTATTTTTGTTTATATATATGTGTTTGATATTTATTAATACAAACCACGATTTGTGATAACCTTCATAAGATCGTTCCCTCGCGCTGTGTCTTGGGTTTGACGGCCGAGGGCGAATTGGAGAAGCGCCTTCTCTTCCAGCAGCCTTTATGTAAATACTGAAGGCGCACTGTACATTCGGAGATATAGTTTGGGACATAATCCTTCACTACATTCATCGTGACGTAACACTTATGCTGAGTGTTGCTCACCGCCTGCGCTTGAGAACTGCGGGCCGGGTGGGAGGTTGCGCGCGTCGTCGATAAGTTCCGCTCCATGGCGCCCCTGGGTGGCCTCCTCTCTGTCCTTTTTTTTTTTTTTGTTTTCTTCCTTCTCCCCTTTAGTAGATCTCTCCCTTCGCCCTCTTCGCTCGCTCATCGGGCGAAACCAGGGCAGAGAGCGATCGGGCGACCTCTTGTAGAGTACCTCCTCCTGCTGCGTAGGGCAGTTCCCTTGTAGCGGGAGGAGCCTCCTCTGCTAATCATCTTTGCATTTCTTTCAGGTTGACAGTGAGCATCACAGACACAGCAGTAGTTGGCTGGATATATCAAAGAATATCTCGCATGAAGCAGTCCCGACATTCATTCAGTGTTGCTTCGGGATCGACCACAATACCTGGTTAGATGACATATTTCCACGTCAGGATCGTTCTGACTCTGTTCCCGCCGATGTGGATCGATCGCTGTCATTGCTGGGCTTCATGTATGTTGTTGCACTGCCTCCGGCGTATCTGTGGTCCATCTGCTCCTGCTGTTCCCTGTGTTATGCTCTTGTCAACTCGACGACAGTCTCTGGGCTGCTCTTCCCGGTCTCCTGCCGCAGGCGCCCAGATCATTCCTGTTGCTGCTGGTGACTTTCATGTGACATTTCTGTCCGTTGCAGTAGCTCCCTTGAACCACTAATGTGTCCTGATTGGGTCCTGATCGCCCGCTACTTCTCCTAGTGGTTGTGCTCGGGGCCTCTTCCGCTGTGTTCCTGCCAGCTGCCCTGGAGGTTACGATGTCTGCCATCCTGTAGATGTTAGCATGAAGGGGAAGGAAGTCGCCTTGTGGAAGTGACGTTCCTGGCCGTTGCAATAGCTCCTGCCCTCCAAACCTCTGCCGTAGCTCCTGCATCGGCTGTCCTGATCATGCCTGCCGCTTCTCCTTGCGGTCGTGCCCGGGGCCGCTTCCTTTGTGCTCCTGCCAGCTGCCCCAGGGGTTACGATGTCCGCCATCCTGTAGAAGATGTCAGCGTGAAGATGAAGGAAGTCGCCCTGTTGAAGTGATGTTCCTGGCCGTTGCAATAGCTCCTGCCTTCCGAACCGCTGCCGTAGCTCCTGCATCGGCTGTCCTAATCATGCCTGCTGCTTCTCCTGGTGGTGGTGTCCTGAGCCGCGTCCATTGTGTTCCTGCCGGACTGCCCTGGAGGTTGCGATGTTTCGTGTCCACGATCCTGTAGAAGATGTCGGATTGAAGGTGAAGGCCCTGTGGAAGTCTTCCTTCATCTTATCTTCCAAGGTCCAAGGGGTCCCAAGGTCCAAGGGGGTCCCGAGCATTGGACAGACCTCTGTCGGCCGAAGGAGAGGAAGGCTGCTTCTTCCTATTGATACCCTTGAACGTCTATGGTCTGCCTCCTTCTGAGGAGGCAGTGGGTCTCTCGTTGGCTCTTCCCAACCTTCGGGTTAGGAAACCGATTTGCATAGCCATGGGTTTTGTGTTCCGGAAGCCTTAGTTTGCGATCCCGTTCCCAGTCCTAGAGGTTCCGCCTCTAAGACAGGTGCTGCTTCAGGCGCTTGTTCGCGAGCCGCAACAAGTGCTCGAGATTCTATGGAATATCGAGTATCCCGATCTGGTCTGGAGAGATTTTCCTCGGCCCAGTTCAGGAGCAGTGCGAGAGAAAGGGCCGAGACAACCAGGTGTCTCAGCTCTTCCTGCCAGCACCACAAGCGCTCCCTGAGTGCTTGCCAGTGCTCAGTCGGGTTCCCAGCCTGGTGTCTCAATCCTGTCGGTTCGAACACCAGAAGAAGCAGAGAAGAGATTCCTTTCAGGAGTCCTGTGGGACTTCTAAGGGACTGACTCTCTTCCGGGAGACAAGTTTCTCTCGTTGGCTCTTCCCGCCCTCGGGCGGGAACCGATTCACATTCTCCTGTGGGGTCTGGCGTTTCGGGGGCCACGAGAGCACGGCCTCTCGAGACCACGCCCTCGTTGCCAGTCTTGGAAGTCTGTGTCTGAGACTGGGTCTGTGCTTGGCTCTTTTGATCTCTTAGGAAACTGAAAGCAGCCGCTCCCGATTTTTGGGAGTCTCGTGAGTAGCTCAAATTCTATGAAGCACGAGCGCTCTCCTGACAAGAGGCACAGAACGAGAGAAAAGTGCCGAGACACCCAGGTGTCTGGATGCTGAGACGCCAGGTGTCTCGATACCGCCCACCAGCTGCTTCGGTTGCTCAGCCAGGCTTCATTCTTTTGTCTTGAACCTTAGGGTTCGAGATTGCAAGATAGCAGACACAGAATTCCCCTTTGAACCTTTTCTTGAGGGGCCTCAGCCTCGAAAGAGTTTAGAGTTCAGGAAACCAGCAATTGTTCACAGCAGACAAGTTCCGCCTGCCCAGTTCCGATTGTGTTTGTGCGATTGGCTCAGCCCCCTCGGCTTACAAGACTGTCTCGGCTCGCTCGGCTTGTGAGACTGGCTCAGCTCGCCCCCCCTGCCCTCCCAGTCCACTGCATACCAACCAGCTGGATCACGTTTCTGCGTGATCGACTTGGCCTTTGTTTTTTCTTGATTCGTGTTCAGCCTGTGTTCGGTTTTTTCCAATTCCCAGGGTTCTTGGCACATGTTTGAGTGAAATTTTCTGGTTGCCCTATCCCACGAAAGCGCCTCTCCTGCTTATCTTACTGGCAGGACAAGGTAGCTCTTTTCTCCTCACCTGTTCAGTAATCTCCTTGGTTGATTACAGCTGGCGTGAGACGAACTTATCTTCAGAGTTTGGCTGCCTGGCACGCTTTGGGTGTCGGTCCCCAATTCTCTTCTAGTATAACCAGGTAGCCAAGAAGGGTTTCATGGGATCTGTCAAGATCTCCTCCAAGGGGAGAGGTACAGGAGTTTCACGCTTCGGAAACAGCGAGGGTCTTCCTCTTCAAGTTATGATTGCCCTTGTGTTTTCAGAGAACTTCGTGCCGATTCGTTGGCACGAGGATCCCTGGGACGGGACTGCCGCTCCACCAATGAATAATCTTCATCACTCACAACCCTTGCAGTTCCCGAGGGACCGAGAGTGTCGGGGACCGCCGCGGTCCTGGCCTCCAAGAGCGTTTTCGACCTGATGAATTCTTTTCTTCGAAGGAGTTCATTCAAGGCGAGACACCAAGCTTCTCCCCTGCCTCGACAGAATATGAATTCTTCTTGCCTCGAAGGGTCTTGCCGACTGCAGTTTTATGGGCGATTCTGGTGCTAAGAAGAAGGACTTTGTCCCAATTGGATCTCCGGTTTCGTAAGTCCCGAGTTGGCTTGACCCTTAGGAACGAACCTTTACTTGGTTCTGCCTTTCTCTTTCAGAGATTTACCAGATACCTTGGTAATCAAGGTTCGTACCAGAGCACTGCCTTGTCCTTTGGACAACAGCCAAGAACCTTTGGGTCTTTGTCATCTCCACTCGACCTCGAGTTCAAGCCAGCCCCCCCTCAACTCCTTAGCTAAGAAGTCCCAGGCTTCGGAAGAAGATTGCAGAACACATAGAGAGAAAGAAGTATTGACTGGAAAGTTCTACTGCTGATGCCTGGATGAAATGATAATTATCGAGTCTCTGGAACTGGCAGTGAACATTGCCGAGACCTGGGAATGGATTCCTTCAGGAGAAGTATCCATTTCCCTTAGGTCTCGGCAATTCTTTTCATCAAACTTCCATCCCGCCTCCTCTCCCATGCTCGCAATTCGTGAAATGCCAGCCCAGCTAGGGCTAATTGTCTTGGTACCCTGTCATCTTGCAGAAGCTTCCCCATGGTGGAGAATGGAAGTCTGCTTCCATTCCTCCGTCCGTCTTTCCTCTTCGATGTATGAGGGAAGAGTTAGGCTAATGCTTGATTGAAGGAACCTTTGAATATGCTTGCATATCCCCCTCACATCTTGTGTCTACTTACGGATTCACCGATTAAGGAATAGGTGCACACCGGTAAGACCTTGTCTTGAAGGTGTGTGACTGAGACGATTAGTACCTTCTCATTACCGTCCTAGGCTCAGGGCAGCCCTTTGCCGTCCGAGAATTCAAGATGAGTTTTATGACACTCATTGGTTTCATTGAACAACAAAACCACAGTAGTGGCATTTGTCGACAAACAAGAGTTAATCGTTTTTTCCTCATGTTTCATCTATCGACATTTGCAGGTACAGTACTCAATTAACCCGATGCATTCCCGGTGGGGATGTATTGGCAGGCAAGCGTGGCCTCGGGTTTGAGTGATCAGGACGGAACGTGCTGCTCACTCTTTCCTTCACGAAGATTCATGCAGAGACTGCTCGACTGAGAAATCTCTGCCGTCCTTCTGTTGCCTCCTTGCACAAAGATAAGAGTATATATTACCTGTTTGATAATTACCTGACCAGGGGCCGCTATGGTGAGGCATGCTGTCTTTTTGGGGAAAATTCAATATCTAAGTTTTTTCCCTCTGTGTCCGTTTTGCTAGGGGTTCACAAGCATTGCTCACCCCGAGCTACAGACAAATACTTGAAGACTTCGCCTTCATCCGACCTGATAGCAGAGGCATCGAGAAGAGTTCTGCTTGACCCAACCTCCTGTAGCAGCTACACAAGAAGTGGTTCTTGAGGCAGTACATCCCTGTGTGTTCAGGACTGGGAGACCTTCCAGCTTTCCTTGCAAGCACAGGCTTTCTCGCCGAGTGGCAACAGATGTAGCTGGATATCCCTTGAAGTCCTCTGCAACACTGTCCCAGGGACTGGATCCATCTTCTCTGGTGGGTGTCGTTGACGGAACTTCTTCCCGGTCAGAGTCGCTCTTCAAGTCTGGACTTCCTCATCTTCTCTGCCGAGGGTTGCTTCTCTCCCTTTCATTTGTGAAGAATGTAGATCCATGCAACCTAGTCTTCTATCTGAAGTAGCCTTCATCTCCTCAGTCAAGAGTTAACTACGGACAAGAAGCTCCTTCGGTTGTGCTGTCCCAGGGAACTGTTCCCTGGGTGGCATGTGACTCTCGTTTAGGGTTCCTGTCCATGCTCTGCACACGCCCTTATGAGAGTCGTCGGATAGAGATATGCCCTCTTAGGACCATCTCTCATCTTACTCCAGCCTTGGCGTAGAAGATGGAAGAACAGGGATGAGGATCATACCTCGACTCCTTCTCGGATGTTGTAGGTGGACTCCGAATCCATGGGCATCTACTGTCAGGTTCGAAGAACAGGGATGAGGATCATACCTCGACTCCTTCTCAGATGTTGTAGGTGGACTCCGAATCCATGGGCATCTACTGTCAGGTTCAAGTCCTTTTTTTCCCCTCCTCCTTGGACTTTGTGTCAGTGATCCAGATCATTCGTTACTTTGTCCTGGATGTCATCAACGTTTTTGCGAGTACTCCTGACTTCGTGAAGCGATCAAAGGAGGTACTTGGCAGCTGACGACGACAGTACCAATACCTTCCACCCGAGAGCTCATGAAGTCGATGGCTTGGTCCACCCCTCGCTTTCCTGAAGTTTCTGTCAGTCTGGAAACAAGACATGGTCTCAGACCATACTCTTGTCTTCCTGTGGTCTTGCCCACAGGCCCTTGGAACCTTTTTCCTTGGTCCTGTGGTGGCTGCTCAACAAGTTGTGTTGTCTTACCCAGCTCCTTCAAGAGAACGAGTAGCATCTCGCCTAAGGTGTTGGTTCTGGAGGTGAGAAGGATACCGAGAATGACTGGCCTCTCTTCCTCCTCCTTCCCCGTCCTCCTACTTCTCCTCCTTCAGTATGAGAATAGGACTCGAACCAATACTTGCTGGATGTGGAGCTGATGCAGTAAGACTACACATCGAGCACCCATTCTGTTTTTCTTATAGAATCATAGAAGCAATTCCACTCCTTCCTCTAGCAAGGGGAGGAAGGAGAGATGCAATAAGGGAACCCCATCTCAGCTTTTTCCTTACTGCCTCCGACTCTAGATCCTTCCAGCCTATTTTGCAGGAGTTACATTTCCTCACTCATGTGAAAGGTCCAGTATCTGACATTTGATCTTGCAGTTCCTACACTCCAATCAATATGTCAGAGGCACGGTACTCCTCCTCGCTCTTTCGACCAGGAGTAGCCAGGTGTGCAGAGCTCCAGTTAGTTCAGGAGACTCACTCAGATTCCTCCCTCCAACCAGTGAGTCTTCCTGATGTAAAGGACTGACGGTATGTATATCGTGTCGGAACAAATCACAATTTTGAAAAATAAATTGTATTTTTCCTAACTATACAAAACCTGAAGTCCTTCACATTACATGTATATCGTCTGAACCTGGACCTCGGCAAACTGGAATTTTACATCCGGGCAGGTATTCCCATACTACCTGGCGGTATTACTGCAACCACCTAGAGAAAAATACAATTTACTTTAAAAAATTGTGATGTTAGAAGGAAATCGCCACAGCGGAGCTACTACTTAGATCTACCAAACAAACTAATCGTTTTTATTATCATTTTATTGTCTCTGACACTATAGGTTCATCCAAGCCTTTTCTGGAATAATAACACAAACTCATTAATTCAAAGCCCAGAAGTCTGACAGTTGAACATCCCATATGTTCAATAGACCAGAGGCACGGGACTCCTTCCTCAGCTCTTTGAGACCAGGAAGAGATTCCCAGGTGAGTGGAACTCCCAGTCGGTTAACAGATTTACCCCCAATCCACCATCCAAAGGGCAAGACAGAAGCCTTGTATTCGTGTAGTAACAAACGGCAAATTTTAAAGTAATTTATATTTTTCCTAACTTACAAACCTGAAGGTCTTTGCATTTATGGCTCACCTCAGCGACCCGTCATTCTGGTACCTGGGCTGAAAGGCAAAGTGGAGTGCAGACCAACGATAAGGGCAGGGCTTCCCCCTACCGTTGGTAGCTAACGACCTTGTTTGAATGTTAATGGCTGTTCCAGCTCGCGTTTGCAAGCAAAATCCTGTGTAAAGACCTTCAGGTTTGTGTTGTGACTAATTTATTCAGACAACAAACACACAGGTCAGTAGCTATTGTGAGCGGAAATGTAGTGCCTGACATCAGGCAGGTAGAAACAGATTAAACACAATCACTTGTGTATGTTGGCAGATGGAAATGTGCGCTTGAATTGGTACATAATACAGGACTGAAGTTAAGACACATATGGCCGAGAGCTGACAGTGCAATGCGTGTGATGATGACGATTCATATGATAATAATAATAAAGGAGATATAGGCCTATGTAGAAAACATGCGTGATATGCCGTGTTTTTTCGTCCACGCGTTGGCGCGCGGGGTTGTTGTTGTGGGGTTACTGGCCGGGGTGATGAAGGTGTGTGTGGGGTCCACGTGTGGACCTTACAGGACTCTCCTCCCTTGGAGAAACCTACAGTTGTAGGTCAGTGTCTGGTATGTATGCTGGCTTCAGACGATCGATGGAAACCCTCGTTGTTCTGCCGTCTACTGTCATCTGGTATGCCTTGTGTCATCTCTGGATGATGCAGTGTGGTCCCGAGTAGACTTGGGGATCTGTGTGCGTCTACCTGTATGAACGCATGTTGTGCGCTCTGCAGCTCGCTAGGGACGTACACATTTCTGGTCACATGGTAGGTCGTCTTGGCAGGCATTATCCTTTCTACCACTTTTCGGGTTTCGGATGGGGATGTTGGACTCTTTTGATCTTGAAAGACATCTGCTGGCAACATTAGTGCTTGGCCATATAGGGCTTCTGTTGGAGATGTGTTGAATGCTGCGTGGTGTCGTTCTTAGGCCCAGTAGGACCCACAGTAACTCCTTTCTCCAGCTCCTGCCTTGACATCTGGTGGTGATTGATGCTTTTAATGACCAGTGTAGCCTCTCGATGATGCCGTTAGCTTCTGGGTTGTAGGCCTTCGTGTGTGTTATTTTTGTCCCCAACTACCTGCGAGGGCGTTCCACGGGGCGGATGTGAAGTTGGCTCCCTTGCCACTTGTGATGATCAGTGGGACTCCATGCCGGCTGGCCCATCTGATGAGGGCTTTCGCACAGCTTTCTTGGTATTTCTTTCTGTGAAGGTGAATAGGTATCTGTACCCTTCAGAGGCGGGTAGGGGTCCTACTGTGTCGACATGAGTCGGCTGCGTGTTGTGTTAAACTCTCTTTATCCTGCTCTCGACATGTCTTGTGATTTTTGACATGTGACACAGGATGCATTCTCTCATCCAGTTTTTTATGTCCTTCATCCCCTACTAGATGTACCACTCTGCTATGATTCAGGCAGTTGACCGGCCTGATGAGTGGGACAGGTTGTGGGCGAGTGTGAAGGCTTTTCTTCTGAGGCCGTCTGGCAGGTAGGGGTGAGGGCATCCAGTACTCGTTTCACAGGTGTCAGTATGTGATCCTTTTTCATTGTGATTAAATTTAGTTTTTATTTAATTTGCTAAACCTAGTCTAGTAAGTTTCACTAGTCATGGACCTCCTCTTGAGTATAACAATTGTTCAATTGTTTACTTGTTATTAATATTTGTGTTTACTTTTCAAGGAGGTTGTGTGTGTGTGGTCCCTCCCCTGTGGTTTATGGGGTGTTGGGGGGGTGACTTCGTATCTTCTGTTCGGAGAGCAGGGAACTGTTCTCTGGACCTTTTGCTCTGCGGAACCCTTTTGCCTGGCTTGGTGGATCAAGGATATCGCTGTGACTTGCTTCTTGATGATTGCAGCCTCTGTTAGTAAATTCCACTTATCTTCCGAACTTGAGGGTTTATGCTGGAGTACTGCCATCCTCAGATTAGAAGACTTCTCCGCATTACCAATCGGGAGTTCCTTTCTGATTCACCGTTCCACCTCTGGTTTGGTTAGAAAGCCCTGGGGGATCTCGCTATCCCATGGTAAGGTTCATGTACCTTTAAATTGTATTGATCACGGCTGTGGATTTGTTGTGGCTGCTTGGTTGGGACTGAGTTGGTTAACCAGCTGTTACTCTACTCCAGTCGTGGAGGATACCCCTATTCTTCGTGGAGAATCTAAATAATGTATTCAAGAAGCTAATAAGTGACAAGTTTATTTATAGGAAAATTAGTTTGTAACTTCGATGCGACTTCCTCCTCCTTTCTGGACCCCTAATTTTTGGTTTTGAGTGTGTAAGAACTATCTTAAGTGTAGGTGTGTTTTAGAAGATTATTATGACGAGTGAAAGGGATTCATTTATTACCTGTATCTATCTGTTTATTTTTGTATTAAATTTATGGTTTTTTCGTGGTGCTTGTGTACTCCCCCTTGAATTCATTCTTGCACTGTGTTTATTGGATCTTGACATGATTCCACCCTTTTGTGGACTTCATATCTGTGTTATTTGGATACTTGAAGAGGAAATTTTTGAGTGAATTTTGGTAACGGTTAAACAAGCCGTTACATAGGCGGTGGTCGTTACTCCACCGTTGATTGGCAGGTCACTCCATGTAAGGGCGGGGTTGTCCTGCGGCAGTCACTGTAGGTCTGCGTTGTCTCTTTGGTCTTCTGCTATTTCGGGATAGGCTATCCCGAGCTGGATGTGTTGACGCAGTTTCTTGATAGTGGATCTGCCACGGTGTTTGCTGTACCTTTCAAGTATTTGATGGTGCAGAAGTGTTCCGCTTTTGCTGATAGGAGCTGTTGCTTCCTTGCTGACCGTGCACCTGCTGACTTCGTGAAGGCGGGCACCAAGGGTTGATGGTCTGTTTGCACTACGAACTGCCGTCCCCGGGCGTGTGGCAGAAGTGGTGGATGGCTTTGTAGGCTGGTAGGAGCACCCTGTTGAACATGGAGTACTGTATTTCTGTTCCACTGCCCTTAGCTTCTTGCTGAAGAACGCGATTGGGCAACTACCATCAACTGTATCCTACTTAAGTATGGAGCCCATCAACACATTACTTGCACCTGTTGTCAACGTGAGGGACCTAAGCGGTAAAGGAAAAATCAATGTGGTTGCAGATGTTATCGCATGTTTTGCTAAAAGGAAAGCGTTATCTTGAATTTCTGACCAATTTAACTTTTTATGTTTTCATTTTAGGCAATCGTACATGGGGCTCATTATTTTAGCAGTGTTAAGTATAAACCTGTGGTAATAACTGATTAGTCCTGAAAATTCTAGCACTGCTTCAATTGTTTTTGGTTTTGGGAAGTTGGCGATTGTTTTTACTTTTTCTGGTAGGGGTTTAATGCCTTCTGGATTACTTGATGTCCCAGGAATTCCACCGTTTTCTTTGCCCATTCGCATTTGTCTTCCCTTACTATGAGTCCGTTTTCTTTGAGTATCTGTACTACTTTCTGGACGTCTGTGAGATGTTGCTTGAGATTGGGGCTAAATATAAGGATGTTGTCGACATAGACTACGCAGAATGGGAGGTTGCTGAGCAGTTCACCCATAAGTCTTTGGAAGGTTTCCCCTGCGTTGCGAAGGCCGAAACAGCTGTATTTGAATGTGTAGGTGCTGAAGGGGGGATGACCGCAGTCTTTTCTATGTCTTTCTTCGCCACTCGGACTTGGAAGCAGCCCTTCAGCAAGTCCATTTTGGCGAGATCTTTGCTCCGTTCATTTGGTTGGTTATGTCTGCAATGTTTAGCAGCGGGTATCTATCTGGCTTTGTTTTGACATTTAGTCGTCGGTAGTCTCTGCATGGACGCCATGTTCCGTCAGGTTTTGGTGCCATGTGAAGGGGTGATGCCCATGGGCTGGGGGCTTTTTGGCGTATTCCTGCTTCCTCCATCTCTTTGAACACTTGTTTGGTGTGGGCGAGCTTCTGTGGGGCTAAACGTCTGAACAATGAGTGGATCGGGGTCCTTCAGTTTCTATATCTTGTTGAATGTTATGTTTTGCTGGTAGACCTGTCAGTAGTAGTCTTGTAGGGGTTGTCATATTTCTGGCAGTGGGGCGGGTGCTACAATTGGGCATTTTGTTCATGACACTTACCTGACAGATATATATATATAGCTGTATTCTCCGAAAGCTGTATTCTCCGAAAGGGACCGACAGAAATTCAAAAACTTACGGCACACGCAGTTGGGCCGGGTGGTTAGTACCCATTCCCACCGCTGGGAGGCAGGTATCAGGAACCATTCCCATTCTCTATTCAGATTTTCTCTGTCGCCGGTATTGTCAACACCTGTTGTCAATACCTCCGCCGTTGGATTTCGGAAACTTTTCCACTGGGTATTCTGATTGTCTTTTGGTTTTTTGACTTTGGATCTGTGGATAGGCATACGCTTCTGTGGACTGATTTGATTTTGGTTTTGGCTATTTCTTGAACAAGATGTCTGGTTCTAGTTCTACTAGTTTCAGGGTGTGTGTTGTGAAGGAGTGTAAGGTGAGGCTACCGAAAGCTTCGGTAGACCCTCACACCGTATGCATGGGATGTAGGGGGCATGTCTGTCTGTTGGATGATCGCTGCAAGGAGTGTGAATCGTTGCCTGTTTCTGATTGGAAGGCTTACGATTCTTACGTACGCAAGTTAGAGCGTGACCGTGTAAGGAGGTCCTCCTCCAGGAGTGTGTCAGTTTGTGTTAGTCAGGGTATTAATGTATCTCCTGTTAATCCTACTAATGCTTCACCTTTCCCTGTAGAGTCGCCTTCGAACCCTGTGATTGCGTCTGTGGAAGGTAATGCTCTTGTGCAGATTTTGAGCTCCATTCATACTTTGGAGCCCTTCCAATCAGCTACTTGATGGGGAGGCCTTGCTGATTAGTCCTTCCAATAAGGTTAGAAGGAGGTGGAGATTGCAGGTAGCAAGCTTCTCTTGGGGTTCCACGAGAGAGAGACCGGCAAGGAGACCAGAGTTAGAACTGTGTCCTTCAAGGGAGAGTACTTCTCCCAATCGCTTCCGTGTTCCCCTTATAGACTGATTCAAGAGTGATTCGTTTCTATCATTGTAACTTGTTAATTTTGTACTGATTTTTATAATACTAAGTACTAATTAAAGTGAAGAAATTACCGATCTCGTCTCTATACGCCTTTCTGAGAGATATCAATACTTAAAAGGAATAAATATACAAAGATAGCACTTCATCCGTGAAGCGATCTGAAGGACACCTCGAAAGAAACCAAGGTAAGAAGAGAAAGACTAAAATCTGTGCAAACATATAACAAAGAACAACATTAAAAAAAAGGAACAATAAAACACAACATCAATGGGAAGAAGCAGTATTCCTTTCCTTCGGCCGATGGAGGTCTGTCCGATTCTCGGGACCCCCTTGGACCTCGGGAGAGGAAGGGAAGACGCAGCAGAAGACGAAATCGAAGATAAGATGAAGAAGACAGCGGCTACTTCCACAGGACGGCTTCCTTCACCTCCACTCTGACATCTTCTACAGGATGGTGGACACGAAACATCGTAACCTCCAGGGTAGTCCGGCAGGAACACAACAGGCGCAGCCAGGACACCACCACCAGGAGAAGCATGATCAGGACAGCCGATGCAGGAGCTACGGCAGCAATTCGGAAGGCAGGAGCTACTGCAACGACCAGGAACATCACCTCAACAGGACGACTTCCTACATCTTCACGCCGACATCTTCTACAGGATGGCGGAAATCGTAACCTCTGGGGCAGCTGGCAGGAACGCACGGAAGCGGCCCCGGGCACGACCGCCAGAAGCGGCAGAAATGATCAGGACAGCCGATGCAGGAGCTACGGCAAAGGTTCGGCAAGCAGGAGCTGTGCAACGGCCAGGAACGTTTCTTCCACAAGGCGACTTCCTTCCCTTTCACGCCAACATCTTCTACAGGATGGCTGACATCGTAACCTCCAGGGCAGCTGGCAGGAACACAACGGAAGCGGCCCCGGGCACGATCACTAGGAGAAGAAGCGGGCACAATCAGGACCTTCGATGCAGGAGCTACGTTAGCGGTTCGGAAGGCAGGAGCTACTGCAACGGAGAGAATGTCATTTGAAAGTCACCAGCAGCGACAGGAGCGATCAGGGCGGCTGAGGCAGGAGACCAGGAGAGCAGCCCAGAGACTGCCGTCGAGTTGTCAAGGGCATAACACAGGGAACAGCAGGAGCAGATGGACCACACATACGCAGGAGGCATTGCAACAGCATACATGAAAACCAGCAATGACAGCGATCGATCTACATCGGCGGGAACAGAGTCAGAGCGATCCCGACGTGGAAATATGTCATCTAATCAGGTATTGTGGTCGATCCCGAAGCAACACTGAATGAATGTCGGGACTGCTTCATGCAAGATATTCTTGATATATCCAGCCAACTACTGCTGTGTCTGCAATGCTCACTGTCAACCTGCTACAAGGGGAACAGCCCTATGCAGCGTTAGGAGGTACTCTAGACGAGGTCGCTCGATCGCTTCCCCCGGTCTTCGCCCGACGAGCGAGCGAAGAGGGCGAAGGAGAGAGAAGGAAGAACCTACGGGAAGAGAAAAAAGGACGGAGGGGAGGCCACCAAGGGCGCTGTGGAAGCGGAACTTATCGACTACGCCCGTAACCTCCCACTCGGCCCGCAAATCTCTAAGCGCAGGCGGCGAGTAACACTCAGCATAAGTAGGAAGAAATTAGTGATGCCCCTTACACACGGAGGGCGGAAGCCCAAGAAGGGAACTAACTCTTACGTCCCGATGGATGTAGGGGAGTGAAGATATTGCGTCCCAAACTATATCTCCGAAAGTACAGGGGCGCCTCCAGTATTACGTAAAGGGCCGCTGGAGAGAAGCATTACCACTTGGTTACGCTACTCCAGTTATGCCCTTGGCCGTCAAACCCAAGACACAGGCAGGGAACGACGGCTTACGCAAGGTTATCACAAATCGTGGGTTTGTATTACCAAATATCAAACACACGCATGTATAAACAAAAATACAGAAAGATCCCACCGGGAAAATAAAGCTTAACGACAGTCAGTCAGAGAGAACGAAATGGCTGACGGCCGAAAGCAAACTGGAATGTTTACATCCGGGCAGGCGGGTATCCCCGCCTACCTGGAGGTAGTTACTGCCTAACCACATTGTTCAAGAGTTTAACGGCCGTTTCCAGCCTACGCCTGAAGGTAATCCCTAATGTAAAGGACCGAGGGTTTGTATATTGTGTCGGAACAAAGAGACGTTTTGCATTAGCCCTGCTCAAACTAAGGGGAATGGAATCTCCCTACAGAAGATTACTGGAGACACGTCCTTAAATACAACACGTAACGTAGCCTAGAAGGTGCTTTTGATGAAAGCACGTAAATATGATCTGAAAATCAGAGCCGCGTGTGCGTTAACGATGAACACGTAATTATACGCACCCAAAGTTAACTGATGCTATTACCACTTAACTTAAATAACTTAAATAGCCCTTAGACTGCACTGGTGCAGGGATAAATGATTGTTATATCAGGATCTTTACTCGAACTCAAAGTACGTAAATGGCAAGGCAGGGGATACAGGCAAGATTTTGACAAAGGGAAGATTGTTTCATGGAGGAAGAGGTTAAAAGTTTAAAAGAAATGGAAATTAAGGAGTTAAGTACAAGGGACAGGGCTGGCTATTTGACTACTCGCAAACGTACGGACCTTTTATGATTGTTATAGGCGCCTACAATCGGATCGGCTGTCCGTTGACGATCGCCACACCAGTGGAGCAGAGAAATATAGCACGTCCGGTGCAGAGGAGGTCAGAAGCAAGTCTTTGCCCTGCTTTTGAAAAACAGGTCGCATTCGGCATCGGGCGGGGCGGGGGGTGGCCAGCGGTACCTGCAAGCATGTCAAAAGGCCAGCAAGGAGGGTATGGGAAAAGCACACTTATCATTATATGCCTATAGAATCAAAAAACTACCTGTTCCCCAGCCCTAAATGCCCTTCTGCCCTTCCCAATCCCTACATGTCTCCCCCATCGCGTGATGGGGGGGAAGGGGTTTTTGGTATTGTCCTTCTGGATCGCGCGATGTGGGGGGGTAGGTGAGGAGTACCGACGCCTGACTAACGGCTGTTTACTGGTTCAAAAGCGCGGTTTCCCTGAGACGCCCGATTCGAAAGACAGAGGAACAACAGATTAATTCGAAATTGATTGCTGAAATTACTATACAAGGAAGGGAGGAATGTTTATTCTTAACAATATATATATATATATATATATATATATATATATATATATATATATATATATATATACCCTATTATATAAGGTCAGATAGGGTCATAACCTCCTTCCACATCTGTTATAAGATCAATGTCATAATCAACTTATATCTCAAAGATACCACGGTAGAAATGGCCAGCCTGCACACTGGGTAAGGCATATTCTCTCTCTCTCTCTCTCTCTCTCTCTCTCTCTCTCTCTCTCTCTCTCTCTCTCTCTCTCTCTCTCTCTCAGCTCCCTTGTCCTCTCTCTCTCTCATTATCAAGGTCACTAACTGAACTAAGGAAGAACAGCAAAAACATGTCTACAAAAATATAGTTTATTCATTGTCTAACATGGTAAATAGATTGGAATCAAAATAGGAATGAAATGGGGATATCTGCATCCCAGAGTTAACAGTGCTATCAACATTATCCAAGTAAGAAAAAATAAATAAATAAAAATCAACATCCACCAGTCGAGTCTTTATAACAACAAAGATATTCAAACCCGTTCAGGTTTTTTGAAAATAATTAGCTCACCTCACAGGCAGCCACAGAGTCTTCCAGGAAAGCAGATCTGAGCACAAAGGGATCTCATCCTGAAATGTCTAACCTGTACTCAAATTGAATTACTCACTCTTTCTGTGACATGCCCGTGAAAACAACCGAACGAACGGTCTAACCGGAACTTGACGACTTCCAGTGACATACCCAAAGCATCGCCCGGGGCACAATGCCCCCTTGCCTCCACGAGAAGTTAGACTGACACCAAGCTTTCGTCGACACTGACTCGTTGAATACGTAGGAACTTTTCCCGTTTACCTTGTCCCAGAATCTCCGAGAAAATGCTTAGCTAAAAAAACAAAATATAACATGCATCCTAAATGTTTTTCATATATATAAACACAATTGTTTAATATGGACATCACTAGACATTTAGTTACGAATTCTGTACTAACCTATTTTTCTGTCGTTATAAAATGAGTAACTCATTTACCCTCATATTTAAGGAAATGAAATACTCTTAATGTATTTTGTTCATAAAGGCTGTGTTACCAACGCTGCATGCGGTAATAGTTCATCTGGGTTTTCTCGTCCATGTGTCTGGGTGTGTATGTGTGTGAGTGTGTGTACGTGTGTGTGTGTGATTACATCATACGTAGTTTGGACAGTGATGAATGTAATTTGATCTGATAAACGCTGTAATGTTTTCAGGCTGTGAATGTAAGTAAGTAGCCTCTAGAATTCTTATGGTCTTAGCCTGTAAGAGCCCCGACGCTGTCTCTTCCAAACACGTGTGTGTTCGTGTGTTCGTCAATAGTCATCATCGGAGTCGACAGGACAAAACAGGAGCGTCTCGTTTTCTTTCTCTACAGGAACGCGATTTTAACCATACAATATTTCCGTCTGTTCTCCCTAAGCATTGTTGTCTTGATGTATGTACAGTCACTCAAAAATGTTTTGCAACATGTTCCAGAAGTTTTCGTTCACCTAACAGTAATTTGTTCTTTTGATATTTACAAGGAAATGTAATTTTCTTATTCGATTTTGGTTATTAATCATACGGTTAACAATATAAAAAAGAATGGTGAGCGAAAAATTCATGTTACGAAAAATGACGAAACATTTTGAAAAATTTCACTTCAGATGATTGGGCAAAAGAGTCAAAGAAGAAACTATATTTCGAATCCAGATAAAAGCTTATTGACTAATAAAATAATATTGAATAACCATCAATGAAATTATATATGTATAAAGGAAGAAAGAATTCAACCATCATCGTTGTCAAAAACAAAAAAAAAAAAAAATCTCACGACGTCGTATGTTATCGTGTGACTCCAAATTCGGGCAGGAAAAGTTTCAACTGTCTCGTCACTAAGCCGGACCACAATCGTGAACTTGCATAAGACTAATGTTTCTGTTGTAGATATTGCTCGGCAGCTTAGCGTATAGAGGGATGCAACAACAGAGAGAACGAGGAAACATGATAAATTCATTGTAAAAACTGGAGGACAACCTCATTGTTGCACTACTGTTAAGTATCATCATCGGATGATCACTAAGGAGCTCCGCCTAGCTCCCCCCTGACTACCGATGTTGCTATAAAGAGAGAACATTACGCTCTCCCCTCAAGTTGCTGCTCAAACCATCCGTGACAGGCTGCGTGAGACCAAGATATTATTTCATCGTACTGCTGCCAAGAAACACTTCATATCAGCGAAACACAAAGAACAGAGGCTAGGGTTTGCGTTATAATATAATCCAGTGGCCGATGATTTCTGTACGAGTCATCTTTTGCGATGAGGAGGAGACATTCTCCACTGATGAGCATGGTAGTCTTCTTCGCTGCTGGCATTTAGCATTAGCTAAATTAATGTTGAACTTCTAGCTAATTTTAATTCTTTAGAAGCTTAAATAATAAGAAATACAAAAATAGGCGTTATATGTTCAGTTAACTTCATAAGAGGCATCAAAATGATAGGCCTGAGTAGCAATGAAAGGAATGGGAAATTACACGTGATAACGGCATTATATATATATATATATATATATATATATATATATATATATATATATATATATATATATATATATATATATATATATATAATATATAGCTTAATGATAAATAATATTGCCAGACCAGGAAGAACATTCTTTATTGTACGAGCTTTCGAGGTATAAAACCTCATCATCAGGCTGAAAAAACCGACTAGGATGAGAATCAATAAAATTACATTAAAATGAATTGTCATAATAAATCTTCAGCAAAAATACTAACGAAATATGTAAAAAGAACAAGTGACTACAAAACTAAAAGGGTGAGACGTAAAATAACGAAAAATTAAATAAAACTAAAGTGAAATGAAAACAAACTACCACTCACAAAGTAAAATATTTAACGACATAATTGAGTATGAAATTACACCATAGCTAGTTGAATACCAGAGCTAGTTGAATACCAGACGAGTTGTTGTTCAATTCCGGCTTCATCTTTTTAATAGTCAGCGACTCTGAAATCAAAAGGTCCGGTCTATTTGAACAAAGGGACAGTACCCGAAAATCCAGGTCAGTGAAAGGATTATGGTCCTGTGCTAAACTGTGTTCTCTAATGGCAGAAAAGGGTAAATGTTTTGGATTATTTTTCTTGATAGTCACCCATAAGCCATAACGGTATTGGAGTCCATTTTCTTTGCCAGTAAGTTATACTGAAAACTGTAAGTTTATTTTGCATAATCGATCATAATAAGGCATAGTGCCACCATTTCTTTGACACAATTATTATATTTTTTGCTCCAACACTTTCTTTTTATTGAAAGCACCAACTGAAAATATTGCATTCCACTGACCGGAAGGCAATCTATCGCGAAAATCGTCTGCTGGGGAAAGTTACAATATATGAAGTATTTTTTGTGAAGGACCAAGCGGTATTTTTTATTAATTTTTAACAGTTTTCGTGTTATGTTTCAAATTTTCAAAGTAACGTCCTTAATATTGCATACTTGTCCTCGCGCCTAGTATATAAATTGAATGGTTCAGACTGTTGTCCATTTGCACAATCGACGTTATTAAAGATTTACCACGTAACAATCAATATAAACAATTTTGTTGAGTACAGTATTCTTCTGAATGCTGCTCCTATTTGGAACTGTTAACTGCTAACAAACAACTTTCGGGTATGCCACCACTCACTGCCATTATAGCACATAAGGGCTCATCATGTTGTGCAAAGTGACAGCTGCCCCCCCCCCCACCCCATGGCAAGGACATACACCTAGATAATTGGATGGCTAAAAGATGAAGGAGCAACTCTGCAAGACGTATTGTAAATTTATAGAAATGATGAAATCGTTTTCTTTCTCTACAGGAACGCGATTTCAACCATACAATATTTCCGTCTGTTCTCCCTAAGCATTGTTGTCTTGATGTATGTGCAATCACCACTACTTGCATTGCCATGCAAGCATTCTAATCATGTACTCATAATGTTGCAACGAATCTTCTGAATCAAACTGTATGTGTCTTTCTGTTTGTGAAGACGCCAAATGTGTAAGGACTGGGGTATGAGCGACATACTGGCTGGGTGTTTACTGGTTAATTGGTTGTTCCTTACTGAGATAAATGTGTTGGTGTTTTAGATTTAGCTGGCCTTGTGCCAGCACGGGCTCTTGCTTCTAGAGCAGCCCGTAAGAGAGATAAATGTACAGAATCTTCGAAGGTGTTATTGACGCGTGCGAGCGGTAATGTAGCGTCTACACACAGACAGGTAAAACAGAGATAAATGGTTCAGACATCTGTGTTTGTCAGCAGACAAACAGATGGCGATATCAAGAGACATGATTAACATCCGGTGATGAAACACACATCAGTGGAAAGGCCAGGAAATTCGAAGATTCTGTACATTTATCTCTTACGGGCTGCTCTAGAAGCAAGAGCCCGTGCTGGCACAAGGCCAGCTAAATCTAAAACAACAACAACATTTATCTCAGTGAGGAACAACCAATTAACCAGTAAACACCCAGCCAGTATGTCACTCAAACCCCAGTCCTTACAAGCCTCTGTCCATAATGACTGCTTGGAAATTGGTGTTTTCTTATTATTAATATTATTATTTTATTATTGTTGTTATTATTATTATTATTATTCAGACGACGAACCCTACTCATGTGGAAAAAGCCCAAAACAGGGGCCATCGACTTGAAATTCAAGCTTCTAAAGAATATGGTGTTCATTAGAAAGAAGCAATAGAAGGTGAAAAATAATAAATAGGTAAAAAGTAAATGACTAAAATACAAGAAAAATTGCATTGCAGGCATAATTCAATAACAACCTCAACAGTAGCCATTTCTGTAAGCATGAAATTGGATTGAGAATGATTATCTGCATTTATTACTACTGTTATTATTATTATTAGATTATTATTATTATTGAACCAGCCCACAAAAGTGGCCACTGACCTGAAATTGAAGCTTCCAAAGAATAATGTTCATTAAAAGAATATCTTCATAGTAAACCAGACATATATACTGTCTATTTTGCTTCTGAAACGACATGCAATGTTCCATTCCCGATCAAGAATGGGAATCAAGTCCATTTTCTTTGACCGTAAGTTATACAGAAAACTGTAAGTTTATTTTGCATAATCGATCATAATAAGGCATAGTGCCACCATTTCTTTGACACAATTATCACATTTTTTGCTACAAGACTTCTCACTTGTCAACACTCTTTTTATTGAAAGCACCAACTGAAAATATTGCATTCCACTGACCGGAAGGCAATCTATTGCGAAAATCGTCTGCTGGGGAAAGTTACAATATATGAAGTATTTTTTGTGATGGACCAAGCGGTATTTTTTATTAATTTTTAACAGTTTTCGTGTTATGTTTCAAATTTTCAAAGTAACGTCCTTAATATTGCATACTTGTCCTCGCGCCTAGTATATAAATTGAATAGTTCAGACTGTTGTGCATTTGCACAATCGACGTCATTAAAGATTTACCACGTAACAATCAATATAAACAATTTTGTCGAGTACAGTATTCTTCTGAATGCTGCTCCAATCTGGAACTGTTAACTGCTAACAAACAACTTAATCGGGTATGCCACCACTCACTGTCATTATTGTGCATAAGAGCTCATCATTTTGTGCAACAGCCCCCACCCCCAGTCCCCCTGTCCATGGCAAGGACATACACCTAGATAATTGGATGGCTAAAAGATAAAGGAAAAAGCAACTCTGTAAGACGGATTGTAAGTTTATAGAAGTGATAAAATCAAGAAAATTGCGAAGAAGACACTCGACATTCCAGATTAGTCATCAGTAAAATAACGGACCCAGATCCTGAAGCTTCCCTTCACTTGTGTCTATATTTCTTTAAAATCTTTCGCTTAGAGTAGCTCCTTGTATCTTCCCATGCAGCTCCCTTTTGAAAGCACCAACTGGAGCTAAAATCGTCTGCTGGGGAAAGTTACAATATGAAGTATTTTTTGTGAAGGACCAAGCGGTATTTTTTATTAATTTTTAACAGTTCTAGGGTTTCAGAGGTCACCCCTCCTCATGGAGGGGCGGGACCCAATCACGATCTCTCGAGGACTTCTTCTGTTTGCTCAGTGGGGGAGCATTCTCCCCCTGGGCAAAGGGAGGCAGCCCCTGATAACCTATCTTTTTCAGGTCTGGGAGAGATCCGGAAGACTTTTTGGCCATCCATAGGTCTGTCTGGAGAGCCACTGGGGCGGGACTTGATTGTGCACCTTAGTGCCTCCAATCTACCTTCTGCCTCTACTGCGTCAGTGACTGGAACTACAGTTTCAGTTATGGGGTCCAATCCCATCGATGTCGACGCACCATCCAGTGTTCTCCCAGTAGTAAGGATCTTCCCCTGGATGAATTGATGAAGAGGTACAAATGTAACCACAAGAGGACATCGAAGAAGCGACCCTGTCCGCCTTCATCGTCATCTTCAGTATCATCATCTTCACCTACCTTTGCCTCCTCCCCTTCTCCTTCTAATGGTCCCGTTATGCAGACAGACCCAAAGTGGAAACAGGCAGCTGCTCTAGACCATAAGAGGGCCCATCGGCCCTCTCACGACATGTTTTCTTCTACAGAAGAAACACGAGGATCTCTACAGCAATCCCCTGTCCCTGGACAGTGAACCCGCGTCTCAGACATCCCCGGACATCTGAGGCACAGAAGCAGCCCACGACTTGGCTTCCACGAGCCTAGTCCATGTACATGGATCCCCCATGCACACCAACAACCAAGGCATGGTGGCCAGACAACAGACGCCTATCATATCTGGTAAAGAACCTTCTTCCATGCAAGGCTCCTAGGATCCGACCTGGAGACTGGACCATCATGTAGCAACATCATCCTCAGCACGCTCCCGTATACCGGGCGATCTGCGTACATGGGTCTCCTCAACCTGTGCCACTGAAGGTTCTTCCACCCAGGTTCTAACGGACCCCTGTAGCTCCTGTAAGCATCCACAGTCCACGGACCAGGACACAGCTCATAGAGAGAGTGCTGGTGCACAGCATGCAAGTGCTGCCCCAACCCCGAATCTCCGAACCAGGACTTGGCTTTCATGAGCTGCTCCACAGATGATTGGAGAATTGGGTCCTGAGTCAGCAATGCCGACCACAGAGTTCACTCCCCAGGTGTTCACGCGAGCGTTCATCTTTGTATCGACTTGGGTCCACTTGCACAGGATATGCCTTCTGAGGTATCTCGATGATTGGTTAGTCCTGGCGAACTCACATTTGAAGTTGCTACAGGACAGAGATCACCTCCTTGATTTTTGTTGCAGGCTAGGCATTGCGATAAATCTCAAGACCTCATACCCAAACAGAGGATAAAGTACCTGGCCATGCTGAGAGATATGGCAGCAATGAGAGTCTTTCCTTCAGACTCCCAGATCAGCAGGTTCAAGGAGGCAGTGCAATCATTCCTGTCCCGACAGGAACAACCAGCTCAGATGTGGCAAGTTGTTCTTGGTCACCTGTAATCCTTGGAGAAGCTGGACCCTCATGGGCGACTTCACCTTCATTCCCTCCAGTGGAGAATGAAGGAGTTCTGGTCTCAAGCAAGGGACCCATTGTCCCTTCCCATTCCTCTCTCAAGAGAAGTGAGCCTGGTGGCTAGTCGACAGGAATCTTGTATTAGGAGTTCAGCTTCACACTCCCCCTCCCGAGATGCTTCTGTTTTCGGACTCTTTGAGGGAGGGATGGGCCGCACACCTGGAGGAGTTACTAATCTTGGGTGTGTGGAATCCGAATGACAAGCACTTACACATCAACATCCTGGAGCTCAAGGCAGCCTTTCTAGCTCTCCAAGAATTCAAGGATTGGGTGATGGGACACACTTCATGAGCGACAATACCATAGTAGTGGCATGTCAACAAGCAAGGGGTACTAATGTCTCTTCAGCTTCATCGATTGATGGTGCAAGTGCACAAGTGGGCAATAGCACATTCAGTGGAGTTGTCATCCGGATACATCTCAGGCAAAAGGAATGTAGTAGCAAACAAACTCAGCCGTCAGGGTCAAGTGATAGGGGCAGAATGGTCACTACACCCAGATGTCATGGAAAGATTGTTTGACCTTTGGGGATGACCAGTGATAGACCTTTTCGCAACCCGGCACAACAGGATGTTGCTGGTGTTTTGCTCCATTGTCCTAGACCCTTGGGCTGCAGTGGAGGATGCTTTTCAGCACCCTTGGGATAATCTTGACACGTACACTTTTCCTCCGTTCTGTCTTATTCGTCAGGTGATCGACAGGGTAATGATCACCACGAATCTCAGAATGACCCTGATGGCTCTCAAATGGCCACATGCCGAGTGATATCCGGACCTGCTAGCTCTATTATCCGAGGCACCAAGAGCAATTCCTCCATGGCGCAACCTCCTTTGCCAACCCCACACAGAGAGGTTCCACCAGTCCATAGAGTCTCTACCCCTTCACAGCTGGAGATTATCCAGTGGCTCCTGCAAATGAGATGCTTTTTTCAATGAACAGCATCTGAGATGTCTGGATATCTTCGGAAATCCTCTGCTGACATCTGTTAAGGAAAATGGGCATCTTCTGTGGTTGGTGTTGTGGAAGGGGTTTCTCTCCAGTCGGAGCTACTATTCAGCTGGTAGTGGACTCTCTCCTCTTCCTTCGCTGAGAGAAGCATCTCTGTCTCAGCAATTAAGGTCTACAGGGCCGTCCTGGGCCTAGTCCAAAAGACATAGATCTCTCTTCCTCATGGGGAATCTCCATGCTAATGAGGTGCTTCGAAAAGTCTTGCCCCACCAGGGAACACAGGCCTCCTGAGTGGGATTTGACTCCTGTCCTTCGAAGCCTGACTTGGGCACCTTACGAGCCTCTACAAGAGTCATCAGACAGTGATCTGACCCTTTAGACTGTATTTCTGCATGTTCTGGTATCAGTGAAGAGAGTAAGAGAACTCAATGGTCTTTCTTATAATGTCAAGCTCTGGAGGGGATGGGGATCTATTTCGTTCGAATTTATCCCAGAATTCGTAGCGAAGACTCAGAATCCATCGATCCCTGACGTCAGATTCAAGTCCTTCTTGATCCCCTTCCTAGAGGATTTTGTAGGTTAAGAAACAGATGAGATGCTACTTTGCCTGTCAGGACAAAAAAGGTCGAACTGGGTATTAACTGATTTATTTACCTGAGCACAGGTAGACATAGCAGAGTGCGGATGGAAACGAAGTGCCCGACCTCCGATTGCCGTGACATGAACTTGAGAGCAATTTGTGTTTGCTGACAGACAAACAAAACGATGCAGGTATCAGGGGGAGCGGGCGGCCAATGCTGGTTTGGCAGAGAAGTGTTGAGCTGGACCCACCTATTGGCACGTCTTCCCACCTCAGTGCGGTGAGTGCTGTGTGGCAGGCTGCTGTCTCCAGGTCCTTGTAGTCTGTGCCCAGGTGGACTGAATTTATCTCGACTCTTGATAGGGCATCGGCCACTGGGTTCTTTTCACTGGGGGCATAGCTAATGGTGCAGCCGAACTCGGAGATAGCGGCCAGGTGCCATTGCTGTCTCGCCAAACATGCATCTCCTGCCTTCGTGAATGCATGCACCAACGGCTTGTGATAGATTGCCCGCAGCTCCCTGTCGAATGCACTGTAGCGGGTCTCCAGCGTCTTTAACTTGCGGCTGAAGAAGGTCAGAGGGTGAGGGGAACCACCTACTACCTGCTCCAGCACGGCTCCGCAAATGATGTTGCTGGCGTCGGTGATAAGTCTCAGGGGGGCGGTGGGGTCATGGTGTGTTAAGGTGGTGGCTCTGGCAAGGGCTTCTGCCTTCGTCTGTTCAAACGCCTGCTGCTGCGGAGCTGCCCACGTCAGAGCTTTCGGCTTCCCCTTCATACTCGGTTAGGGGATACATGATGCAGGCGATGTCTGGTACAAAGCAACAGTAGTAGTTGACCATTCCAGGGAACTTGCAGGGACTTGAAGGATTTTGGTGTTGGAAACTTCTTCACTGCGTCCACTTTGGAGGTCATGGGGCGGACGCCTGCCGGAGATATCTCATGGCCCAGGAAGTCTACCTTTTCCTCTCCGAAGGTACACTTGTCGAACCTGACATTCAAACCGTTCTCCTGCAGGTGCTTCAGCACAGCCCGGATGTGGCGCAGGTGTTCCTCCGGGCACCTGGAGAAGATCAGGATGTCGTCTACGTAGCAAACACAGAAAGATAGGTCCCCCAAGATGGTATCCATAAGGCGTTTTCCGGAATTGTGGCCCCTGCGTTCCTGAGGCCGAAGGTGGAGTAGGAGAAGGTATATGTTCTGAACAGCGTGATGATGCCTGTCTTCGGAACATCATCGGGGTGCACTGGTACCTGAAAATAAGACTTGAGCAAACCCATTTTTATAAATACTTTAGCCCCTTGCAGGACACCTGTCAGGTCCTGCATGTTCAGCGAGGGATAGTGGTCTGGTGTTGTTATTAGGTTCAACCGACGACAGTCCCCACAAGGCCTCCAGGAGCCGTCTGGTTTCCTTACCATGTGGAGGGGGCCGCCCACGGACTTGATGCCTTCCTGCAGATGCCCATCAGTTCCATCTCGACGAAGGCTCATTTAGCGTCTTGCAGTTTTTTGGGTGGCAAGTAGCGGAATTTGGCATATGTTGGCGGGCCTGTCGTGGTGATATGGCAATGGATGCCATGCTTGGTCTGGGCTCCCGGCAACTGGCACTGCTCTGGCTTGAAGACATCTGGGAACTCATGGAGGAGGCGCTCTGTATTTGTTCAGAGATGGAGCAAGCAGCGGGCATCCCGGCCTGATGGAGAGCGGTTGGGAGTGGCAGGTTCCAGTATCCAGCAGTCGTTTTCGGCCGACATCTACCAGAAGTCTGTGGTGTGTGAAGAAATCGGCGCCCAGTAGAGGAAACTTGACATCCACGATGATTTACAGCCCAGGATAGATATTTTTGAGGGTCCAAGTTCTGTAGCAGCAGATGGGGCTTCCATTTGCGGCCACCAGTGCGGTTGTGGTGCTGGACATGCGGTCGTGGTCCTCCCTTGATGTCGGAAACACCGATTGCATCGCCCCAGTGTCTACCAGCATCCATCACTTTGATATGGCGCCATGGATGAAGAATTCTACTGGTCGGGACTCCTTAAGGTTTGCAGCCACTGCTGTTATTTGTGGCCGCCTTTCTCGTTTTTTGTGAAAGAACAGGGGGCTCTGCAATTTCTGGTGGCGCTTCCGAACCTCCGATGGAAGTAACACCAGGCTGGATTGTCCACATCCTCTGCTGTTGCAGCGGCGCCGTCTTCCTGTATACCGCATTCGTGTCCTCTGCCTCTGCTGCTTCTGTTACCAGGTTACAGGCTGCTGGTGTTGCGACATGTTTGGAGGCCTTGGTGGCCTCGTGGAGTTTGTGTGCTACGTCCGCCAATTTGTCCATTGAAAGGGCATCTGCATCCATGATTTGCCCCCTCACCTCCTGCAGAAGGCGCCGCAGGAATATTTCTTGCGACAAGCTGATCTCCTTCCTCCGACTGCCCACATTGATGCCCAGCAGCATCAGGAGACCTTGTAGTTCGTCCCAGACGTCCCTGGGTGATGCATCCTCCAGGGGCTGGGTCATCAGGTCAAGGGTCCATTGGGCTCTCTCTGGGACGGGCATGGAATGTGTCGATGAGCTTACCTCGCAGGTCTCTGTACTTGACTTTGCCCGGCTGCGAGTCCAACCATGGGGTGATTTTGTTGAAGACCTCCTCCGGTAGCATTGTCATGGTTACACCCGCCTGGGTCTCCTCTGTAATTTTTGCCACTCAGAAATGGACATCTGCCTGCAGAAACCAGGATGCGGTGTTTTGTCGCGAGAACAGAGGGAGTTTTATCGCCTGGCTTATTGCTGCCTTCAAAGGCGAGAGGGGGATGCAGAGGATCTGTGCATCCTCGGAATGACTTTGTACCTCAGTGTCTGACATTTTTCCTCACACCAAAATGAGAATACTCACCGTATTTAGTCCGTTAATGGTGTTTGGGGCTCATCAGAAGTCAAAACCGCTATGTTCACCGTCACTCCTCGGGTCATCAGTTGTGAGGACAAAAAAGGTCGAACTGGGTATTAACTGATTTATTTACCTGGGCACAGGTAGACATAGCAGAGTGCGGACGGAAATGAAGTGCCTGACCTCCGATTGCCATGACACTCACTCAAGAGCAATTTGTGTTTGTTGACAAACAAACAAATGGTAATTTTAGGAGACATAATAACAATGATAAAATATATATCGGTGGAAAGGCCAGAAAATTCCACATATGAATATATACATGAGATTCTTGACATGTTAATAAATGCGATGCATGAACGTGATTGATGAGAAATGAAGAGACGCCTGACGTCTTTACATGCCCAGTTAGAGTGCTGTGGTGCTATCTTAAAAGGACTCGGCAGCTCAGGCCTGGGTGTTGACTTTTTGTTACCACTGGCAAGATCAAGAAAGAGGTGTCCAAGAGTGCAATCTCTTTCTGGCTTCGTGAGGTTATCAAGCGGGCATACTCAGTGTCAAACAAAGATGGACTCGAGTATGTTCCAGCCTAGAGCTCACTCATGTAAGTCCATGTTTGTCGTAACGTAAGTGCAAGGCATCTTATATAACGTTGTTGGTAGACACATTCAGTTCAAAGCTATTGCTAGATGTTGCTTCATGCTTTAATGTATAAGTTTAACCAATTGTTATTGGGCTAGTATTGATGCTGACACAGGATTCGATCCTGTAAGTTCTACCTCATGTATGTAGAATATGATTCCTTATTATATATTGACCGCCATGCTCATATGTTTGTTATGATTCCATTATATACACTTTTGTATTTTATATACACTCTCACTGCCCTTCTTCAAAATGTCTGCTCTGTAATAAAAAAACAAGAAAGAAAGTGGTCTAATAAATCCCAGTACACCAATGCGACATTTAGTGAGAGATGGGATTCAACCTCAACTACTAAAGACCATGATTCACTCCCTTACAGGTAAGAGTGAAGAATTGTAGTATGTGTTACTCACGAAGTCAGGGGCATTGCTCCATCCCTCACATTCGGGAGGAACCAGTCGGTGCATCAGGTGCTGAGAGCAGGAGTGTGGTCAGACGACATGCACCTCCTTTTACCCAAGGGATGTTGTCCCTAGGTCCTTGGACGCCTTGTGCTTGGATCCTGTGGTGGCTGCTCAACAAGTTGTGTAGCTCATCCAGTTCCCCTAGCAGGACAGGTAGGATCTGGCCTAAGATGCTCCTACCTCTCCTCTTACGGCGGGTGGAGGGTAGGATTTCAAACCGTCATGTGCTGGATGGACACAGATGCCGGTGAGTGATCAGCCATTGATCAGCCATTCTATTTTTCCATTGTTATGATCTAATATAAGCAAGTCCTGTCCCCTCTCTAACAAGGGGAGAGGACGCGGTTGGCAATAAAACTAACCCATTACTTAGCTTTATTGTCTCTGACATAGTGTTCTCCCAAACCTTTCTTGAAGTAATGTTGCTTTCACACTCATTACTTTGAAAAGCCCGGAAGTCTGACAGTCAAGCACACATTTGTTCCCCTGATCAGAGGCATGGGACTGCTCCCTTTGCTCAACATTGCACGACCAGGAAAGAGTCCTAGGTGGGGCAAACCTCCAGTCGGCTAGGAAGTCTACTCAGATCCTCCCACCAAACAGTAAGTTTTCCTCTGTAAAGACTGATGGATTGTATTCGTGTAGGAATAAATGACAAAATTTGGAAGTAATTTGTATTTTTCCTAACATACAAACCTGATCATAGACAATCTCAACTTCAAGTGGTTCACTTTCTGTCTGGATAAGATAAAAAACCAATTCGTTTTTCCAGTCCACCAATCATGAAAGGTATTGTCATCAGTTCAAAAGAAGGATTTCCACCATTACAAAGACAGATTTTCAGCATTTGCCGAAAGATCTATTGACATCCGAAGAAGCTTTCAACTGTCCTGACAAAGACAAGTGGGAAACTGCCATGCTGCAAGAAATGAAAAGATCAGAAAGCGTGGACACCTGGAAAATAGTGCAAAGGCCAACAGAATATAAAGTGATTGATTGCAAGTGGGTATTCAGAAGAACTTGGTGAACTTGGTAAATGATACACAAAGCAAGACTTGTGGCCAGAGGGTTCTGCCTAACAGCTGGTGTGGACTATCTCGAGACTTATGGCCCTTTAAGTGAGAAAATCAAGCATTAGACTGCTACTGGCCTTAGCTGCTGAAAGTTCCTGGTCTGTTGAACAGCTTGGTGTAAATCCAGCCTACCTAAACAGTTGACTCAAGGAAATCATATTTATGGAACAACCTGTTTGATTTTAAATTTACCGCGGGGCATCAGCGAAGGCTGAGTGTTGTTCACATGCCAAGGCATGAACAAACCCGCCCCATATGGCGAAACTGTAGAGTGTAGATACTCTGTAGTTAGTTGGACAATAAAACCCATAGAATGAAGGCGTGTGTTCTTATTACTTCGATTCAAGAAGGTAGAAAAGAATGTATTAAGAAGTCGAATTACCGAAGAATATCACACACAACCATAACAAACTATAAAAGTGTCATTGCTCCTTTGCGAGATAGTCTGCTCTGCGAATCTGTTGCCGGGTCGGCTAGCTACCTTGCATTGCCCAATTTTTCCCGAATTCAAGCTGCTGCTGTACTGTTATGTGCCTAAATAATCTAGGCAGCAACTATATATATATATATATATATATATATATATATATATATATATATATATATATATATATATATATATACACAGTATATATAATCTGTAGTAAGTATTAGAATTACAAGAATATTTGTCGTCTAAAGAATCAATATACGCTAAAGACATATAGCCTATTCTTGTAACAATTCTTGATATGTTGTACTGAAAATTTTAAAGCGCTTGAACTCAAACACTATACTTTTTTGGATTCAAATATTTGCCAAAATTCTCAAAATAATAGGCGCTTCTTGAAACTGCTCATGTGAGTGCATGTTGGATGCGCCTTTCTCGTGCAATTTTCTTTTTTTATATAACGTGAAAAATGGTAGTGCTGGAAGGAATTTCATTAAGAAAAAAAAAATGCTATTTTCGTGACGTCACGCGCGACATACTTTTACGACTTATATACATCTTTATCCATTTGAGATTTTGGGAAAAGCGAAATTTACAGGTTATTTGTATGATATCTGAGTACCTACATACAAAATGAGGTGAGTCTAGGGGAAATAATAAGACCGCAATACACCTGTGACGTCATACGTCGGTCGGACATGAAGTAAATCTATGTTTGGTCAAGTCGCCTGTATGGCGTCCTAAGTCCGACTGCTTCTATCTTCCATCACTATATGACACCATATTGTCCCCTTTGAAGCGCATACTTGCATGTATAGAAACATACCCATGACTAAACACACATATATATATAGAGTGATGGACAGCTAGATACATAAATCTGCCAGAGACGAATTAATTAAATGAAACTTCCTACATCATCAACACCTGATTGAAGTCTTTCTAACAAGAGCTTATTTCGAAACATTGCTTCCCTCTCTCTCTCTCTCTCTCTCTCTCTCTCTCTCTCTCTCTCTCTCTCTCTCTCTCTCTCTCTCTCTCTCTCCAGACCCCCGGGAGAAATTGCAATATAAAGAAAATATCGTCAGATTGACAGAGACAATACAGAACTCGGGACGAATTGTTCTACTTACCGAGATAGGAGTCTTCAATCCCTGTCGTGTAAACTTGTTGCTGCCATTTTGTTATCCTTTGGATTCTGTTGAGCAAAATGGACCGCTTGTTAAAATACCTCATTATTAACGCCCCAAAAATAAGTAAAATAAGCTACTGTATTCGAGATACACTTTTACCGTTACGTGAAATGATTAGGTACGGTAGAAAATGAGTAAACCGCAAAAAAAATGCTGATTAATTACCTTTATAAAAAAGTGATATAATTAAATGATATAATTTAATCATATTTATAGTATTTAAACTAATTTAAAATGTTAAAAAGCGTTACTGTTAACCCATTCATATCAAATAAACCATTATTTTCGCGATACTCCTTTACCGTAACCGAACCTAACACCTGCGGGTAGAAAATAGTTAACGCCAAAAAAAATACTTCATTAATTACATTTACAAATAAAATAACTATATATATAATTATATTTATTACGATTTTATAAATTTAAAACGTTAAAAACGTAATTATGTAATTATTAACCCAAAATGGCGCAAATAAACGACCTAATCACCTTGTGTGGAAAGTGACTTTGTAAACAAATGTCGGCCATGGAATTTGATTTCTGCCTAAAATTTTACAGAAAAGAGTCGAATTTCGACCGGAAATATTGACTGAATGGTCGAATCGAAGGTCAGCCGAGGTAAATCAATGATTGGGGTTGAATTGGTGAGTTAAAAATTGGGTTAAATTTGAGTTTTTCCGTTAAATATGGTCAAATTACAAGAGGCATTTCTCGTCTCCTGAAGGTGAAGGCGACGATGGTCGGTCCCATTTAAGCGTTAGATCGTATTCGACCTTTAATTGATATCCAGTAATCGACCTTTAATTGATATCCAGTCATCGACCTTTAATTGATATCCAGTAATCGACCTTTAATTGATATCCAGTAATCGACCTTTAATTGATATCCAGTCATCGACCTTTAATTGATATCCAGTAATCGATCTTTAATTGGTATCCAGTAATCGACCTTTAGTTGATATCCAGTAATTGACCTTTCATTAATATCCAGTAATCGACCTTTAATTGATATCCAGTAATCGACCTTTAATTAATATCCAGTAATCGACCTTTCATTAATATCCAGTAATCGACCTTTCATTAATATCCAGTAATCGACCTTTAATTGATATCTAGTAATCGACCTTTAATTAGTATCCAGTAATCGACCTTTAATTAATATCCAGTAATCGACCTTTAATTGATATCCAGTAATCGACCTTTAATTGATATCCAGTAATCGACCTTTAGTTGATATCCAGTAATCGACCTTTAATTGATATCCATTAATCGACCTTTAATTGATATCCAGTAATCGACCTTTAATTAATATCCAGTAATCAACCTTTAATTAATATCCAGTAATCGACCTTTAATTAATATCCAGTAATCGACGTTTGATTAATATCCAGTAATCGACCTTTGATATCCAGTAATCGACCTTTAATTAATATCCAGTAATCGACCTTTAATTAATATCCAGTAATCGACCTTTAATTGATATCCAGTAATCGACCTTTTGATTGATATCCAGTAATCGACCTTTAATTGATATCCAGTAATAATTTAATTGATATCCAGTAATCGACCTTTAATTAATATCCAGTAATCAAGGTTAATTGATATCCAGTAATCGACCTTTAATTGATATCCAGTAATCGACCTTTAATTGATATCCAGTAATCGACCTTTCATTGATATCCAGTAATCGACCTTTCATTAATATCCAGTAATTGACCTTTAATTAATATCCAGTAATTGACCTTTAATTAATATCCAGTAATCGACCTTTAATTAATATCCAGTAATCGACCTTTAATTGACATCCAGTAATCGACCTTTAATTAATATCCAGTAATCAACCTTTAATTGATATCCAGTAATCGACCTTTAATTGATATCCAGTAATCGACCTTTAATTGATATCCAGTAATCGACCGTTAATTAATATCCAGTAATCGACCTTTCATCAATATCCAGTAATCGACCTTTCATTAATATCCAGTAATCGACCTTTAATTAATATCCAGTAATTGACCTTTAATTAATATCCAGTAATGGACCTTTAATTAATATCCAGTAATCGACCTTTAATTGACATCCAGTAATTGACCTTTAATTAATATCCAGTAATCGACCTTTAATTGATATCCAGTAATCGACCTTTAATTAATATCCAGTAATCAACCTTTAATTAATATCCAGTAATTGACATCACAGAACTTCATCCAACAAGGCAGAGGACCCGATGGGAATGTCGGGTTATGGGTGGGGTATACCTCCGGGACAGGGTGATTTTTGCTCCCCCGCTTGTTACCCTACGATTTAGGGGATCCTTATCCGCTGGACGGTAAAGGGGGACTGTGGGAATTCGGGGTTTTGGGGTGGGGGAGAACACGCACAGACGCAGCGGACGTGTTTATACGGAAGAGCATCCCAGATGTGTAAGACGCCAGGGAGCCGTTCGTTGCGGGGAGGGAGCGGCTGAGGGAAAGGGAAGAACGTGGGGGGAAGGCAGGGAGAGAGTTCCCCACGTCCCCCCAAATGCGGGGGAAGGTGAGAAGCGGCGGGGGGGGGCAGGCAGAAGGTTCTGCGCAGATGCAGAACTTACTGGCACCGAGGAAACGGCAGGGGCGGCGTTGCGGGTGGTAGGTAGGATCACATTAGGAAGGTGGGGAGCTCTACCAAGCAGGAAGCAGAGGCTTAGAGAGTAACAGGCCGGCAGAAAGCAAAACGTCGTCTCCGTTACCAACAGCCCTAAAAGTACTGTTTAGGGAAAACCAATTTCCGAGGCACCAGTCAGTCCGCAGCAGTTCCGAATTCATAAAACAAACTGGGAAAAAAAACAATATTCAATATACTGAGAAACCGTAAAACCCCAATAGACTTAACCGAGGGACTCCCGATCCTGTTTCTGGGGGAGTACGGTGCCTTTTGTCGCACCCGAGTGCTTTTTTTCTGTAAATCCAGTCTGCACTCGCTACCGAACGCGGGGCTAAAACACCGTTTTTTTTTAAAAGGCTGAATTAACATCTCGTGATTGCCGTAATAATGTATGTTAAATTCCCGGTAAGTGACGTAAGAGTTCTCGCAGGTAATGGCCAAAGAGTGCCGAGTTACAGGCTCAAAGGAGCACTTAAGTTTATGGCGAGGACTCAGCCGGTGTACTGAAACGAAATACGCAGTTATTCAGGTTATTAAAACGCAGGCCTACGTCAGAGATAAGGCTAGTGGTGGGTTGAGAGAAGAGAGGTGGGGGGGGTGGTAAATGACGTTAATGAGAAAAGGAGGGAAAGGAGCTTGTATAAGAATTTGCAAAGGAAAGTAGGAAACTGTCCGGCGATAATGCATGGAAGACGATAATGCATGAAGTCGGAGAGTTGTAATGCACACTAAACGTTACAGCAACCAAAAGAAAAATTTTTTATAGGTTATCATAATAACCTAACAGCCTAAAACAGTAGGCCGCATTAATTAAATGAGGCTGGTTTATAGAAGGAGTAAAATGTAGGTTATTATACTAACCAAAGCCACCTAACCTAACCTAATTTAGCACCTGGCTGGAGGGACATTGCCCCCCCTGGACCCCCTCCTTTGCTTATAACATAAATTATGGGTTTTTATAGTAACTAAACCAACCTAACCTAACCTGTTAGGCCGCATTACCTGGCTGGGGGCTTTGCAACCCCACTCCCCTTTAAAGAAAACCTAAATAAATTAAACAGAACAAAGTTAAAGTAGGTTAATAGTTGACAAAAGGCTTATGAACCATTCCAATGCAAACAGATGGTTGCAACAGTTGGAAAGATGAAGGTCTAACCCGTGAGGATCACGTATGAATACCCCCACACCCCCTCCAGTTCCTTTAGGGTGCAGCCCTGTTCTTCGAGGCCTGTCCTCAATTGTAATGCCGTATTGTAACGCTTGTAAGGCAGACGTCACGTGGAGGGAATGCATTAATGTACAGGAGCAGTAATAATTGTGAATAAGGGACTCGAAATAAAGGCACGCAGAAGGAAAAGCCGGTTATTAAAAATGAAAACAGAAAGAAGAGTGAGTAACTCGGAGTATGAATCCAAACGTCGTTTCACCCATTCCTAACCATCAGTTTGGGATGTAGTACGAAGAATTAGGAGGGTTTTCCTCAACGTAGAGTTAACGGTGTAAAGTGATTCGTTGGATAAGTATTTATAGGCTTCGGACCCCCAGCCCCTCTTTTTCCTCGGCAAGAAGTGGGGCTGTGTAACAAAAGCTCCCCTATAAGACGCATCGCATGTATGGCCGCATTCGAAATAGCAGTAGTAGTGAAAGGGTATGTATTTGTAACGGCTACCTCAGTCATCTTGTTCCTCCTGTGTTTGCGTAAGGTGGTTTTGTCTGTGTGATGCTGTATACAGTAAAAGCTGATCGCCTTCTCACCCTCTTGCTCTACCCCACCCGTAACCCTGCTTTCCCCTAGTTGTCCCCTAAATTGTAGGATAACAACAAGCGGGGGAGCAAATCAGCCTGTCCGGGAGGTACACCCCACCCATAACCCCGCTTTCCCATCAGGTCCCCTAGCTTGTTGGATGAAGGTGGTTAATTACAGTCGTGTGACAAAAATTGAAGGTAAATCCGTAATTAGCAACCAAAATACTCTAGAAAAAGTTCATTTACAAGGAAATCCCCCGCTGCGGAGTTAATAAGTAGTTCTGCCGACAAATCCTTTCACTACTACTGCTATTTCGAATGCTGCCATGCGTGCACACTCTTATGGGGGAGCTTTCGGTACACAGCCTGACTTCTTACTGAGGAAAAATGGGGGCTGGGGGTCCAAAGCCTATACAGGCAGTCCCGGTTTACTGACGGGGTTCCATTTACACCGCACACAGAACCGAAAATCGTCAGAAACTGAAAAATCGTCGAAAATCGTAAAAATCTTAAGAAAACCTTACTTTTAATGCTTTGGGTGCATTGAAAACGATTACATTTTTATTGAGTTTTTCATCAAAAAAACCTTCAAATTATGAATTCTGTCATTTTGGAGCCATATTTTTCTTCCATCAGATCGGCGACGATCGTGAACTGGGAAGTAATTTCTGATGAATATATTTGAAAAGCGCCAGTAACCTCGAACGTCGTAAGCCAGACCCATTGTAAACTGGGGACTGCCTGTAAAAAACTTATCCAACCAATCACATTACACCATTAACTCTGCATTGAGGAAAACCCTCCTAATTCTCCATGCTACAGCCCAAACGGATGGTTAGGAGTGGGTGAAACAACGTTTGGATTCATACTCCGTGATACCTATGTTACTTTCTGTTTTCGTCTTTTATAACCATTTATAACCAACTTTTCTTTCTGCTTCCCCTTATTTCGAGTTCCTTATTCACAATTATTACTGCTCCTGTACATTAACGCATTCCCTCCAGGTGACGTTTACCTTACAAACGTTACAATACGGCATTACAATTGAGGACAGTCCTCGAAGAATGGGGCTGCACCCTAGAGGAACTGTGAGGAAACAAGGGGTTTCAGGAGGAATGGAGAAGTTTCTCTCGCCGTTGGAGGGGCTGTGGGGGTATTCATACGCGATCCTTACAGGTTAGACCTTCATATTTCCAACTGTTGCAACTGTCAGTTTGCGTTGGAATGGTTCATAACACTTCCGTCAACTATAACAGTTTCTGTTAACCTACTTTAACTTTGTTCTGTTTAATTACTGTATACTGTAATTACAACATTTATGCATTTCTATAGTAAGTAAATGAAAAAATTTAAACAAACAAATTTCACCCCAATCTTTTTTCATGAGTTTCAGAGATCATGCCCCCTCGATATGAGACCACCTTGACGTGGTGGGGGGCTCTTGAACCCCAGGAATTTGTTCCCGGGTTTGATTCCAAGAGTCTCATATATATATTGTATATTTCTTTGGACTAATTTTGTGGAATTTTCCACCTTTTGTAAAATTTATTGGACTTGTTAAATAGGAAAAGATATCATAGCTGGGACTAGGTTTATATCCGAAGCTAAATAGTGGGAACTGTGGTAAGATCATCAACTACCCAATAATGTTCGGACCTGAGAGATATCAGATTGATAGCTCAAGGCCGGAACTATTCTTTAGGGCTAGGCCATGGATTCCAGGGGGTCTGGTTCCGGGGATGATTGTATTCTTGTAATACCCTCAGCCCTAGCAAGCGGGTTTGGCTTACACTTGGGCCACTCTAATCATGTTGAGCCATCCCCTGTGGGGTAAGGTAGGGATACGGACATTTGGGAGTTGGTTCTCACTTGTGCCATTGGTGGAAGAATAAAACCTATGAAAGACTAATGATAACTTTTCAGGTTTAATTTTCTTTTTTTTTTTTACTTAATCTTTATGAGTAGTAGTTATTAAGATTCAAGTACCCCTGGGCCCTTTGATGGTATCGTCTCGGCACAGTTGACGACCACTGGAACCTCCTGACAATCTTTGCTTGGAAAAATCCAAGGAACCTTTTAGAGTAATTACACTGAAACCATACGCTCCAGTGCAGAGCAAAGGGAAATTGAGCAGAAATATATGTGAAATAGGACCAGGACTTTTTGAAACCTGTTATGCTAAATACTTGACTTTTAACCTGGAAGAATCCAGTTGCAATATTTTTAATGTATATGGAGACATTGTGAAATGATGTGGCTGAGAGCCCAAGATATCACCTGAGGGTCGAGGAAAGCCGAGGGTGGAATTGGCCTCAGCAAAAGAAAGTGAAAAATTAAAAGCATTATTGCATCTCGGAGGAGTCAAAGTAGAATGTGCAGTACATGCTTTTTGGAATTGCTCCAAGGGATTGATATATGCACCCCAACTGATGACATGCTCGGAGGAAAAGTTTGTAGAAGAATGAAAAGATCAAGGAGTTATAAAAATCGAAAGAATGAAGAAGATCAATGGAGCCTTAGTTCTGCTTCCTAATTTAATTATTACATTCGATTCCATTTAACTGCTTAATATAATAAAAGCAGCCCGGTTACGTTTTAAGGTTAAGCAATATATCCCAACACCAAGGAGATGTTTTCATTGTCAAGAATTTGGGCATATGTGAGGATCTTGTGGGCAGAAACTACAAGGCAAGCCTGCCGCTTGCAATAAAGAAGCAAGATGTATATAATGTGGAGACCATCATCCATCATCTTCACTTTATTGTGATGTATGCCTCATGGAAAAAGAAATCCAAACATTAAGGGTAACTGAATGTATTACGTTTAGAGAGGCGAAAGAGAGACTCTTGAATCAGTATGTTAGACCTGGAATATCCTTTTCCGGTGTTGCTGCCAACGGAAGAAGAAATTTAAGTGCTACCAGAGGCAATGTAAATAGAAAATCAGTGACGACCTGTACTGCGTGCCTCTTTGGAGGCTGTGCCAGTGATTTCTGGCGCTCCTGCCTCTTCAGAGACAGTTCCAGTGGGTTTCTGGCACACCTGACTCTTCGGAGGCGGCGCCAGTGGATTCTGGCACTCCTGCCTCTTTGGGGGCAGTGCCAGTGATTTCTGGCATTCCTGCTTCTGTGGAGACAAAGCCAGTGATTTCTGGTACTCCTGCCTCTCTGGAGGCTGTACCAGCTATCCCAGGTGTGTCAGCTTCTTTGGAGGTTACGCCAGTTATGGCCGACATTCCTGCCTCGTTGGAGGCTGCGTGGTCAGTATCCGATGCCCGTGTCTCCCTGGCGCCTGCACCAGCTGTAAATGGTGCTTCTGATGCTTTGGAGGATGCACCAGTGTCCGGACCTCACACCACTCCTCAGGCAGGGCCAGCCAGCTTTGTCTGGTGTTCCTGAGACTGATAACCCTGTGAAAAGGAAGGTAGCCTTAAACAATCAGTCTGCTTCTGGAAAAATGAAGGAGCAAGGCAGTAAGCTGAAAGCTCTTCAAAGAGGCTCCAATTTAACAAGCTCAAAATGAAAGTAGAGTTCATTAATTTTCTCCAGTGGAACTGTCATGGATTAAGGGCTGAATGGGAAGAATTAAGGCTGCTCATATCAGAAGTGTCTCCTGCATGTACTGTATAGCTTTGCAGGAGACCATGATTGGTAATAATATGTGCCTCAGCCCACGAGAGTACACTGCCTGTCATTCCACCTATAGAGTAACGTAAATATTGAAAGCCATGGGGGTGTAGTTTTGTATGTTCGAAATGACACCCCACAAAATCATATTAGTATCCAGTCTACATTGCAAGTGGTAGTTGTGCAGATCCATTTGCAAAGGAAATACGGGCAGTCCCCAGTTTACGACAGGGGATCCGTTCTTACGCAGCGTCATAAGCCGAAAATCGTCGTAAACCGAAAAATTGTTGAAAATCGTCAAAAATCCTAAGAAAACCTTACTTTTAATGCTCTGGGTGTATTGAAAATGATGTAAACTGCATTTTTATTGAGTTTTTCATCAAAAAAACCTCCAAATTTTTATTATTCTGGTGTTTTGGAGTCATATTTCTTCCATCGGATCGGCGCACAACGCGTCGTAACCCTGGAACATGCGTCGTAAACCGGGAAATCATTTCTGATGAATATATCTGAAAAGCGTCGTAACCTCGGAACGTCATAAGTCGGACCCGTCGTAAACCGGGGACTGCCCGTATACAGTATGCTCTCTCAATCTACCACCTAGTGAAGTCTTCCCCATTGACGAATTCAAGTCCTTCATTCATCAGTTACCACTCCCCTTTGTTATTCAGGGAGATATGAATAGCAGAAGCCCTCTTTGGGGTGACTGGGGAGTCTACACATTTTCACATTATCAGCAATTGATTCGTGTATATGCAGTGATGACCGCCTTATTGACTTTAATTGGAGGGTTATAAATTTACCAGTAGCCATTTTCCAATAGTGGTGAGTGTAGCCTCAAATCTCCCATCTTCAAGACTACCTAAATGGAACATTGGTAAAGCTGATTGGGCAACTTTCCTGTGTAGATGATGCTCTTGACTTTTTGAATACAATAATTTTCTTGGCTGGTCTTCAATCTGTACCTAGGACTTTGGGCATATTTATCTGCCAACCAGCTCCCTGGTGGACTCGTGAATGCCGGGAAACTCATAGAACTATGAGGTCTGCTTTCAGCAAATACCGCAGGCGAAAATGTGAGTATTACCGTGTTGAATTTCGAAAAGCAAGAACTCATTTTCGCATTGAAATTAAAAAAATTAAAAATTAAAATTCACTAAATTTGGAAACACCTCTAACTTAAGTTTGGAAGAGAGTTAGGAAAACAGCAGGCAAGTTTAGTCCTTGTTAACCTCCAGTTATCAAGATCAGTGGTTGTGAGGTATGGACCCCCGGTTAGTGGCAAATGAGTCTGCCAATCATTTTGCTAATGTTGCAAAGAAAAATGATGATAGACCCCATTCAGTTCAAAGGCGGCTAATGGAACAGGCCGAAATTGATTTTAATACATCAAGAAATGAACAATACAATGTACCTTTTACTATGAGAGAATTTGAAGCAGCTGTGAATAAATGTAATGAATCAGCTCCTGGACTGGATGATATAACACATTCAATGATTAAGCATACCCCAGAAAACATCAGACTTTTCATATTGAGCCTCATTAACAGAATTTACCGTGAACATATCTTCCCTAAGCTTTGGGAGGTGTTAAAATTACTACCATTTGTAAAACCAGGAAAAGACCTATTCGAGACGGAAATTATTGTCCTGTTGCATTGCGACATCATGTTTGTGTAAGGTCATGGAAAAAATGGTGAACACACATTTGACGTGGCACTTGGAACGTCGTAAATATCTGTCACCTACTCAGTGTGGTTTTCGAAGTATGCACTCCACAACTGATGTATTGGTTCGAATGGAATCTTCAAGATGTGAATCTTTTGCTAACAAGCGGCATCATGTTACTGTTTTCTTTGATCTAGAGAAGGCTTATGATACAACATGGAAATATGGCATTTTGAGGGCCCTTTATGAATTTAACCTGAGAGGCAATTTGTCCCTCTATATGAAGGCATTTTTAAAAAATAGATTATTTCAGGTTCAGGTTGGAGCAACAATGTCAGATGTATTCAGTCAAGAAGAAAGAGTACCTCAGGGTAGTTTTTAAGTGTAACCTTGTTCACCTTAACAATCAATGGGGTTTCCAAAATAATTCCCCCAGATATAACATACATCCTTTTTGTTGATGACCTTTCAATATTCTTTGCAGCAACAAGGATGGCAGTGGCTGAACGCCGCCTTCAGCACTGCATTGATATTATAGTAAAATGGGGTGAAATGAATGGTTTTAGGTTTTCTACTAGTAAAACGGTAATCGCGTACTTTTGCCGTATAAGAGGATTCCATCCTGATCCAGATCTGTTCATACATAGGCATAGAATTCCATGTGTTGGTGAAACAAGGTTTCTTGGGTTGATTCTTGATAGCAAGCTGACCTGGATTCCACATCTGAAATATATTAAGACAAAATTCTTGAAAGCAATGAATGTGCTGAAAGTTCTGTCTCACACTTCGTGGGGTGCTGACCGAACTCAGATGAGATTATGTAAAGCCTTGGTCTTTTCAAAATTAACGTATAGGTGTGAAGTATACACTTCTTAAAATGCAAAATTCATCAAATAAGATTGCGTACAGGAGCTTAAAATGCTCAATTCAAGCTTGTAGATGCTGGTTAGATGCCTAAGTCTTTACCACTGCTGGTTCAGCACTTTCAGAGGGTCCCCTATTTAACCAGGAATGAAATGAAAGCGTTGGCAGTTTTTTATGAAAATCACCCCAAGCATCGCTTTTAGAGTAAATTTTATTGTCAGGCGATTAAACATACCGAGGATGGATATTTTACCAGGAAGATATTCAGTCAGCAAACCCCCCAACCCCCACCCCCGGAACCTTCCAGAGGTAAAATTTTGAAGATATTTTCATTTTACCAAGACAGAATTGCCCAGTGAGGCCATGCGGTCAATATTTTTAGAGAATTCCTTGCAACATGACAACTCTCCTGCAGTTTTCACGGATGGCTCAAAGTCAGATGCTGGCGTCAGCTTTGGAGTGGCCTTCCCTGGTATTGAAAGAAGTGGGAGATTATCATCTGTTGCATCTATTTTTAGATATATTGGAATGGCTGCTTTTTGTGAAAAGAAGAGGAAAAGAAGTAAATTTTTGTTGGGTGCCTTCCCATATTGGGGTGGTTGGGAATGAGAAAGTTGTCCAACTGCTGTATCGGGATTGATATCCTCCAGTAGGTCAGAAAATTAAAGAGAGTTTGCAGTCCCAGTGGGAAAATATTGCAACAAATCAAAAAATGTGCAGTATTATGTCATCAGTGGCTCCTTGGTCATAACTGTATACAGGCAGTCCCTAGTTTACGACGGGGTTCCGTTTTTACGCCACGTCGTGAATCGAAAATCATTGTAAACCGAAAAATCGTCGAAAATCGTCAAAAATCTTAAGAAAACCCTACTTTTAATGCTTTGGGTGTATTGAAAATGATGTCAACTGCATTTTTATTGAGTTTTTCCATCATAAAAACCTCCTAATTTTGATTATTCTGCTGTTTTGGAGCCATATTTCTTCCGTCAGATCGGCGTACAATGTTGTCTTAAACCCGGAACATGCGTCGTAAAGTGGGAAATCATTTCTGATGAATATATTTGAAAAGCATCGTAACCTCAAAACGTCATAAGCCGAACCCATCGTAAACCAGGGACTGCCTGTACTGCATGCCTAGGAGACGAGAAACAATGTTATGCAGATTGAGGATTGGACATACAAGACTCGCACATGGGTTCTTGATGTCCTGTGAAAATCCTCCACTTTGCGATGACTGTATCATGCCTTGACTGTAAGACATTTACTGGTCGAGTGTCCCAACCTTGGGAATTTGAGACGTAGGTTCCTGTCCAGGGTTTGTGAGAGAGAAGGTCATTTGATTCTAGCTACAATCCTCTCCGAGGATTGTAACATAGGGCAGTTATATAGCTTTATGTGGGAGGTGGGCCTCCTCAACATCATGTGCTGGACAGGTGTGCAATAGAGGTGAGCTACGTAACTGAGTACTATACCTTGTTTATAATCTGTAAGTCTCTAGATTAATAGAGGAAAGTCCTTCCCCTCTCTCTAGCAAGGGGAGAGAGGGGCCGACAAACAAAACTCGTTGATTTCATTAGCCTTTTATTCTCTCTGACGTTATGGGTTCATCCAAGCCCTTTTCAAATCAATGATGCGCTACATACTCATTAATTTGCAAGGCCCAGAAGTCTTGCAGTTGAATATCACTTATGCCCAACAGGCCAGAGACACAGCACTCCTTCCTCTATTCTACATGACCAGGAAGGAGGCCCAGGGAGTCGAACTACCAGTAAGCTTGTCGAGTTTTTCGACTCAACAGAAATAATTCTGCTGATGCAAGACGTCTGATGACGTCACATGAAAGGTCTAATATTTCATATTTATGTTTCTTTGATTCCACTGTTATTAATTGGAATTGAGGTATATTTTATTATTGGAATGATTGCTGTTGTATTCAGTAGAAGGTGTTTCTCATTTTCCTAAGTTTATCAGTTTTGTACAAATAAGTCAGTTTCGTTTGAGAGTTGTGTTCGGAGTTCGGACATGACTTAGACTCGAGTATTATTGAGGTTATTGTTGTTTACTGATAGTCGTCATTAATTGGGTTATTAAGTCTTTGATATTATTAAATCATTTAATTTTTCCATCTAGAAATGCCCCCCCCCCCTTTACTACCTTATGGCCAAGCATTAATTTCATTGTATCGTTTATTGTAACACGAACAATGTGCTTTGATTGAGAAGGCTGGGAGGCAGATCCCACCAAAATCGTTGTTGTTACCAGAGAGTCGTGCTTGAGAGAACGTCTTAGCACCCGTTCGCCGGGATTTAGCAACATACGCACTCATTCACAGTAATCTCATTATCACATAGACATTAATGCTAGGGTAGCGGTGAGTGTGTTGTGACGGGCCTGTCCGACGTAGTCATCCGTTCCGGTTATTGTATGGTAACCTTAACATAGGATAGCTTATACCTCTAGCTAACTTAGACTAGGACATTAGCCTTTAGGTATGTCCTAGAGACCATTTATTGCTCTTATCTCTGAGCAGCCTGATTTAGGCTTTACGGCAGGACTGTAGTTGCCGAGCGTCTCATTTCCTATTTGATCTGTTGATCGCTTTTAGGCTAGTCGTGCAAGAAGCCTGTTAGCCTAGTAATCTGACCTTTCTGTTGTAGCGATCCTACAGCGAATGGTCATGTTTATTCATTTATGTTCACGAATAATCTTGTATCGTCTACTGAGGACTGTAACGGGTGGGATTCTTGCTGTTGGAAATATTGATGATAGTAGGCTTAGTCTGTATGTTAATAAAAACAAGTTTATACATTATTTCATGTCTACACGCCCGATGCTTTGTGGTTCATTGCATTCTTTCAGGAAGCATCGTTGACATTTCCTGAAAGATAGATCTTCAGGCAGATTTACCTACCTTCATATAGCCTAGAGTTGTAAGTTGATTGGCTTACCCAGCATTGCAAGGTATGTGAAACGGACGTTTGTTGGTTTGCTACAGACCCTTTTTCTAGTCACCTAACGGAAGTGTTACCCTCCATGTTATCTGGGAAATATTTAATATTTTATTTTATTGTGTAGTCTTTATTGACCAACTTTCCTCCACAAAGTTCAGAGATTTACGCAGGATCCTCCCACCAAGGAGGAAGTCTCCATATGTAAAGACTGAAGGTTTGTATTCGTGTTGGAACAGACTACAGATTTTTAAAGTAATTTGTATTTTTTCCAGCATACAAACCTGAAGGTCTTTACATAAATGGCCCACCTCAAGCCACCCCTCATTCTGCTATCTGGGCCGAAAGGTAAAGTGAATGCGTGATGGTGGGGGTGGGCAGGATTCCCACCCTACCTTCGATAGTTAACCACCTTGTTTAAAGTTAAAAAGGCCATTTTCCCAGCTCACGCTGCAATTATACCCATACGTAAAGACCTCCAGGTTTGCATGTTAGGAAAAATACAATTTACTTTAAAACTTTGTACTTTTCCACCCTTGCAGCATTGAGAACCAAAAGGCTTTTTACTGTATTCATTTTTATTCACGTATGTATACATTCATGTAGATTTTGGTGGGCTGGAGTTGAATGTGGAGGGTACGAAGTCGCGAAGAGTGCATATGCAGATACAGTAATTGAGGAAATACTGTATTATGAAATTTTCATAAGTATACAAAACAAAACCTTACATCATCTCAACCAGCCCTCTTGTTTCGTCAGGCCAAAAGAAGAAGTGCTTGGGGATGACACGTGAGTGAGGGAATATCCCTTACTCACTCTTCTTAACCACCAGTTATCACGTTTCCAACTTGCACTGAATGATGCCCCTTCATAAAAAGCTCTGGTTGGTTTGGCTCTGAAAAAAATGTGTCATATTCGAGGAAACGTAGCAGCGCGTACCTTCGAAGACTGTCATCCGTGTATCTGGTCTTAATAGCTACTCACGTATTGTATCTGCCTTAACAATCAGTGAAACTCGGTTGAAAACTTTCATCTCTCTTGAAATTACTACTCAATTCACCCTTGCTACTTTTTCTTCTTGTCTACTGCAGCTGTGGATAATATGGTGTTATGTATAACTGGATCACATATAATGAAGCATTTGCTGTTACCCCACAAAATTCTTACGCTGCTCTCGTGCATTTTCTATTCTTGACCTTTGATTTGCTAACGAGGACGTGTTCATAAGTAATGCTATAAATGTTAAGCTAAGAAGGTTTGCAGATGTGAGAGGGTGGGAGTCAATATTAACTGTTAATCCATTGTTGCATTGTTGCCTCAGGAATGTTTTGATGCTGTGTTTGGACAACATTTGGTTAGATTTTATTAATGTTTAGATAGTACTTTCAAATGCACACCTTGTTAATTGGTCTGAGACCTCAGAGGCATCGTGAGGGGGGGCGGCTGGGGGGGGACATATGTCCCCGGGCGCAGCATTGAGGGGGCGCCAAATTGAAGTTGGGAAGGCATCTATTTTGGGGGAAATGGGGGTGATGAAACCAGTAACTTAGAATCTTTTTAAGTTTTTATGAGTTTTCAGTACATATTCTATATTTAATGAAGATTGACTTCCTTTCATGTTCATTATATGTAAATGTAATCGTAATGTGTTAAATACTATACCATCAAATTTTATTACGTACTTGTACTGTAAAATAAGTGGTTCAGTGACTGTGAGTCAGTGCAAAGATATTGGATGGGTAACCCCCCTCGTCTTTGTTTAGTTATTTCCTTGCATATGGTTGGTCCTAAGCAACTATCACTTTAATCTTTTTGTTTTCATTATTTTGACGCATGTTAGAATTGAAGAAAAGTAAGGTGTATAGTTAGTGAACTAATTCATCTTTGTTATTATCCGTTTTCTTTGCAGGCATTATAACTATTCAGTCTTTGCCACAAAATCTATTTTTGTTCATGAGACTTACCTGCCAGATATATATATAGCTGTATTCTCCGAAGGTCCGACAGAATTTCAAATTTCGCGGCACACGCAGTGGCCGGTCAGGTGGTTAGTACCCATTCCCGCCGCTGGGAGGCGGGTATCAGGAACCATTCCCATTTTCTATTCAGATTTTCTCTGTCGCGGACTGTCAACACCTGTTGTCAGTTCCTCCGCCTTTTGGATTTCGAAATTTGTTGTCACTTAAGTATTTTGGTTGTTTTTTGGTATTCGACTGGATCTGTGACTTGGCATACGCTCTTTGTGGACCGTTTTTGATTTTGCTTTTGACTTTTCTTATAATTAAGATGTCTTACCTCTAGCTATCGAGTCTGTAGCTTGGGTGAATGTAAGGTGAGGCTATCGAAGACTTTGATAGTTCCTCACTCTTTATGTATGATATGTAAGGGTGTTCAATGCTCTATGATAATCGGTAATTTCCTTTTAGCTATGAAATAATATCTAATGCGATCTATGGCAACCCTGTGGACATAGTACGCATCAGCGAAAGACAGGAATGCCGCAGGGCAGTCAGTGGCAGTCAGTCAGTAGCAGCTCAGAGCTTGACTAAGTAAACGTCGCGCTGGCCAACCTCAGCCGTGTTTTGACACTCGCTTCATTTAGCTTCATTTAGCGAAGTTATATTACTTTGCAGGTCTATTTTTGGCTTTTCATTATGTCATAAAACATCAAACTGTGTAACGGCAAGCAAATAAATACACAGAGAAGCAAAAATATCGTTTTTCTCAAAACTAAAGTTATCGACATTCAAACTGCATCTCCTTCATAACGCTTTTGCACCGATCTCAGATACAAAAAGTAAACGAAAGCTAAATGTTTGCATAACAAAGGGGCTTCCATGGGAAGCAACACGAGACCCGCACCACGAAAGAGTTTTTTTCCAAGGAATGTCACTTCAAGAGAGGTAGCAAGTGACTCCCTTCATCTCCAGACTCCCTTTGCAACCAGGCTTCATTTTGCACAAGCCTGGAAAGAGTGAGGGGCAGACGTTTGGTCCCTCCTACTGTTAGAGAGAGGTTACTTGATTCCCTTCCTGTCTCCTCTTTTGTTTTTGTTTCCCAACTGCCTTCCTGTCAAACAGAAAATTGTTTGACCTGCTCAACAGATGTTCGAGCGGAGAGCAGTGGAACAGATATTGACTCGGTGTTCCCGGGATTTTACTACAGATTGTTTCTAGTCCCGAAACTTTCAGTAGGCTGAGACCCGTCTTGGACGTCAACAGGTCGAACAACTTGGTCCGGAAGGAAAAGTTCAAGATGGAGACCTCGCAGTCAATACTAGGAGCCCTTCATCCCGGGATTGGATGGTATCTTTGGATCTCCAAGATACTTATCTTCACGCCCCAATTCATCCACGTTCGGTGAAGTATCTCAGGTTGTCTTGGGGGACTAGATGTACCAGTTCAGGGCTCTCTGCTTTGGACTCTGCATTAACGGCCATACCACGTTGAAAACACCGCTTCTCGTCCGATCAGCGGTTAAGCAACGTTGGTCTGGTCAGTACTTGGATGGTTGACCGCCTGGGAACACCAGATGCTGTTGGCGTCACATTTTGCTCCGAGGGTGTTTACACGTCTCATGAAAAACGTTGCGATGCAGTTGCATCTGTCGCACGTCAGGATCTCACTCTACTTGGACGACTGGTTGATTCGAAAGCGTCGCCGGCGAAGGTATCTGGAGGACCTTCAGTTGACTCTGCAACTCGTGAAGTCCCTGGGACTTCTGGTCTGTGGAGAAGTCGCAGCTGATCCCCTCACTGTCCATTGTGTCTGGGAATTCAGATCTATTCAGCGGCTTTTATAGCGTCTCCGTCGCAAGAACGGCAACTTCTATGTACTGAAAAAGTTTTGGCCTTCTTGGAAAAGGAAACATGCTAGGTGAAGGAAGGAATGAGTCTGCTGGGGACCATTTCCTCGCTGGAGAAGTTTGTTTTCTGGGGAGTCTGCATCTCAGGCCTCTTCAGTTCTTTTTGTTGGAGAACTGACAAAGCAAGGAAGACTTGAAAGAGGAATTGAGAATTCTTCCTTATATAAAGAGGATCTGTGGTGGTGGCTCGATCCAACGGAATTGCAGAAGGGATCTCCCTCAAGCTTCTGAACCCCAACCTAGTGTTGTTTTTCCGACGGGTCGTCAACAGGTTGGGGGGCAACACTAGAGGGAGAGAAAGTGTTAGGAACCTGGAGAGAGGAACAGGTGTCCTGGCACATCGACTTCAAAGATTTGGCGGCTATCTTTAGCTCGCCAATTCTTGAGGTCCAAGTTTGCAATCATGTAGTTCTAGCAAACTCGGACAATACTTGTTCCCTGTTCAGCCTTGCAAGAGAGATTATTCTTTGAGCCTATGCTCGCAACATTTCGATTCTCACAAGTTTTGTGGCAGAGGTCGAAAATGTTCGAGCAGACCTGCTCTGTTGGCGCCATCAACTCCTGCCGAAGGAATGGACCCTTCATCAGGAGGTTTGCCAAGATTTTTGGAAATTTTGGGGTCGCCATCTTGTGGATATTTTCACGACCTCAAGAACAGCGAGGCTCCTCTGTAAAGCTCATCTGTACTCGACCCTGGGGCAGTTGCGATAGTTGCTCTTCCCTGGGATTGGACGGGAATAGATGTTTACGCCTTTTTCCCTGTTCTAAATTCTGGGAGAAGTCATACGCAAGTTCGCGGCCTCACAAGGGACGAGGATGACTCTCATCCCCATGTTTTGGCCTTCAACCACTGGTTCTCGGAGTTTCTCTTCTGGTTGGTAGACGTTCCCGAGGACCCTTCCTATGAGAGCAGACCTGCTCATACAAACCCACTTCACGAGATATCTTTGAATCTCCCCCGCTCTGAACCTGACTGCTTTCAGACTATCGAAACTTGGTCAGAGCGAAGGGGTTTTTCTGGCCAGGTGGCACGGGCCATCGCTAGAGCCAGAAGTTCTTCATCTAAAGGATATATCTAGCGAAGTGAGCAACCTTCAAAGGTTGGTGTAGAAAGAAGGGCTTTTCCTCTTCCTCTATCACTGTGAGCCAGGTTGCGGATTTTCTCCTTTACTTAAGAGAAAAACTCGATATAGCAGTTCCGACTATCAAGTGTTATCGGAGCATGCTTTCGATTGTATTCAGACACAGAGGATTAGCTTTGTCTGACAATAAGGACCTCCACGATCTTACGAGCTCTTTCAAGACGTCCAAGGTTCCTCAGCTGATTTCCCTGCTTGGAACTTGGACGTAATGCTCAAGTTTTTGATGTTTAGTCCTTTGAGCCTCTCCACTCTGCATCTCTTAAGGATGTTACTCTCAAACGGCATTCCTCGCGAAGAGAGTGAGAGAAGTTCGAGGTCGTCATGTGGGCTTCAAGGAACATAATGCTGTCTATTCTTTAAGCCCTAAGTTCTTGGCTAAGAATGATAGGTCTTCTAACCCTTGGCCTAGACACTTTGAAATTAAAGGTTTAGCAGACCTTATTGGACAGGAACCTGAGGGAGTTCTATGTCCAGTTAGAGCTCTCAAGTACTACCTTAAAAGAACACAGGACACTCGTGGTCCATTGGATGTTTTATGGTGTTCTGTGAGGCAACCAGTTAAACCTATGTCAAGAATGCACTGGCATTCTTCATTAGGGACGCCATTAAGGACGCACACTCTAGTTGTGACGACTCCAACTTCAAGTTGTTGAGAGTTAACGCTCACGAGGTGAGGGCAGTTGCTACCTCCATGGCGTTCAAGAAAAATATGGTACTCAGTGACATTTTTAGTGCCACATTTTGGCGAAGTCAATTCGGTGTTTGCCTCACACTCTTGGCAAGATGTTTAGGTAGCATACGAAATTGCTTTTCGCTAGGACCATACATTGCTGCTTCAGCAACCTTGGGGACAAGGGGTAACTCTGATCCTATCCCCTTTTAATTGTGTTTTTGTGGTTGTTGGGTCGACTACTGGAGGCAGTCTTCCCAATCCTTTGCAAACTAACGCTTTAGGTGTTGGTTAGGTGGTTAGTAATGCTCTTTGTCCTCTTTGTATGGGCTATGATCTAGTCACATTGTGGTCACGCCCCTGTTGACAGATCATCTAGAAGTCGCCAGCTATATAGGTCACTACCTCGCTGGGGTCTCTAGTAAAGCAGAAGCAGACTAGAGTGACAGTAACCACTCAGTCAGCTACGCTATCAGATAAGGAACCAAAATAATTTTACCAATAATTGGTTTTTTCCTATTTCTTGGCTGTCTCTACCCCCTCCAAAGGTGGTATTCAGCTATATATATATCTGGCAGGTAAGTCTCATGAACAAAATGATATTTTAATGATAAAATAAAGTTTGTTCATACTTACCTGGCAGATATATATATTTATATTGCCCTCCCTCCTCCTCAGGAGACAGTGGCGTTAGAAAATCTGAATAGAAAATGGGAATGGTTCTGATACCCGCCTCCCAGCGGCGGAATGGGTACTAACCACCTGACCGGCACTGCGTGTGCCGCAAATTTGAAATTCTGTCGGACCTTCGGAGAATACAGCTATATATATATCTGCCAGGTAAGTATGAACAAACTTTATTTTATCATTAAAATATCATTTTTTTTTCTGGTATTAACTTCTATGCTGGCAACAAATTGTTCATTTTCATGATTTTCTTAGGCCCCCTGTATTCCCTAACGTTTAACTTCTTTTTTAGTCAAATTTATTTAATTTGCCATTTGTCTTTGGTTATTAAGAGTTACTAGTTACTGTGATGCTTTACTATAATCTACATTTTAAGTTATCAACATTTTGGAATTTGTTTATGAGGGCTAATGATTAATTAATTACAGTATATCTGTTATATGTAAAATAAACTATTTCAGTTTGCAAATTCGGTTTGTGCGCTGTCCTTCCAGATTATTATTATGCAAATTAGAATTTTTGTTTTCAACACAATATATCTAAAATAATGAAGGCAAACATTTCCGGCCAAGATTAGCACACTCAAATAAAAATAGTCCTCCCCGCCTCCCCCCCCTCCCCTTTGGGGGTCGCCACAAAACACTTTGGCCCCCGGGCACCAGCAACCCTCACGACGCCACTGTGAGACCTTTATAGGAACCTGAATTAAATTTGATTTATTTTGCTTCAGTTCTGACATTGTTTCCTAACTCTGTTTTGCATTCTTTGATTTCAGATTCTCCCTCAGAAGAACCTTCCTTCCTTCGTCAGTTTGGAGCAACATCAAGAATTTGGGAATGCATGTGTTTAATGGTACTACATGCAACATTACCAGTAACAGTGAATATTAGATTCGTACTTCAGCAATGAAATCTGGTTGTAGTCCGTCAAGTTATTGTACTTAATTTTGAACAGATTTATTGGATAGCCATTTGTAAACAATTTTGTGTTAAGAGTTGTCAACTGAACACATTGTCCTTACAGAATAGTGTAAGGTATTATTCTTGCATGTCATTATGTATTCACTGAAAATATAAAGTTGATGTATTTCAAAGTGGTTCTCTTTGAACGAAGAAGTGTTTAAAGCAGTAACACAGGCCACTTCTGGTGTCACCACCTCTATGAACCTCACGAGCAGAATCTTGAATAAAGCTGCTCGGAAAGAAATAACACAAACCTAATAATGGATAGCGTGACAGTGTGGCAGCCGAGCTGAAAGTGGATGCTGGTGCTTGGCAAAGCAAGTAGCATGCACGAGGTCCAAGGATATGCAGTGATGAGCTTGGATTTCAACCTGTAGCATATTGGGGAAGAGATTTGAACATTGAAGGACAAAAGGCTACAATGAAGCCAGAACCCTCTTTAGAATTACCTCCGAAAAGTAAGCTTGAAAGTGCGTTATCACTACCTTCCATAAATCAAGAAAACAGCAACATGGCTGCCTTTAGTGAAAGCAGTGATGGCAACTCTTTGTCTCTGGACCCACTGATGGTCGTGAAAGCAGAGCCAGGGGAAGTCTGTGAGTCTAATGAAGATGGTGAATGTTCGTATGAAATGAATTCGGTAGTGAAGGAAGAAGATCCACTAAGTTGCAAAATGGAAGTAAGACAATTACAAAGGAATAGTCACAATGGAGAGAAGCCTTTCAGATCCACTGACTGTGAGAAAGTATTTTCCAAGAAAATTAAGCTTAAAAGTCGTATCACAAATCCGACCAGAGAGAAGCCATTCATGTGCGAGGTATGTGGGAAAGCATTTTCCTGGAAACTATGTCTTACAGTTCATATGAGACGTCATACTGGAGAGAAGCCATTCAAGTGCAAGGAATGTGGGAAAGCATTTTCCGTTAAACAAAATCATATAGATCACATGAGAATTCATTCGGGAGAAAAGCCATTCGTGTGCAAGGAATGTGGAGAAGCATTTTCCTGGAAACAAAGTCTTGCAGTTCATATGAGACTTCATACTGGAGAAAAGGCCTTCATGTGCAAGGAATGTGGGAAAGAATTTTCCAGGAAATCAAATCTTACAGTTCATATGAAAATTCATACTGGAGAGAAGCGATTCATGTGCAAGGAATGCAGGAAAACATTTTCCAAGAGCACAGATCTTACACGTCATATGAAAATTCATACTGGAGAGAAGCCATTCGTCTGCCAGGAATGTGGGAAAGCATTTTTCAGGAAACCAGATCTTACAGTCCATATGAGAATGCATACAGGAGAAAAGCCTTTCGTATGCAAGGAATGTGGGAAAGCATTTTGCAGGAAACCAGGTCTTATAGTTCATATGAGAATTCATACAGGAGAAAAGCCATTCCTGTGCAATGAATGTGGGAAAGCATTTTCCAGGAAAAATAATCTTGCAGATCATATAAGAGTTCATACTGGAGTTTATAGCCATTCATGTGGAAGGAATGCTGGGAAGTATTATTTGGGTAAATTACCCTGACAAGCCGTATGAGAATTCATACTGGAAACCATTTGCAAGGAAACCTCATCTTGCAAGACATGGATAAGCCGTACTGGAGAAAAGCCTTTTGTGTGCAAGGAAATATGTGAAGGTTTTTCCCACTAGAATTACTCTTACAAGACTTGAGAATTCATACTTGAAGAATGTGGGAAAGTAACCATTTACAGTAAGCCCTCAATTATCTGATGTAGTATGTCCAAGGCTATCGTGGAGACTGAAAATTTGTCAATATGGTTAAAAGAAAACCTTCATGGATGTAAAATGTCAGTTATTTGGAATTAATCTTCCCGACTGTTAAAGTTAGCTTATATCTTTGCGCCATTAGGTATGACCGGCATACAAAATAAAAGAAATGATGCTTGGCTAACCCAGTAGGACTGTCTCTGTGATCATATGTTTCCCACCAGGTTGCGTCTTCATGACATGTCCTGATGCAGACCGCGTGAATTGGCAATAATTTTGATTATTTCTGGCTTATTTTCTCCTGTACAGTATTGTGCTTATTTTAGCCTATAGTCGACCTAGCATACTTGGTCGAAAGGGGGCTCCCAGTTGTTTTACAGCTCGACACACCTCTGTTTCTCGAAGGTAACTTGTGGATTGTGGATACCCTTTCCTTCCTAAGACCTTGACCATTTATAATTAACCTCTTTGGCATTTCCCGGTTTTGTTTCTCTCGTAAACAACAGAGTTCAGAGCTAAATCTTCTTTTAGAAACGTTATCATAAATGAAGATATGATGTGTGAGCATGAATTAAACGAACTTAAATGTTATCACCAGGTGACTGACTCTCTCCCTCCTTTAAGTGTAAGTTCATAATTTTGGACTGCTGTGTTTTTTCATGTCACTTCCAGTAATTATTAGGCTCCTTCTTGGTCTTCTCTCTCTTTCTCTCTCTCTCTCTCTCTGATTTCTTTTATTTTTAGATGTAAGTACAGTATAGTATTTATTAATTTTCATTATTTTATGCCATAGTTTTGCCATGCTATGTTATTTTATTATTTGGAGTTAAACTGGTCTACCATTAGGAATTAAAGGGCTCATTACTTTATAATTCATTGATCATCTTATACTAGGGTATATCTTATTATAATTTTATTGTAAAACTCTTTCATCAAAATTGTCGAAAGTAGTGACAGGTTTTGGTCTATTTTTTTCCTTCTCGTTCTTGGAAAATCGAACCTCTGTGTCTCCCATTTCTTTATTTTGAGTCCTTGACAGTTCAGTCAATTTTCTCATTAAATCCTGGGCTACTTCCGTGGAGAAATATTTATAGACATTGTATATAACTTCCATTGTTTTGGGGGTGGCTGCTTCATTTTGGGGAGATATCCATTGCTCCTTGTGTTGGCCCAGAGGTCCTTTAATGGGATGGGTTAATTCAAGGCTACTGACCCAAAACTATAATTGTTTCTTCCTCACCACCACCTTAGGGTAAACACAGGTGTGGCAGAACTTGCGGAAAGTTCTGTCACATTGTCTTAATTAATATTTTCATATTCTGTTCCTAACAAGATTATTATCGTAAATCTGCCATCAGTTACAGTGAGATGTGTTTCTTAAATAAAGCCTTTTTTCAAAGAATCGAAAGGGAGTCTTCAATAGCCTTATTTGCACGGTGAGGAATCGAAAGGGAGTCTTCAATAGCCTTATTTGCACGGTGAGGAATCGAAAGGGAGTCTTCAATAGCCTTATTTGCACGGTGAGGAATCGAAAGGGAGTCTTCAATAGTCTTATTTGCACGGTGAGGAATCGAAAGGGAGTCTTCAATAGCCTTATTTGCACGGTGAGGAATTGAAAGGGAGTCTTCAATAGCCTTATTTGCACGGTGAGGGAAGTACTTTTGGCATCGCTCTTTCACCCTCCTGAGGCAGTCCTTTGACCAAGTACGCTAGGTGGACTATAGCTGTCGAGGCACAAGTGAGGTTTTCTCGATGCGGAAATAATTAGTGATCTGATGAGAGGATGAAAATTGTGTGAAGTATTGGAAGATGCTAGAAGTTGATAGTTTGCACAGACAGTTTGTTAGGGCACCCCATAAGCCTACTCAGTCTTCATTTCGTCTTCTGGTGTTGCTTCTCCTCCCCCTCCTCCATTAACCTACTTACTAGCCTAGGTCAGTTCCTCTCTCACTCCCTCTGCTCCACCTTCTTTTGCTCCCTATGTGGTTCAGGAAGTAAAAAAAATTTATTGAGATATACCTGTATTCTTTTATTATGTTTAGAAACTTGACCATACATATCAGGGAGAAGATTCCCCCCACCCCACGGTGATTGACCTTTTTCGTTTGCCCCAACGAGAGAGGTGTTGGAGCCTTGGCGTCTGTCTAAAGCCAACCCTCTGGACTGCCCTGGGTCCGTTGGTTTCTGCGTGGACAGAGAACCATGGCGTGTCTCGGGACAAAGGTCTGTGCCCTCCAGCATCTCTCTCAACCGTCTCCCCGGCTCAGGTTCGGTGCGTTCTCCCGACGAGTTGTTTGGTAGTTTGGCGTTCGCGCTCGCTGGCTCACATGTCGTCTATTTTGGGGAGAGTGATAGGGACGTGTGTGAACTGTATAGTTGTTTAGGGATACAGACATTTACGTTTGCCCCAGCAGATTTGAGCTGGGCGTCATTTCCGTTATCATTCACTCACCCGGTGCCATCCTCCGAGCGGACGGTAACCCTCCCCCTCCTTACTCAGTTTTCCCCTGTATCACCTCATATTCGTCACCTTGTGACAGTCATTCCTCTCGGTAATAGTGGCTCTTTGTCTTTCGCCGCTTAACTGTACAGAGTGAGTTAGCCTGGTGATAGAACAGCTCTCGCTTCTCAGTTATCGCCTCTTAAGTGTTGTACAGACAGTACCGACTGTCATCACACATCGCCATCGTGGTTATATGGTGACGTCATATAAGAATCCTCTGCCTTCCCCACCCAGATATCCAGCGCCCGTTCACTCCATCCGGTACTTGCTACCGTCATTCTGTGACGCCATTGCTGATGTTCTGGGGTTTGTCACCTTCTCTGGTTTTTTTTTTTTTTTTTTTTTTTGCCTCACCGGCATCGTCCGTAGATTGTCATTTTCTTCCGTCTTCATTCTTAGGGGATTTCAACTGTAATTTAGTTGATTCTCCTTCAGTATTTAAGTGGTGCATAGCTCATGTTGTTCCATTTTCGCTTCCTTTTGCCGAAGATGAATCCTTTAACTGGCACTCTTTAGTTTTTTCTATCGTGGTTCCTGTTAAAACAAGAAGTTAATACTGATTATGGTAAGGTGCATTATCATGGAAGTAGAGCCTTTGGGAAATAGATGAACGGTTGAGAGAGAAAGCTAGGAAACTGCTTAGTGTGAAACAGTTCTGCTCATAACCCAAACAGTGTAGTGTGCTTGCAACTGTGTTTGTTGAGTGAGCTCTTACGAACCGAGCAACCTAGGTGATGTGCTGGCATGTTATTGGCTTAATCTAAACAACAGAGGCAATCTCGGAATTGTATCCTTTAATGCTGGTTCTTGGATGCTACTGCATCTATTTCCAGTTTTTGAAGCTGCTTGGAGCTGGGTTAGGACTTACATACGATATAAGTTTCAAGTTTTTGGACCAAGGAAGCGAAGACTCCTCTAATAGGTAAGGTACTTTGGCCTAATTGTGAGGGAGAAGTACCTTTGAATTTGGTATCTCTTTCTTAGCACTACAACTTGATTACTGCAAGAGTAATACATGTGATTATATTATATATAAATACAATATTTATGCATATATATGTGTACAGTGACGTTTATGCATGCATATGTAGATATATATGTATATGTAAGTACATATGTAGATACATATATAAGAGGCAATGATGATTCATCAGAGTTGTAACCTTTCCTTGACAGACCTACTTCCGAGGCTAATGGGAGGAATGTCTTCTTCCTTTTACAACTTGGCTGTAAAGTAATGGAAACGGTTGTGTACAAATAATATAATGTAAAGCCCTGCTCAACCATTAGTAGCTGATTGTGACAGTGTCCCATCATTGTCTCCTTACCCTCTTAAGTGTTTGAGGCCATCACCTAAGATGTCTCGAATCAGGAGATGAGAAACTTCTTAGAACTGCTTTTGAAGTCTTCCCTCTAGGGTCTAGCCCCTACAGCCTTTTTGCATTTAAGTTCCATATAGAATTTCCTAAACAACTCTCGAGTTCTGCTTCAGTAGCGATCTGGCTCATATTCTAAGTGGAAAATTACACACGCAACCACAACTGATGTTTTGAACTCCCTTTTTAAGTAAGGTGTGTGGACCTCAGAAGGCCATGTGCAGAGTTTCATAAGTTTCTGGCAAAGCATCAGGAAGAACCTTTGGTAGTGGTGGTTCTCAGGGAAGGATACTTTATACCCTTTTTTACCCCTATCAACTTTTGGTATCCTTTTCCCCACACTCTTTGCAAAGAGAAGTTCAGAGTTGGGTGGGGTAAATTGGACAGTTGTTATGCAGTGAGGCCATCGAGCCATGGGCATTTCCAGCCTCGACCAGTTCACTTGGCTGGACTTGTTTCTCTAGCCACACTAACCCACCATCCTCATTCAGTGTGGTAGGCACCTGACTTTAACAGTACGTAAGGTTCATTCCAAATAATTATAATTATCAGGATAAAGTTAATTACTGTATGGATACTTACCAACTGTTAAAGTGGAAACCCACCCAGCCTCCCCACATCTGAGTGGGTGGTCTTGAAGAATTCTGACACGAACGTAATCATTCCAACACCACCTGGTGACAAACAGGTGATTACAGAGACGGTCCTAGCGGGTTAGCAAAGCGTTATTTTTAAAATTTTGCGTTCCGATCGCACCTAATTTCGTGAAGATGTAAGGTAACTTTAACAGCAGGTAAGTATCCAAATAATTAATTATATGAAAATTATAATTTTGTACCCTATTTTTATACCTGTTTTGTGCCTACAGTACTGTACAGTATATGCTTATAAACGGTACAGAATACGCTACGATAATGTACACATAATGAAAACCAAACTGTACAGTACTATTTACTGAATAAATGTATGAAAAAAATTAACATTGAAATTCTCTCTCCCTCTCCTACCTGTTCGCATTGCCCGAACTGTTTACATGGGCCAAACTTGAAAAATCTCTCTCTCTCTCTTTTTTTTTTTTATTAAGAATAACCATTGGGGAGAAAGAGAAATGTGCAAATGCACAGCATCATGATGCAGACATGTATATGCACATGAATACACATGCAGTATATGTGTGTGAACACATGCTTATTTGATGTTAAAAGTAGATACTGTTTTGTACAGCATTTTGTTGCCTCCACATACAAATCTAATAAAGATTTCATTCAAATATTAAGGATGTATTACGGCATTATTTTTATTTATTTGGTGTGGCATAAAAAATGTAGGCCTCCTTCTGGTGCTGGGTCTTCGAGACTGAAATTTCATAATCAGTCAATCAATCAGTCCAAAACGTCTTGAGCTACTAGAGCTTATTATTGGTTGAAATGATTTTTAAATGTGTATTGCTCCATATTTACTGAAAATACAGATTTATGCAATTATATTAATGACATTCCATTAAAGGATACGTATTAACTTTCATCACGTGCTGTATATCGAGCTCTTACTCTGAATGTGAACACTTTATAGAAACAAGGTGACACATGCCGAGTTCTCTAAGGTATGGATGTCAATCCTTGGGTGCTGCTGGCGAAAGTGAGAGAGAGAGAATCAAAGCTGCAATTGGCATTACCTTTGAACGCTAAAAGGAAGATTACACTTTGCATTTGCCTAAATTGATAACAAGAGCTTTTAAACCTGCAGAGTGAAGAGAGAGAGCCTCACAGATATTATGTACAGTAGTTTTTAAACGGTTACAACTGAATGAACAGCAGACAAGGTCTAAATGCAATACCTAATCATTTTTTTGTCTGTTTAACTTATATGGGTATGAAGTAACTCTTGCCCCCAGTGCATTCTAATTTAACGGTTAGGACTGAGTGAAAAACGAACAAGAACTAAAGCAATACCTAGTCTTTTGTGTTGTGTGGACAGGCAATACCTTTAAGTACTTTACTAGTTTATATTGTACAAGGTTCAGTTGATTTGCTGATTACATGTCAGTTACTCTTGTGCAATCAATTATATCAATACCGTAGTATCTGATTACTACCTCTTTATTGCATTGCGCATAATCATACGATTACAAGATGTCCCATAATAAAATGTGATTTATATAACTGTGTTTAACATTAAACATATTGCATTAAATGTTCACCCAAGGTTTCAACCAATGATATATGGCTGCCTAAGTTGAAGGTGATTATAAGGGGTTTTGATCAAGGAAGGATTCCCAAAGTTTTGTATGACATACCATATAAATAAATAGCTGTCATTTTCTTCAGTATGATGCATATGTGTATTGAAACAAACACACACATAGTGTATATATACACGTGCAAGGACAGACACTGACTGATAAGTAAGAAGTTTTAATGCAACATGATTGGGCAGTTTATGCTGACATGTTATTTCGTAATGTGTTCTTCAAGTTTTTCAGTCGCTGGTATTGCAACTTCAGAAAAGCCCTTACTTAATATAGAATATTTTTGGTCATAAATTTAAGTCATAAATTCACTGTAACTTCTGGAGTTATCCATCAGAGGGGGAAACGAGAGATGGAAACTTCTATGACATACTTATAACACTCAGCCACTCAAAAGTAATAAAAGAAATGACGTAATGACAGTTTTGCTTTTTAGCAACAACAGTCGTGAAAGCTCCCGAACAGATAAAGCCTTGCCCAGCTCTCCCCACTCAGCTCTCTTGGCCCTCCCACCCCATAAGCACACAGTTGCAAAAGCTCCCATGCAGACGAGGGCCCTCCCCACTAAGCAACCCCCCTCCCAAGTGCTTAACCCAGCCTGTCACCCTCACTATACCCCTTTCTCAGTGTGCTCTATGTATGGCTGTTAACAGCATTATTGTGCATTTTTTTGCCTGCTGCACAGTGTTGCCAACTGTACAGGAGGCTTTCTACTCATTTTTATTCATTGTATACATATATATACTGTGTTGGGGTGCTTGAGTCCTTGCAAATATGGATTAACGAGGGGTTACTTTAGCGCTAGGAATGTGAGAGAGTATTTACCTATAAAAATAATCTTAGGACACATCCACACTACAATTTATCTAATACATATCACAAACTGGTTGATAACTCAAAACAAGTTAACAACTGTAAGCAAAGAATGAATCTCTGGTAAATGCCAGACAGTGAAATATACAGGAATTAAAAATCTATGTGAGCATTAGCAAATCCTATGAGTATGTTTGTTTGCCTTATAATGCAAACCCGTAACTTGTTATAGCCTTGTTAGAGTTAACCATCATACTTTGTGATATCATGCAAGAAGCATGATTGCAATTTTTAGCCGGTGTTGTACATGTCGTGTCAGGACTTCCAAACAGTGAGTGAAGTTTGACCGAGAGAGGTAGAGAGAGAAGTAGTTTTCTCCGGAGTCACCGGGTGGCAATTCTCTGCCGTTGACACAGAGTTCTCTCTGATTTCTTCTTCCCCCTAGCAAACTTCTACCTGCTGTTGCTACCCCTAGGGAGTGTTTTCTCCTACTGCTTCATCAGTAGAGAGCCAACGTAGGGAAACGGTTAAATGGTTGGACAACTCTTGGGTACTCTCGTTTGCTCGGAGGGGGACACAGTTACCAGTTCCAGGAAGTCATCTCCCCAGACCAGTAAAGGTCCTTCTACAGGTGCACAGGGTTCTTGGACATTGTGTCACTAGTGCATGTCCCAAGAACTCACCCTCCCAGACTGGTAAGGGCCCTTACACCACTGCACGGGGTTCCACGGACCCCCGTCACACTGGTACCGGTCCAGGAAATCACCTTCCTGGACCAGTATGTGCCCCCTACCATTGCATGGGGTTCCACAGACACCCGTGACATTGGTACCAGTCCAGGGAATTCTTTTTCTGGATTGGTAAAGGTGGAAGTCAGAGAAGAGAACTGAGAATCCTCGTCTTCTTCACCTCCATCTTCATTGTGCGTTGTCATCTCCTTCCCTTCTTCCAAAGCTAGCAAGCGGGGGAAGAAGGAGGCTGCCTTTCCCAGCTGTAGGAGTCCTACCAAAGGGCTTCTAATGGCCAGCCTTCTGGATCTCTCACCAGCAGTACTTTCTGTTCTGCAGCTCTTCATTCATCCAACTGCCACAGTAGCAACCGCCGACCTTGGTTCCATGGACCCCTGGTGCAGTAATACCAGCCTGGGAAGCCTTCCCAGTCAGGTGAGGTTCCTAGTCTACAGACCTAGGCCTTACCCAGAGAGAGAGAGAGTAAGTTTAGAACGTGCAAGAGCTCACTCATCACCCCTGTCTTCTACTGTACGCTTCCCTACAGGAACAGTGCAACAATCCTGGAATAGGGACGCTGGCCTATCAGCCTGTCCACCTGGGGATGGCAAAAGGAGATGCCCTATCCAATCTTCTTCTACCGTCCATGTTCGTGTGAATGGGATCGCTCTCCCAGACCCATAAAGCCGTTGCCACCACAGGTTGAAGACCGCCCATGGCCTACTCATCTGCCAGCACTTCAGCCTCCAGCTGGTACGGTAAGGATACTAGGTATCTCTCACCTGTCCCCTCCACCTCCTTAGAGTTTTCCGGGAACTGAGGATCAGACCGGTCTAGGGTTTAGGACTGGGAACATTTCACGACCCATCCCTTCCCAACCATGGAAGGATATGCCCCGGATTTGGTCCGTGGGCCGCACATGTCGTATGCTTGAGTGGTAGAGAGATCACCAGGGGGCTCTGGCCCCCCAGATCCCAACCCCTTGATGAGGTGGGGGCTTAGGATGGAGTGCAGGGAGTGTATGCTCCTTTATGCCGACTCTCTCTGCTGTGGGCTCAAGGGAACTATAACTCCTTTACTCCTCCTCCTCCTATAAATGTTCTCTTCCCTTCCTCTTTCGTTGACGACCTTGGCATGGTATTGGATTACGGCATTCGCTGCTCTTTTAACTTGATGGAGGGTGGAGTTGGACAGCGTGCCGCTCCACTCGTAAAACTAGAGTACCTGATGTGGTTGAGCGAGGGGAAATTTTTACGTCAAGCCATGTCCTCTGTGGTGGGTCCAATCTCGAAGGACTGATGACCCTTGAGGCACTGTGGGTAACAGTAATGCCTCTTCCCCAGTTGGACCTTCCTGTTGAGAAGGTCCTCATCCTGGACGAAATTTATATTTGAGTTGTATGGCAAACATGTCAAACCTCCCTACGACTTCTGACACGAGTACGGACTGTCCCGAGGAAAGCTCAAATTACAGAAGTCAAAGTGGTATTAAAGCATTAATGCCATTTAGCAAGCCTAGAAACTCTGAGTACAGACATGACCCAACCTTGACTCACTTCGACTCCCTCTTTGGGAATGGAAGTTGGTCAGGGTTTCTGACCTTAGAAACTGACCAAAGACTATCAGCACTCAAGTTGAAAAATTATTTATTGGCCAGACATTCTATTGCAGAAATGTCGTTTAGACAGATAAAAGAAAAGACGTGGCTTATAGAAGCCACAACAAAAAGTCAGTCTGAAGATTATTTTTCAAAAAATATAGATAACATAAATATAAAATAAAAAACCATGATACTATGAACAACATTCAGGATACCATTGTACTTCCTGAGAGTGATAAGTCAGTCGAAAAGAATATACTGTTAGACTCACTTAAAATGAGATACCCAAAGGTACAAGATTGTGAACTATATGATCTACCAAGTAAACAGATTTAAAGACGTCTTCTGTACCCATTAATTACGATCATGTATCGCATCTATCAATGCAGCAAGAATCTCATGTATATATTTGTATGTAGAATTTCCTGTCCTTCTCGCCAATATATATTTTGTCACTGTATGTATATTATGTCTCTTTTTATTGTTATTTGACTGACTGTTAACAAACACAAATTGCTCTCACTCAGCGCGCGTGTCACGGATACCTGGGGTCGGGCACCTTGTTTCCGTCCACACGCTGCTATGTATACCTTATGCCCAGGTAATAAATCAATCAGTACCCTGCTCTGTCTTCTTTGACCTCACAACTGGTGACCCCAGAGTGATGGTAAACGCAGCAGTTTTGGCTCTGCCATTAACGAACTCACTACGGCCGCTTTACCTTCAGGGAGCGTTTAACAGAACCACATGGCGACAAAGTCTAGACCTCTGAAAGCTCCTTCTGCGGAGAACACTCACACCACTAACGGACTAATTATGGTGTACCGTCTTCAGGTACGTTCTGGCGTTCTCGAACGGCTTGGCCCTGCCATTTACGATTCACGTCGACCGTATTCGTCAACGGAACCACACGGCATATAGTTTTGCCTTCTGACGAGCCCCGAACACCATTAGCGGACTAAATACTGCACTTATTTCGCGTTCCAAGGGCACACACATCCTCTGCATCCTCCCTCTCGCCTTCGAAGGCAGCAATAACCCAGGCGATGAAACTGCCACCGTTCTCACAGCAAAATACTGCATTTTGGTTCCTGCGGGCAGACGTCCATTTCCGCGTAGCTAAAATCGCGGGCGAGGAAACCAAAGCGGACGTCACCATGACAACGCTGCCGGGGGAGGTCTTCAACAGAATCATCCCATGGTTGGACTCGCAGCCGGGCAAAGTCAAGTATGACGACCTACGAAAGAAACTCACTGACACGTACTCCATGCCTGTCCCAGAGAGAGCCCAACGTGCCCTTGATCTGATGAACCAGCCCCTGGGGGACGCATTACCCAGGGATGCCTGGGATGAACTACGAGGTCTCCTGATGTTGCCGGGCTTCGACTCAGACGAACAGAGGAGGGAGATCAGCTTGTCGTAAGAAATATTTCTGCGGCGCCTTCCTCAGAAGGTGAGGGCACAAATCATGGAAGCAGACGAGCTCTCGATGGACAAGTTGGTGAGCGTCGCACACAAACTCCACAAGGCCACCAAGGCCTCCTAGCATGCCGCAACACCTGCAGCCTGGTAGCAGAAGCCGAAGAGGGGGACATGAACAGGGTATACAGGAAGAAGGCGCCGCCGCAGCAGCAGCAGAAGACGAGGACAGATCCAGCCTGGTGTTACTTCCATCGGAGGTTTGGAAAGGACGCCAAGAATTGCAGAGCTCCCTGTTCTTTCACATAAAACTAGGAAGGCGGCCACCCATATCAGCAGTGGCTGCAAACCTTAGAGAATCCTAGCCAGTAGGATTCTTCATCCATGACGCCATATCGGGATGACGGATGCTAATAGAGGTGGGGGGCTATGCAGTTGGTATTTCCGCCGTCGGGGGAGGACCGCAACGCACTAGTGGCCGCAACTGGAAGCTCCATCCGCTGCTACGGAACTCAGACCCAAAGAATATCCATCCTGGGCCTTAAATATGAATAGTCTTTCGTCATCGCGGATGTCAAGTTTCCCTTACTAGGCGCCGATTACCTCGCACAACTGCTGGTAGATGTCTGCCGAAAACGCCTGCTGGATACCAGAACCTGCCGCTCCCAACCGCTCTCCGCCGGACCGGGAATGCGTGCCGTGTGCTCCATCTCATCGAACAAATACAGCGCCCTCCTGCATGAATTCCCAACTAACATGGCACATTCGAGAAAATAAAGTTTTGATGCCCACTCAATTTGGGTCACAATGTAACAGATCTACATTAGATTCTCTATCTGACTTGGAAGACCACATACGCAAAGGACTGGAATGAAAACAAATTATTGTAGCTGTTTTTTTTGACATCGAAAAGGACTACGATACTACATGGAGGTATGCCATATTAAAAACATCATATAAAAACAGCATCTGTGGGCATTTACCTCGGTTTATCCAAAACTTTTTGACAGATCGCAGTTTTCAGGCGAGAATTGATGATGTTTTGTCCAGAACATTTCCACTTGAAAATGGTGTTCCGCAGGGAAGTGTCCTTAGTGGCACACTGTTTACCTTAGCAATAAATGGTTTCAGTAATAATCTACCTATTGAAATTAAAAGTAACCTATATATGGATGATTTTACTATATATTCTTCAGCATCTCGAACAAAACATGCAGAACGAATCATTAATAAAAGCATAATAAAATAGATGAATGGGTCTCATCTGTAAGTTTTAAATTTTCCATAGATAAAACTCAGGCAACAATGTTCTATAAAAATAAGTATTGGAAAAAAGTGAAGAAATAGATTAAAAAATCAGAAACCATACTATACCAATTTGCCAAACAGCAAAATTTTTAGGATTAGTATTTGATACTCGCTTGAACTGGAAAGCCCACACAACATACGTGAAATCAAAATGTAAAAGGGCATTAAATCTAATAAAAAACTAACGAACACTACTTGGGGAGCCGATAGACATACCCTCACTGTACTGTATAAAGCAACAGTACCGTCTACCATTGATTATGGAAGCGAAACATGTGGCTCCGCATCAGACGCAGCGCTGAAAGCTTTGAATCCAGTTCACAACGAAGGCCTTAGAATATGTTCAGGAGCCTTCAGATCGTCACCAACCTCATCTTTACAAGTTGAATGTTGAGAACTACCACTGTCTCTCCATAGAGAGTTTGTAACAATGAAGAGTGCCCTGAGAATTCAGACAAGTGATTCTCCAACAAAAAAATTATTTGAATTAAGAGATGTGTTTATAAACAATCACTCACTACCTTTCCCTGTTAGAGCTAAAAGATTGTTTGAGTCACTGAATATAAACACACAGTTCCCTTCTATAGTAAAATTACCTCCTCCTTGGACTATGAATAAAATGAGAATTTGCACACACTTAAAGTATTTATCAAAACTTTACTCATATACCCCAGAACACCATAGACAACATACAATAGAGCATATTAGCCGAAAAGGTCTGTGAGAGGTGCTAAAGAAAGAGCAGGAAAACAGGTACTGCTAGTTTATTGATGTTGTCGTTGTTGTTTCAGATTTAGCTGGCCTTGTGCCAGCACGGGCTCTTGCTCATAGAGCAGCCCGTAACTCTATGTTGATGATGAGTCTGTGAGATGGGTAGGTTAGATGAAAACTTTACTGTATTATGATGCATGAAAGTGATTTTGGTGGGGGTAGTTTATTGATGAAGCGACCCGCTTATAAAGCGGCGTGCGGACGTCGGCATACACACAGACGTCAGTACAAAATTTACAAGTGACCCGAGGTCAAACTATTTCTCTACACAAAAAAGGACAGGTACATATAGACGACAACATGATTAACAACAGCTGATTGGACACAAAAAATACTCTTGACACATATACTATGTATAAGGGCAAATGAACAGGTAATAAATGTACAAATCACAGTAATGATAATAAGGTTGTGTACTGCGACCTCGGGTCAGCTGTGAAGGCGCCGTAGAAAACGGGAGGTTCATCAAAGAGAACCCGTTGAGCGGGGACTTTACAGGTCCATCAGAGCACGGAGTGGGATACGCTGCAGTATCCCCAGAGAAAAGGTACCAGTTCTCTCCATCTGACAATGCCTCAGTATTTATAGCAGAGTTATGTGCTATAGCATCAGCCATAAAAATATTTAAAGAAGCCGTGTAAAGTCCCCGCTCAACGCGTTCTCTGTGGAGAACATCCCGTTTTCTGCGGTGCCTTTCCACGACCTAAGGTCGATCGGAATATATATTTATCACCATAACTGTAAACTGTGTATATGTCGTCTTTCTAAGTAATCATGTATTGTGTACAAGTAACAAGTTATTTATTTCGTGTGTCAGACATTGTTTATCACTATGTTCGCTGTGTGAACCTGTCCTGTTTTTGAAGGAACTAGTTTGACCTCAGGTCACCTGTGAGTCTTTGTACCGGCGGTCTCTGCGAACTACGCAGACGTCCGCATCCCGCTTAATAAGCAGTTATAGTTTTCATGAATAAATCAGCAGTACTTGTCCCCCTGCTCATTACTTCGCACCTCTCTCACAGCCTCGTGTAATAATTATGTGATTTTTAGAAACTTTAGAAGCGCCACTGAAGCCATTCGAAGTGACAATCCAAAAAATAATGTTGTACAACAAATTAGGTTTTCAATCCATAAGTTGAATGATAATGGAAAAAATACTGAAATATGTTGGATCCCTGCCCACGTAGTGTGGCGGAATTTAAAAAAACACAAAAGCAATACACCGAACATATAACCACATACAACACTCACTCTGATCCTCGGCTGCTGGGAGATGGATGAAGGTGTCCACGGTCGCCAACACAGTTGACAAAATTACACGAACAAAACCGAAAAACGAGCAAAAAGAAAGAGACGCATGCACAGACAACAGTGACATCCAACGGAAAACACGCGACTCGCGAAACATACAGTAATCCACCATCAACGTCCGCCTTGCACAGAACTCAGCTCAAGACTCACTCAAAACCGAAAAAAAAACTCCCTCGACATTTGCACAGACAGACAGCACCGTAAACGAACTAACGACCTCATCCCTCTTCCAACAACCGAAGCACGCACTAACGACAATTACACTCACTCTCTCTCTCTCTCACGAAACGTTGGGAAATGCTAAATACAAACAAATTTATTCATCCCTCTATAGTAGGGATCAGAGGAAACGAAGAGGCCGATAAGGGAGCTAAAGAAGCAGAATGTATGACAAGATCAAATATGAATATACCTATTAGTTAATGATTATATAACACATAAAAATAAGTGGCAAAAAATATGGAATGAAGAACCGGAAAGTAGTAAATTAAAGCAAATATATATATATATATATATATATATATATATATATATATATATATATATATATATGTTTCATAACAAAATTTATAAAAGAAGACTTGTCAAAAAAACAAAAGATTATTTATTTCTTTATTAAGTACAGTTCAGTGAGAAGGGTAGTCACAGAAAATATGGGCTTCCGGGAATTTCGGGGTGGGGGAGGGTCGTTCGACACCCACCCCCCACATCGGTACAGGCTTGATCTACTGATAATATATATATATATATATATATATATATATATATATATATATATATATATCTTTAATCTTTAGTCTATGGGTATTATCAACAGATAATTCTTAATATTTTTCTCACGTGCGAGATTCCTCAAGCACATTGTGTTCAGTTGTCAGGTTCCTGCTCCCCCGCCCCCAAAAACAACCCAACCCCCGCGCTGCCTGAGGGGGAATACTGTACTACTCCCAATAAAGGGGGTAGAAATTCCATAGCAGCCCAACCTAATATGCTGAACGAATCCAATTGTCACTTATTCTTTTCCACAACTCTTTCTACATCTGTTTGTTGAAGGAACAACGTTCATTTGACACTGGAGACGACTGACGACGATCCCAAGAGAAGAAGAAGCGTTGAAGTCTGTTATATCAGGCTCTCACCAGCTCCTTTCAAAGCCTTCCATCCATTGGCCAAAGGTTCAAACTTCAGCCAATGAGAGAAAGCGATGGAAATGGGTTTCTTTCTTGGATGTGGTGGAGGATTGGCCAAGAGAAACTCTTGGTGGCTGTGCCCTTGTTGTCTCCTTGAGCAGTTGACCTCAGGCAGCCATGTTGGAGAGATGATAGTTTGATCTGTCTGCTGTTTTCACGGTGACGGCTTCTTCTAATATTTTCTAGTAAGTGGCCTTTCCTTGTTAGCGATTCTGCGCAGCTTTTTAGGTTAAAATCTGGCGAGTTAATCCGCCTGAAGGTTAATTAATGAGCAACGTATTTAGAATTGACTGGGTAGGGCTCCCTACCCCCACAGAGCTCCACAGAGACCAGTGACTACTGTCGTTTCTGGCTGGTAAACTGCAATCAAATAAGGTGAAAATCTGCTTGAGGAAACCTTTAAGAGGCATGAAATTCCGACCGTGAAATAGAGTAATTTGCGATTTAAGGCTGATTCATTGAATCAGTCTGTGCTCTGAAGTAGTCAGTGATTATTGTCAGGACTTTGGTCAAGTGACAGAGAAGTAGATTTCGTGTCCCAGTGCACTCTTAGTTTTTTCCTTTTATAAGTACGTTTACGCGAACTGCAAGCACTCTTCTGCATTCAGTGCTTGCACGGAAGCATGGCACAGCGGCCAGACCCACAAGTCAGCCTGTACACGAGCCTGCTGTTGGGATTTCCCTCTCTTTCTTCCGCTTTTTCTCTCTTGAATGGTTTCGGTCATTTTTCGGAGGGCTCCAGCCACCTCCCACTTTATAATTTACATTTTTCTTGGGTAGAACACATCAAAACAACAAATTTCTTCTCGTTACGTGACCTTTGCAAATGCTTGAGAAGAGAACAATAATTAAATTACGATTTATAAGGTGAGACATTACAGGCCCCCCACCCCATAGCTAACACGGCAAAATTGTAACCAGGAAATTTTACCCCTAGGGTACGTTAGCTTGGTATTGTTAAGTTCTTTGGTGCCCTATCATTTCCTTAGCCATTTTTGCATGAAAAACTCGAAATAGTTTTTCATGCAAAAATGGCTGAATTCTGTCAATTGACATTGCAATGAGGTTCTACATTATCAAGCCTTGCAAGGCATCTCAATTAGAGATACTCTGGGTGACGTTGGTTGGGGGTTTGGTGGGGTGGGGGTCTTGTCTTTCAGTATGGCCGGCAGTGAGCAAAAACGAAAAAGAATTAAATAATTGTCGGCGTTTAAAATGCAGCGCCATATTAGTTCACTTTGTCAGGGGCGACAATTCAGTGACATCTGTGATTATATAACAGCCTTTCTGCTTTGGTCATTTTTCTTCTAGTGACCCGTTTTTTGGGGTGGGGGAGGGTTGGGGCTAGATTTCGAGTTCCTGGGGAAAGTACTCTGTAATTAGTGAAAGATCGCTTTGGTATTTCACCCAGAAGAATTTTGTTTTGAATATTTGCCTTTGTTTTTGGCGACAACGGTCTCTTATAGAGGTTACCTGCTCGTTACGGCAATTCATCTGCTGACGTCACAAGGCGGTAGACGAAGGCTCTGCCTTTAGGGGGGGGGGGGATTTTGGGGGAAGTGAGCAGACCTTCTCTTTCTCTTGACCTTGGAGGGAAGTGTTAACCCGTAGAATATCAACACCAGTTGATGAGTTCAGTCCCTGCACAGGTCTTATGACAAGTGGTTCCTAACCTTTTATTACCACTCTAAGAGTTGGCCATTTCCTCTCTCTCTCTCTCTCTCTCTCTCTCTCTCTCTCTCTCTCTCTCTCTCTCTGAGGGTTTTGGCTGTTGTGGAATAACCATAGGCTGTTGATATAAATTCACCGTCGTTTTTAAAAGAGTTGCTGTTAAAAGTTCAAAGAACTGACCGCCGGTTTTATAAGTCGTATTTGTGCACATCTGGAATGTCGATAAATTATTTATTTACTTATTTTTTTATTTATTCATATTTATTGATAAATGTGTTAGTGTTGGTGCGTGTGCGGGTGTCTTAATTCACACTATAGGCCTATAGTGTTTTTTTCCTGCTCCTAATATTCACTGTGTGTGTGTGTGAGAGAGAGAGAGAGAGAGAGAGAGAGAGAGAGAGGTAGGTAGGTTTAACGACACGCACTGATAAACATTCAAGTTGGAAATCTCCCGAAGCTAGGGTCTTCAACTGACATGTCAAAAGTATTTTAATGTTTTCTCTCTCTCTCTCTCTCTCTCTCTCTCTCTCTCTCTCTCTCTCTCTCTCTCTCTCTCTCTCTCTCTCTCTCTCTCTCTCCATGCTTGAGACCGGCATGTCTTTGTGAACCGTAGGCACTTGATTTCTATTATATAGGTTTATCGAACCTTTGTTTAAAACAATCCTGAACAGAGTGAATGTGCTGACATTTACAAAGTTATATATGCTCACTTAAATCACCCATTGAGCTTTTCACACACACACTTGCGCGAGCTGAGAGAGAGAGAGAGAGAGAGAGAGAGAGAGAGAGAGAGAGAGAGAGAGAGAGAGAGAGAGAGAGAAGCCACGCCCACCAGGGAGACACTTAACTGGAGTGTCCCCTAACGAAAAAAATATGCACTTTGATTGACGTGATTTCTTGACACTTACTTAGTGACCAAATACTGACAAAATAGATAAAATTAACAAGACTTAACAAAGAAACTACTTTAGAGGAGAGAGAAGGAGCGTGGACTTCTTTTTAGACCTATCCTGAGGAGTCATAGATGACCAGTAATAAGATTTGAAAGCAAATTTACAATTTAGAGAAAATTGCGGAAAATTTACACATCTGCGGAGGCTCCAGTCCTTGTCGAAATAACTTAGAAATGTAGAGTAAAAAGTATGTCTTTGGGATAAGGATCGATGGAGGAAATGATTAAATGTTTCTCTCGGAGAACTTGTATATGTCAGTCCATATAATGGCCCTGATTTAAGCGTATAAATGTTCTTTTTTTTTTTATCCTTCATCAGCAAGGCGATAGAAGTAAAGTAGTAACAGCTTAAGTAGATAGTTGATAGGATTCGGCATTCAGGCGAAGCATTAGTAAGAGAATAATTGTAAGCATGTACTAACCGGATCCTGAATGGTTTCCGAGAAATCTCACACCCATTGTTAATCAGACTTCAGGAAATGATATTCATTTCATTTATGTTATTCTCTTCAGGTCGGGGATGGTGGGGAATTGTATCTGGGAACATGGCTTCCACAATTTAACTGGTGATTTGTAGGTTTGAGGTCAGGTGGCGTTGTGTTGAGTCTCTGGGAATATTCAACGATTTGTAGATGTGTCATTTGAGGTTAATGCAGTTTGTCATCTTAAAAAGAGACATTCTCTCTCTCTCTCTCTCTCTCTCTCTCTCTCTCTCTCTCTCTCTCTCTCTCTCTCTCTCTCTCTCTCTCATCCATTTCCCATCCATCCATTTCCCAATGCAAGTGGAGATTGTAAATTGTGTAGTTGGTTTAATTGATGTCTGGGGTGCTTGCTGCCATCTTGTTATAATCTCTCTTTGATTTCAACTTGCCGAAAGTAGCTATCATTCCTCTTGCTTGACAGTTCTTTTGATGGTGTAAAGTTAACCCTTAAGGGATGGCTAATTATATACCTTGCAAACCACATCCCCCCCGGGGCCGGGCAAACTTTAGGGTTGGCCAACTTGAGAAAAAAACACATTAGTGGAAAGTGGAAGATATGCAAATGCACATGGTGTGAGAAAAAGAACTTCTAAAGAATTTCCCTACATTCCACGGGAAGTTGAAAGTGACTATTTACAAACCCTGTGTGGGGCCTCTTTTACAAAACACTAGTAAATTTTACCAAGTTATACCTGTTTTTCTAACAATTTATTTCATTTTATTTTGCAAAATTATAATTACAGCTCACGCAATGTCATAACAGATAAGAACTAAAATCAGTAACAAAATCTATTTGTTGTAAAAATTTTACGAGATCTACCGAGGTATATATATGTTTTACCTAATATTTCTTGTTTTTTCATATATTTCTTTGCAAAATTACAGTTATAACCGACATCATATCATAAACGATAAGAACTAAAGCCACCAGCGATCCCTGGGTACATTTATGAGCGAATAAGTAAAGACGTCGTAAGTCAAGAACAATACTGACCTGCCTGAGACGCCCATGACTGACCTCAGCCTGTGAGAGAGGTGCGAAATGATGAGCCCGAAAGGTGACCTGAGGTCAAACGGATTCTCTATAAAACAGGACAGGACCGTACAGAAAGCATAGCGATCAATAATGTCTGATACGTAATGTAAATACTTCGTTACATGTACGTAAATCATGATCATTTGAGAAGACAATAAAATATACAATTTACAATTATGGTAATATGTGTTCGGTCGCCCCCAGGTCGAATGGGAAGGCACCACAGAAAACGGGATGTTCACCACAGAGAACGCGTCGAGCGGGGACTTTACAAGCCGAATTCTAAAGTTGCCGCGATTCATTTAAGGGGCCATTGAAGTGATGGAAACTCTCTCCCGCTCGATACAGCCAAGTCGTATGGTGCGTAGTACTAATACTCCTCAGAGGGGATCCGTCCACCACCCAAGACCTGTTTTAGATCCTCTCACGAGGGGATAGGTTCATGTAAACTTAAAAAGCAGTGGCGTCATTTCAGATTTTTCTTAGGGTGGGACAAAGATTAAGAACTTACGGTGTGGATGGGGTGGTGAGCGAAGCGAGCCCTGTCAGCCGAGGGTAGGGGGTATCCTGTGAGCCCCATGGGAAATTTTTGGAAACTTGTGTGCATTTTGAAGCCATATAAGAGCTGTATTGAGTTAATAAAGGTGTGCCACATCCACCCACATATTATTATTATTATTATTTCAAAGGCTAGGGGCAACCCAAGTCTTGGGGGAACCATCGTCTTGAGGGGCCAAGTGGACCCCCAAAATGACGCCCTGGTAAAAACATAAGATGATAATAAAGTTCGTTATTCAAAATCAATAAAAAAAAACTCATGATCCAACTATGACTGGACAGGACAGTCTTTAGTACTCAATTCACATCATGAAGTAACATCACAGTCAGGGTATGTAATTAATCCCATATTCAGGATATTTTGAAAAACTAGGCTAATATAATATTACTTCATTGCATCCTGTACTTAAGGAACAATTTATTTGCCAAATATGGTGATAAGTGATACTTATGAAATTTCAGCAAAATTTTCAGTGAATTTCAGTACTCTACTCAGGACAGCACAAAGACTTTCTTTACTGTTGCTAAAAATACATTGAAATTTTCTGTTTTTTACAGCTGTTAAGTTATTTGGAGCCTTGTGCATACAGTTAAGGAAATCAATTAGCCATTGGTTGTATTATAATCTCAAAAGTTCCAAGTCAGTGAGCTTGCTGATAGATATGATGTACTGTACATAATGTGACTCGCAGCAAAATGATTCTGTAGGCTGTACACCTCCTCACAAGGACCAATTACTTCTACTCATAT